>NC_139934.1:15172258-15689404 GCF_963514095.1 Eutrigla gurnardus
TTCCTCCGGGCTCGCTGCCAACACGCACGTTGATCCCAGATCGTCTGGGTGAAGGAAGGATGCTCTCCCTGCTCACTACACCCACGTCATGTTGCTCTGCTATTATTTCCTACGTGGTTCTGCCGTCCCATTGTCTCTCAAGTACCCGGCTTCCCCCCCACCCAACTTTGGCTCACTGCTGTGGTGCTGCAGGCACGGACGATAAGAAACGTCTGTCTGAGGTTGTTTGTCAGAGGGTGATCTAACCATCACCCGGGGTGGATGCATGTCTGTGTTTCTACAAAGCGATCCAAGGCAGTAGAGGGGGTGGGGCCCTCACAAAATATTCATGGGGGGGTCAACAGAACATTTTGGCAGCTTTAGACTTAAAAATACATTCAACACCTCAGCCCAGCCCGTGTCAAAATGTATAAATGATTGATGCTTCAGCAACATTTATCTTTTGTCTTTAATACGAGTGAGACAACTTTCTAACACGAAGCCAGCTGCACTGTAAAATGTGTTTGTCCTCAATAACCTCCACTGATATTCTCACTGATACTGATGCAACACGAACACTAAGTTTAAAGGTCATTCGTTTCTAAAACCTTCTTTCCGGGGAAACAGAATGCACACTCCCCTTTCATTAGATTCACTGTCATATTATAAGGAGGCTGCAGTTACCAGAACAATACGAATATTCATGTGACTCAAAGGTGAACTGCAGAAATACATGTTAAATAATAAATAAGGGTTATGGAAGAAGTTCTGCTCATTTATTTGGCAACGCTTATAAAAATGTCCTGCGACCTCCCGGCGGGTCCAGTCTTTGGGAATGATTGGTTTAGGACAGAACGAGGTCTGAGACAGCTGAGAGGATGTTTGTTACAGGAGGTGAATTAGTTTGAACCAGAATGGAGTCATAAGTAATAAGTCCTATTTGTGGTGCTCTTATTGAATATTATCCTATTGAAGATAACAGTTACTCCCTAAAGAACCAGGAAAAACACTGAAATAATTTAATGCTAACAGTCTTATGAACTGTGGATGCTTAATGTTTTTATTTAAGTCCAAAAACATTAAACAAGTGAATAACAAAAGATTAGATTATCATGTTCCAAGCAGGTTTAGATTAACTGGGATTTGCTAATCTGATTCTGCCTTTTTGCATTAAAGCTGCATTGTATTTGGATGTTTCCACTGGAGCCGTCTTTTCTTTGTTTTCTTCTGGCTCCTTCAGATGCACATGAGCACCCTCTAGAGGGCTAAACCCGACATTTTAAAATACATTTATTTTTATTTCACGGAATACCAACTTACACTTACATAATATAAAACATCAAATCCAATCTTTTGCAATGAACCGTCACTTAAGACAGCAAATGTTTTAATAAGGAAAATCCAATAATGAATGTATCTGGATTTCTGAGATCAATCAATAGTCATTTGGGCTCATATGCTAATGAATAAGGCTTCATTTATAACGCTGTACATCATTGCATCAAAGTCATCATCACAGTCACCATGTCAACGATTAGGACATTTGCAGCCCTTTGAGATATAATTAGAATGAAACCTTGCACCGAAATGAACTTCACAAGACCTCACTTTGACTTTGGCATCATTTTGTTGGACATCTTTTGTTGATTTTGACTTTATTCTATCGTTTCTGTACCTGCGATTGCAACCCTTCTCTGTATTTGATCATTTTAGGCTTTTAGTAGGAAAAAGAGTCAGTTTGTGAGGACTGTGTCAACACTCTGCTTCCTGATTGGATAAAAACAAGGGTTTAATGAGCTCACCTTAAGGTCATACTCCTGGCGGGTGTCCAGGGTGTCACTGCGGAGGTCAGACTTCAGCTCTATGTCATCTTTAAAGGGCTGATTGGAAGGAGAGAAGGACACAGAGGGGAGAAACTAAACCGTCAAACAACAAAACAAAACAAAAAGGAGGAGAGAAGGTGCCGCAACAAAACGGAAGAGGGAAGGAGGCAACAGAGTATGACAGGAAAAGAGAAAATGGAATTAAAAGTGTTAAAAGGAGCAATTACAGGGGAAATGTTACATTACAGTTTGATTGCAGTCAAAAGGTACGGTGTGTGGCGTAGGGAGAGGTTACTGAGTTAATATGAGGTTTTTTTCTACAACTACAGGCTGAATAAACAGTGTCCGGCCCAAGCACACACACCCCACTGCTGCTCACCGAGTACATGGCCTTTACCATGCGCGAAGCCGTGGACACGCTGCCGGAGTCCTCCTCTAAGCTGTGGGTCTCCTTGTTTATCGTCTCCACCTTGATGTCGGGCTTTCCCAGCGTGACCCCGCGCCGACCTGGAAGCAAAACACGGCAACGTTGAATACAGCTGGACACTCGCACCTTGGCCGGCGTGTTTTCACGAGCGGGAGGAGAGAGTTCAGAGGGGACCCGCATCCATACGGCTGAGAGGAAGCTGGAGGCGTTTTCTTTGGTGTGCCGTTATTGGATCCAGTGACGAAGAGATTACCGTACATGCTTTACTATACGTGTTGTCTACACTGTATGTGTGAAGCACATGGAGAGTATGACTCACTGCCTTTGCGCTGCCGATAGAAGATCAGAACAAGGACGAGAAGGAAGATGAAGAGGAAGATGGTGGAGAGCACCGTCCCACCAGCTATTATCCCCACTGAGACCTCCTCTGAAATGAGGGAGAAGAAGAGAGACACAGACAGGGATTCAGTTAGGGATGCAAAAAAAAAAGGTTTTTTTTTATTTAAATACAACTACATCATACGAACATAAATGACATATGAGGACTTTGTCTTATCCAGTGAATAAACCTCGTTTTTACCAGATAAAGGTGCAAAATTCCAAATTCATAGCATATCTCTGATTGAGGGACTAACAACTGCACCGGTGGCTAGCAGCTAACGGTGCTAACAGCGCAAACAATGGCAACTATTTTGTCAGACTATTTTACGATCAACTGATGAATTCATAAAACACACCGGTCTCCTCCAGTGAGATGATCATGGTGCCCGGGCCAAACGAGTTCCACGCCGTGCAGTTGTAGGTGGACAGGAAGTCGGACTCCATCACGTTGTTGATGGTGAGCGTGGAGAGGACGCCGCCGCCCTCGGCGGACGGCTTGCTTTGCTCCACCGTGTACCTCTCCAGCAGCGTCCCCTTCTCCTTCTCCCACACGTTCTCCTTCCACGCCCACACCTACAGCACACACACACACACACACACAGGACGCCATGTTGGATTACATCACCACCAGTTGAGCGCAGGCGGCAACCTCCAGTTCTGAAAAGAGACGCCATCGGGGGGAGACTCCTCTGGGTGCAAAAATATGTCTGATTGCATGGAAGTCTATGAGAATATGAGCCATTGATGTATTATCTCAGTAAACATGAGTTTATGGTCTCAATCTCTAGTTTCAAGTCTTCTTCAATCCAGCATGATGTTCATTTAGTACATTATGGTCCATTTAGAGTCCAACAGACCAGAAAGCAGGGGATGCTTTAGGGGGCGGGGCTACCTTGTGATTGACAGGTCGCTACCAATGCAGTTAGCTACTAAAATGACTTTAACACTTGACCTTGGATTATGAAGCTAGTAAGATTGTGTTCATCAGATCCACCCATCACTCTTCCACAGTCCAAATATGGTCACTTCCTTCACTGATTGCAAAAATGCCAAACCCGAGGCCTCTAAACTGTAGTCCACATCATATAGACAGTCTATGGTTGAGTGCTATTTGGGAAGGATTACTTCTACTTGGGTAAATCGTGTGATACAATTCTATTAATTCTATCTGAATAGATATTTGATGCCATGTAAACACTTTGATTGGTTGGAATCAACCAATGAATCCTTGCTATTAACAGGCCGTCTCCCAGTGAAACCAATGCTCTTCAAACAGAGCTATAATAGTTTTTTTAACTGCTGCACGATTATACAGTAAATTATCAAATCACCCACAGTCAAGTCATATGCATGCAGTAATGCACTCATGGGTGAACACATTAGTCTGCCATATTAAATGCGTCTACATACAGTTATTCTTGTCAGCGTATAAAAGCACCAGAAACACATCACATGACACTATATGTCGCCACTCAAACTCTTTTAAATAAAGGAAAAACAAAAAGAAACCGTTAGAAAGGGTTCATCTATTGCATCACAGCAGCGTGATAACGGTCGATATGATCTTTAAGAAAAGAGCAGTTAATGTCAGTGAATATCGGTCTGCCACGACAGAAACCGACCATGTAAATCTACATCACACACACTAACACACACACATCATGCGTGACTTGCTCACACCAGCAACAGTTAGCGTGTTTCTGCAGACTGAGCCGGCGAGAATCTTGCACATTCTCCAGTTTTAAAGCCACTAAAAGCAGCTGTATTATTCAGCATTGAAGCGCCGTACGAAGGCCAGTTAATTATGCATAAGCCCACATGTTCCCATAATCTGCCCACTTATTCCAGAGGAGGATAATCTCTCGGCTGTGGCGTTTACAGGGACAACTGTTCCTCTCTACTCCTTTATATTTTATAAATCTTTTTCCGTCCCGACCTCCGCCGCTTGCATTAGGAGCGGCGCACTGTGAGTCAGGTCGGATCAGTCACAGAGGAACTACTACGACTGCATCGCGCCGATACGGCCGAGTGGAGAAAGCATCCGGGCTGATTTCTGACGCAGGAGCTAAAAGCGGAGCGGCTTAGTGTTAGTGTTGGTTTGTTTGTGTGATGGGATGGAGGGGAATTCTGTGAGAGTTTAAAGGGTGAGTCACCACTCAAAAAGAAAAAGGGACAGTGCCTAAAAGCCTTCACCGTGCAGGAGAGGAGCCATTTAAGAACAGGACGGTACAGTAACAGTGAAACACAAATGGCTGTCAGACTAAAAGGTACAACCCGGTGCTCCGTGTGATCGAAGCTCAGCTTTTTTTCATCTGAATAATTGATTTGGGGGATAAAATGTGAACATTTTCATTGTGGGTTTGTTTCCAGAAATATTTCATCGCACTTTTTTTTATATTCATGTTTTCACTTACAATCTTATCTGGAGGAGGTGTACTGGCTATGTAGCATTTCACCTCTCCTCTCTCCCCCTTCGCTGCATACTGGACCGGCTCACTGGAGATGAGGGGGGGACCTGCAACGAGAGGACACGGAATAAATGAATACAATTAATTACACTTTAAATGTCACAAACCGCAAAAATCATATAAGCCTGGTGTGTTTTCCCCTTAAAAAAACCTTCTGGTGTTCTGATTCCAACTTCCTCGTACTTTATTGTGGAGGGGTGTGGAACGTCAGATTCAGCAAATGCTCCTAACAATTCTGTAAATGGCCTGCGTAAACATGGTGAATGCCACCTGTGCTTAATGAGTAGCCACTCATGAGAATTGCACATTTGCATAATTAACGCTCCAATAAGGCTACGCGTCCTGCCCCATATGTCCCATACTGAATCCTGCTTTTGGAGATCCATAAAGGAAAGTCATATGGAACCGCAGAGCTGCTAAAACCGAAGAATGGAGACGAATAAGGAGTAATGCTGAGTAATCCTGCCGTCTCACCAGCGTCGTACTATCGCTGAACTAGAGTATGGCTCCATATGAGAAACGTCTCACGATCGATGACGCCAGGAGGCGAATCATTTAAGATGTTCATATTGATATTGTACAATCGCATCAATAACTCATTTGAATGAGTGGTGATGTCGTTAGGCTATATGAATACATTAAAATAATATTAGCTCAGAATTCAAATTGCACATGACTCCTATGACAGGTCTGGACTGATGGCAAATTGTGTTTGTACATAAGAGAACATTAAAAACTGAATCACTACGAATGGTTCATGAGGCTCATAGACCTTACCAAGCCAATCAATAGGAATTGTTTTATTTTCTAAATAAATGGCCAGCACTCATTGCTCCATTCAACTGTGTGGATGTTTTCTGACCGTTGACGGTGAGCGTGACCTCCGTCTCTCCGACTCCGATCCGTGGGACGATGGCCTTACACACGTACTGGCCGGCGTCCACTTGGCTCACCATCTTCAGATACAGCTGGTTGCTGTTACTCAGAACCTGTGGGGGAGTGGGAGAGGACACACATATAAACAAGACAGATCTGCTAAACAGGAGGGGATACACTAAATAAAAGCCCATATGGAGATAAGTAGAGGCTAATGTGTTGCACCTCCCCCATGTATACGTGTTATTGTAACAGATCATGGTGCATATTTGCACATCTGACCATATTTGAGTATGTGTGTCCCACCACTCTGACCCTAACTGGCTAACAATGCAAACTTGCACATACGCTTTTAACCCATCACAAAGGTTTTGCAGTTGCCTGGCAACCACATCCATTGGAAAATTAGCTGTGGGGAAATTATGGCTAAATTCGTAACCAGCTAGAGACAGAAATACCTGAGCAAGACTGATAACATCGATGTAGGTGTAAGCCTGACTTCATTTAGTGACAGTTTTAGTTTTATTATTGTTTGTCCATTTTGAGTAGATTCAAATTTAGAGGCATGACAGAGTTAGAGTTAAATTAAAGACAATTAGCTTAACTAGAAACAGGGGGACACAGCTATCCTGGCTCTCTCCAATGGTAACAAAATGCAGCCGCCAGCGAGAGCTAATGAATGCTTTAACCCCCATAAAAGCAGAATTATTTCTCTTCATTTGAAGTAAACCAACGAGACATAACATATTCATTAGTGAACATAAAAGTTGATGGTGGGCAGATTTAGCTATGTGACTATATTATAGCCATTTAATTTATTAAATGCAATCCAACCTTAGCGATAAAAGAAAATATAAGATGAAAGAGGAGAAAACGAGGCCATCGTCGCCAACAAGAGAAGAAAGACACCTCGCTGTGCAGACATTGCCCCTCAACGACGGGCTGCTTTTGTAAACGCGGGAGAAGAAAGAGTGAACTGTGAAAACAGTGTGAATAGGAGAACAGAGGAGAGCGTGGGCTCTTTGCTTCGTACCATGTTGGAACCCTTTTTGAACCAAGTGAGTGTGAGCGGAGGGTTCCCGGCCCATTTGCAGTTGAGGCTGACATCAGAGTCCACATCCACTGTTTTCGGCTGCGGCTCCACCAACAGAATGGGACCGACTGGAGACACAGAAACAAACGAGAGGTAATAACGCAGTAGGAGCACTGCTCAGAGGGAAAGGGAGGCAACAACATGCCGTTTCATCCCTCTGACTCCAGACGGATGAGCGGTGCGTGACTCACAGTGAACGTCCACCAGGATGCTGACGTTGGTCTTCCCCACAGCGTTGAAAACCAGACAGGAGACGGGCTCGGTGAAGAAGGAGTGGTCGGCCTTGGTGGTCAATACGCTCTCCCTGGCGCCCTGCAGCACCACGCCGCCTTTAGCCCAACTGGAGATGAAACATTGAAACAATGAGAACCCGAGAACAACCAAACCGTGAATATTAATATGTTCCTTTGGCCAATTAAGGTGGATTTAAGACGCTCTATTCAAAATAAAGAACCACAAATCATATTAAAGGTTCTCTACAGATTTCCAACCTTATCTATTGCTTCAACACGGCTCTCAACATGGCGCTATGTTTCCGTGGCGACACATATGAGTGCAGAACGGCAAGCCAGACTTCATTCTCTCCTCAGGTAGACTCCACTATATCTTTATATAGCAAATCGTTGTTTGCTGCTGTAATAACACTCTAAAGAACCTTTAAAACTAAAACTAAAAAAAAAAAAAAAACGTCTGCCCAGGGACAATGAGAATGTGCTCGTATGTGGATACACACCTATAGCCCATGATAGGAGGGTTGGCGTGAGCCTGGCAGGTGAAGGTGACTCTGTCCCCCTCCAGGACGGAGCGAGGCTCAATAGACAAGGTCACTGACGGCGGATCTGGTAGAGAGAGAGAGTCACATAACAACAGCCTTATTGCATCTAATATATGCTACAATCTGGAGGACAGTCGGATGCAAAATGGCTGCCATGCATTACTTAGTAATAGCGATAAAACATTCAGCAGCTGGCAGATGTTTTATGTTTCCAAATGTGAAGCTGTGCCGCTTTTAACGCGTCCGAAATGTTGAAAACACTCATGTGTGCGGTGATCAGCTGAGCAGTGCGATCATATACTGTGATAAAACTGGAATTCTTTCAACGATAATGTGAATGTTTTTTGCAAATACAATAATTGGAGTTGCGATCAGCCTCCGTCTGTCGTAGTTGACTGCTTACGGTGGACGTTGAGGGCGACGGTTGTGCTTTTGCCGGTGGGAACGGCCAGGTTGGTGGCCACGCAGCTGTAGTTCCTCCCGGTGTCGGTGTCGACGGGCTGGATGGGCAGGTAGCTGCGTGTGGTCACCCTCTTCCTGTCTGGAAGCACCTCCTGGATGATGGAGCAGAGAGGCATTGATGAAGCATGCGATACAGATACGATCCTGAATCCCATGAATGTGTGTGGTGAGATCGGCCCTCATACAGTGGTGCTGGCGGCCCCGTCCACCGGCAGGCCGTCTTTAAGCCACTCGATCATCGACGGCGGTTTGGCCCCGCGAGAAACGCAGCTCAGGTTGTAGGACTCCCCCGCATTCAGCAACACCTCCGGACCGCCATCGATCACCGGGTTGTCTGGGGGGACTGGAGCGGGAGAGGAGGGTGTTAGAAACACGCACGACGTCTTCCAGGTGTTGATGCACACAAGCGCTGACAGGCATGCACACAAACGTACTGAGGACGGTGAGTTTGGCCCTCCTGGACCTCAGGGCGGCGTCGGGGGCCTGGCACTCGTACAGCGAGTCGTCAGACAGGTCGGAGGACAGGATCTCCAGGTTGTACTGGCCCAGCTCCTGCACTCGCAGCACACGGTACCTGGGCCAGGCTGGGACACATTCAGACGGATTATTAATCCCAGTTTACGGAGCTCACACATAAGATTCAGGCCGTCGGGATGGATTGTATATTCGACTTGGGTGGCTTTTTATATCGATTTCAAGTTACAAGTTAAACAATGGGATTTAGTGATGGGATGAAGATATTATCGCAGATCAGAATTAAACAAACACATTACATCATGGTGAATTTTCCTTATCGGGATAATCGTGAATCTGACTTGATAAACATTGTCTGGTTTTATTTTGGTAGAGAGAGAAATAAAGCCTCATTTAAAAAACACAGCATCCAAAAATACATTTTTAAAAAGCATTTATTGATTTGTCCTTTATTTATGCAGAGACGAGTGATTTATGATCATCCTCTTTAAGATACAATCAAATATTGTTTTTTATTAAAAAGGATGTTCCCTAAAAAAACATGTGTCTTATTTGTTTCTTAACGAAAGTATGTTTTAAGCACATGTAGATGATTATCAGATAATGATGTGAATTGTAATTATTTTGGCCAAGATTATCATGACATGAGATTTTCATATCGTCTATTGTGATTATATTAGAAGTGACACAGATGTCAAAAAGAACAACAAAAAAATAAAATTCACCTTCTGCTTGTGTTTTAGTCCACAAAAACAAAAGTGCTAATCAAGATATTTTCTTCCTATTGTTCCCGTTGTTCTCTGTGCTGATGCTGCCGGGGAATTTATGTCTTTATGTCTTTAATAATCAAACTCTCAAAAACAAACTGCTAATGTGTCACGTCTCAGGATTCCCACAGACCATTAAAACTAAAATGCAACACGCAGCGCAGCCAACATCCGGTCTGTCATACATGAAAAAAAATATCCTTCATCAGGATAATTGACAACAGAGAGACACATGGTCACATGATGTGACAGACACATTCAAACAATTGCATGATGCACACACACACACACACACGCACGCAGCTCAGCCTTTCCCTTCCCCCATCTGCCACAGCTGTGTCGCTGCTGTACATTCTCACCATTAGGTGGCATCCATGCTCTCTCTCACCAGCAGGGGGGAAGAGACGAATGCATTATGACAGCAACGTTTTAGAGGACTCAAATCGACTCCAGTCCGCGGCGCAGAATTCATGTTTGCTGCCCAGACGTAGATCGCATGTGAAATTCTCTTTGTCGTCTCCATGTGCGGCGGCCCAACTCAGCTTCGCTGCTCGCCTAACCTTGTGTGTCCTTGTTCCCACATGCATCTGTGTGTGTGTGTGTGTGTGTGTGTGTGCCTTGTATATACGTGCATTTGCATGTGAAATGTTGAGGGCGAGAAAGCCTATGAAAAGCCCAGAGAATAGGGGGGGGGGGCAGAGGGACAGAGCCTCACACACACACACACACACACACACACACACACACACAACCGTGTGTATGTGTACGTGTGCATGAAGCGGCCAGGGTTCATTCACGTTTTTATTTAAAAGCTTTGGCTTGAAGCACCGGACCATTACAGTAACAATATGATTCACAGACAGGGAGGGAGAAGAAAGGGAGGGAGGGACGGACGAGGACGGAGAGGGGGAGAGAAAGAAGGGAAAGAAGGGTTGACGGAAAGAGGAGAGCGTGAGCTGAGCGTGTGTGTGTGTGTGTGTGTGTGTGTGTGTGTGTGTGTGTGTGTGTGTGTGTGTGTCAAGCTAGATGAGGGTTAGGACAGAGACAGAGAGACAAGGTAGACAAGTTAAATGAAGAATAGGAGAGAGGGCTCAGTGCAACAGAGGCAGCTGAAAGAAGGAGAACAAGAGGGGGAGAAAGGAACAAGGGAGCTTAGATGAGGAGGTCGCAGAGGAATAGCATGACAGACAGTGGGAGAGAGTGGAGGAGAGGAGGGGAGGGAGGAGAGGAGAGGATGATTACAAAGGCCATGAAAAAATAAATCCAAAATCATAGCCTGCAGTAGATGGGAAGGAGAGTAGAAGGAAAAAGAAAGGAAAGGAAAATGCGTTGCGAAGGATACGAAAAAAAGAAAGAGGGAATATTAAAGCAGCAACAACAGCAACATCAACAAAAATCAAGGCAGCGGCGTGTCGTGAATGATGCCGTCTCCCTCTGGACCAATCAGTTAAAAACATGCCCACTTGCTTTGACCGGTAATTGCACGGCCCCCTTTGGGCTGATCTGTGCCATCCAGAAAACGCAGCGATGAGATGCATCACATCCCCCAAGTTTTGTCAAAGTCACACAAGCTGCATCTTAAATTGTTGTTGACAGACGGGCAGGCGGGAGACTTAATAAATCAAAACTGGAGATTTCATCGCCGGGGACGAAAAAACACAAAGACAAACTGGAGTGAACCGCCGGGGCTACGCATGTTAGTTGACGGATATAACACATGTTAGCCAGTCAGTCGCCACCCACTGATGACATGACAGCGGTGATGATGATGTGATGCTCGGCAACCAAGCTGAATGGTGTCAATCTGTAAAGGGTGCCCAAGGGTGCTTCAGATTCCCATCAAGCATTGGATGATATGTGCAGAAGAAGCTGGCCAAAGTTAACCTCATCAACCTGAATAAGTGCACAGGTTGTCACAACATGGTGTGATGGGGTCGCCTCTAATGTCTCTTTGCCAAAACTGCTCTGCTGGCTCAAACTAGCTGAAAAAAAAAAAATTATCTAGTCAGCATACATTTGTCAGTCAAGGGCGAGGAAATGGTGTGCTGTGCAGTCAGCCCGATGTAAGTGGAGGTTTTTATTGTGACAATGAATATACGGCTGATTTAGCCTTTAGCTCAAATAAGTACAAAGCTGCTAACATGGCGTTAGAATGGTTTCATATTAGCTGAGTTATTCCATAATCTATCCACATAACCCGCGGTGACTGCAGAAGTACGCCCTGGGACACAAGCGCCCCTGGTGGGAAAACGCCGGGTATCGTCGACATGCACGCTGCAATATTGGCGCTCTTGCATTTGGAGTTTTTGTTGGGTCGAAAATATCCAATTTTATGCAGAGCTCATAAATAGCCCCTTGTCGGCCCCTCTGGACTCGACCACGAAACGTAGCACAACAGTGGTTTAAAGATTACCAGAACGAACTCCACACATTCACAACATTTACAGCATTAAACATGCTTCATTCTGTTCTCTTTTTTTTTTTTTTTGCTTTCTGCCCATAAGCGGCTCCAATCTAAAAGTATCAGCATCAGTTTTGAAGAAGGCATCTTAGTCACATGCTGATCAGAGCGAAGGAAGCCTGACTATGATGTCTCACCCCGGAGGTCCTCTCCGATGCCCAGAGCCAGGCCATCTTTGGTCCACTGAACAATGCCTGAGTAGTTGAAGACAACACAGGACAGGATCACCCTCTGGCCCCGCACCACCGACTGGTCTGCCGGCTCCTGAGAGAACCTCGCCGTCCACACTGGAGAGATGGGGGGGAAGACAGGGAGAAGTTAGAGACTGTAGAGTTACTGCAAAAACCACTGCATATACAGCATGTTATTGTATCTGTGGTTTTATGGATAATTGATTGGAAACTGCATCCCCCCCCCAGAAATGGAATGCCATCTTTGATCACACGTTGGCTTGCGGCCATTAACCGAGCAGCACGGAAAAGACAGAGGTGTCAAAGAAGAGGAAATCAAGAGCAAGAAGAAAGAGGACGAGACAAAGAGGTGGTTAATGCTGACTCAGGAGAGAAGAAGCGGGAGATCAAACAGCCAACTTCAGCCATCGGGTTCTTCACACCCCTTCTCTTCTCCTGACTTTTAAACTCCCCAGCCCTCCCTCTCCCGCCTCCCTCTGTTTCTCCCTTCTTCATTCCTCCCTATGAGTCACCTCCCAGGCTTCCACTCCACGACCAAAACTACAGTGGCCGTCA
This sequence comes from Eutrigla gurnardus, assembly GCF_963514095.1. Lineage (NCBI taxonomy): Eukaryota > Metazoa > Chordata > Actinopteri > Perciformes > Triglidae > Eutrigla > Eutrigla gurnardus. The sequence goes on from NC_139934.1 coordinate 15,184,991, forward strand.
TTGTCTACTCTCCCTCTCGTCTGTCGTCCACTACCACAGCAGATAGACGGGCGCTGTGCTGGCCCACCGTCCGCCTCCAAACAACAAGGGGGAAAAAACTCCAAGCCGCGCGATGACAAGTTGTAATTAGCTGTCCCTTGAAGACGCGACACACGTACAACAGAGAGAGAGGCGATCACCGTCATCTCGCTTTAAATTTTCACTCCGTCTCTCCCTTTCCATTTTTCTCCCCTCTCCCACTTGTTATTTCAAAGAATCTCGTACAGTAGATCATTAACCCGATCCTGCACATAGCCTCCTCCTCCTCCTCTGCCATTACCTCTCCTTCCATTCTCTCTAGAACGCTGTATGTCCTTTACCCAAATTGCTCTGCTTCACTCGCTGCTTTTTCCGATATGTATGCATCCCCCCTCGCCTCCTTCACTTTGTACATCTATAATGCTGTCTATGAACGTCCTTTTTGCCTGCACTGATTTCCCTCCACCGCTCCTCCACCACAGCATGTGCTAAATGCGCCTCCTTCTTTCTATATACATATATAATGCTGTATATGTCCTTTTACCCATAACGCTTTCTATTTCTGTGTTCCTCCTCCTCGCTGGTTGGAAGGGGTTTAGAGGCGGACTGTCACAACTCATTTATCACATTAAATATCAGCCCTCCAGCACTTTCTCTCCCTCTCTTTCTTTCTCATTCCCCCTCTCTCTCTCTTCTCTCACTTTTTCCCTCACTCCCTTTTCTTCACCTCCTACCATTTACATGTCTCCTTCTCACTTGTCCTCTCCTCTCCACTTTTTATCACCCCCTCCACCTCCCTCTTTCCCGTACACTCCCTCTCTCATTCCCTAACACTTCTCCCTCTGAGCCCTCCAGCGCTTTTCTGAAGGTTCCCATCTCTCTCACTATTTTTTAACAACTGCCATATGTCTCCTCTGCACCCCCACCGCCCGCCTCCCCATCATGACCCTCGGTCCCTATCTCTCACGTTTCCCCTCTCTTTCGTATACACAGACATGCACTCTCCCCCTATCATGTCAGATTTGGTGTGATTTGCAGAGGTACAATATGCCTCATAATACAAAAGAATCCAGTCATGCAAAAAGATTTCCTTACCAATCATAACAATGCCTTCTGACAGAGCAGCGCATTAATATTCCGAAGATAAAGGAGATGTGCGAGGAAACACAGTGGAAAGGGAATCAGATGCAGATGGAGCTTTGCAGCATGCATACCTAGAATAATTTAGCACTGAGCCGAAAATAATAATAACAGCGGCCCTTAATTTGCTCCCTGAGGAACACCCAAATGAACTAGATTAATAAACAAACATAGCAAAAACAATTGGCTATGAAAAGTTGGGAAGGAATCATGTCATGTAGGTCACAAAGTCTGTTAACTGTAAACATTGAGAAAATTCACCACAAGAATGCACACTTTCAACAGCCAGCCGTCACTATAGCTCAAAGTAACGCGGTGAAAATATTTGTCAGAGTACTGAAAAATGTTTTGGTCCCCCCATCCACAGTAGTACATTGCTTTGTTCACATGCTGGTACTCCCGTCTGTTTTACTGTAGATAATACACTCACTATAGATGTTTTTTTCTGAACTTTAAATTGTACTGTTGCTGATTTTGTCTTGAATATTTAATATCATAGAGAAACTCACCCAGCCATACTCAGCTGGCTCAAACTTGCATTTTCTGCCGCGTCGACCCAAGTCAGCAGTCAGGGCCCAAGGTGACGTTTCAAACAGACTAGACTGTATATAAGAAGTGGACGTAGTCATCGTCACGTCACCCTTTGGTTTGTAACGTATTTTAGTCATTTGATTTGACTCATTTAATGGCTAGCCTCTGAAGAATGACTGTGAGCTGCTGCTCAGCAGGATGTGTGCAGACAGGTCTAGAAATACAATACTGCTCAGTGATAGACTTCGTTCAGCAACCTAGAATTACACAAAGGCCAGGAAGGGCCAACATAGATTTTCACATCTAATTCAATGAATTAAATGTTTATTAAACCAGGGTTGGTTATTATCAGGACAGTGGAAACACTAACTGAGACCGATTAGGTGAATTCAACTAGTCTTAATTAAATGAAAGAGAGAAAAGGGGTGTTTTTCGAAAGAATGTTTCCCTTCTTGACATTTTGTGGCTCTTTAGCAGTTAAAATGCTTCACTATTCTTACCAGCGAGTTGCTAATGTTGTCTTTTTGCCATTTGGTGATGGGGAGGTAGTGAACAGTGGGTTTGTTTGAGCTTTTTCACTGGAAACAACTGCCTGCTGCTACGGAGAACAAGTTGCAAGCAGCAAAATCCCAATAATTTACTGAATGCCAACACGCCTCTGAAATATGAAAGGGACCACAGAGTCAGGTGATAATTCTCTGCACAGACAAAGATTTGTTTACTTAGTTTTGATAGGGCAGCATGTAAAGCAACCTTGAGTACCATATAAAGCACTATATAAATGTAATTTATTATTATTATTATAGTAGTCATGTTAGGGCTGTTCGATTTTGTCCAAAAATAAAATCTTCTCTCAAAATCCGATTTTCGATTACGATTACAATTATTTTGTGAAATGACAAAAGGCAAAGAAATTATTTCAAATATGCTGTTTTTTATTGTTTTATTGTTATTGTTATTTATTTCCCTATTGGGATTTGAGTGCAAACCTAGCTCTTATCAAACAAAAAAAATTAATGTAAAGAACAATTAAATTGATGAACTTTTGCCATCTGCCTTTGCTCCATGTTATCTTCTTGTAGACCTCTTGTAAACAAAAACAAAAAAACCCAATCCCTTTGGGATTAAGAGAAAAACCTCACTTTCACATGTATCTTAAGGTGTGTCCATTAAACAAAAATGAATGAATAAAGTTTAACTTAACTAAAAAATAGATTTTAAGATTTTCACGTTTTTAACATCGTCCTAACTACATAATCACGATTACGATTTAAAATCGATTAATCGAACAGGCCTTAGTCATGTGATCCACATAAAATTATATGCTTATTTTCTGAGAAATCTGGCATGTAAATGTCAATGTCAGTTGGCCGGGCCCCACAGTTTCAAACACGTATGGCAGTGATGGAGTGGTATTTAAGTTGTAGAATGAATAATCAGCAAGATCTTTTGAAAAACTAACATTAACAACAAAAAGTAATTCTAGACAGTATTGATTTGTTTTGCTTTCATTTCCTGTATGCACCCTAATTTGATAAAAAAAATAACCTTCTAATTCTAATTACTAGAATGTACAGCATGGATTTATAACATCTTAGGTCGTCAAAGCTTGAAAAGCCTTTTCTCAGACAAACATGGGTGTAACGAGATTTTAGCTGGGTTTAAACTACCACGCAACCTTGACAATAGCCTGAGGGCAAGCAAATCCTTTCCTCCACCACCTCAGATATGCTCACTGGAGGTATTCCCTCAACTGCCTCAGTAAACCACAAACATAATCCAAACTGAACACTCCTGAGTGGAGGCTAAACAATCTGCAGAGAAAAACACCCATGCAAAAGGCTGAGGACTGAAAACACTGACTCATTTAAACATGTGTTCATCGCCTTCTGATTTCCATATTACCCCGTTAACACTTGTCAACTTGAGTGTATGCGCTTGTGTGTGTGTGTTGATGGAGGAAATCTACGCGCAAAGAGCAGTCAAAGCAAAGGCAAGACATGAGAGTGTACGTTAGGGAGCTTGTATTCTTTCATTATGTGGGTTATGCTGCAGTGACAAATTTAGAGTGTGTCCTGATTTCCTTGAGTCACTGATCCCCAAGATACCACGGGAGACTCCGAGCACCCTGTCCACACAAAGACCACGGTCGCAGAGAGCTGCGACCATGACCACGCGCACACACATACACAAAAACAGGCAGCACAGATGACCTAACCTTCACCACATGGGCTAACCAGCGCACACACACAAACACAACCACAGCCCCAAACGTATAATCGACACGTAGAGGCGGTTTCCTGAACATGTTTTACACCGCGACTCAGACTAAACCGTCGGAGCGGAGCATCTCCATCCCCATTGGGAATGGGTCTCAGTTTAGTCTAGGATTAAATACAGCCCTAGTCAAAGTTTGTAAAGGGATTAGGATTAAGCTGGGGCCTAGGACAACAGCCCCTGCAGACAGTGCGACACCAACCTCGGCTTGTCAAAGCAGACACAAAGCCAAAGGCGAGCATGCACAGCTTGGCCGGGTGACTCACCAAAAGCATGGCCACACGCCGCCATAGTGTGAACCACCACAGCAATTTAGCCCATGAGCACCTCTCGCACCATGCGAAGGTGTTTTAATAGCAAGGTAATGAACCGTCAATTTGTTGCTGAAAATGACTGAAAGGGTCTACGCATGCAAAGATGTTTGGAGCTATTTTTAGTAAGTGTGCTGCTCATATGCCCTGTTTCTTAATTTGCCACACACCCTGCTGGTAGGTGGTGAATGTCAAAGCTTTGCTTTACAGCACTCAAACACGGGCTCGTCTCGTCCTTTGTCTTTGGGACAGGAGACGAGGTTGGACGTGATGCCGTGCAGTGGAGGCTTCTGGGAAAGCGTCACTGAAGGTATTCAGTCTCATTAAGTCAGATGCTATTAAATAAAATGGCATTTGTATGGATTGTTTTGCATCGATGCAATCATCTTTGTGTCTGGCCCCCTCCCCGAACCCCTCTGTACCCCTCTGACAAAGTCCCTCTGCCTCCCTTTCCCTCACTCCTCTCCAGCCAATCCCGCGCTTTGGCTGGATCACAGACTTGCGTCACCATAGCAACAGCTGACGTGTAAAGTAACTGCCCAAAAAAAAAAAGTTTTCTGTACGAGTGTGTCTGCGAGCGCACACGCGTATGTGCATCTGTGTCTGATGAAATCCTCCCCAGTGCTCGGTACATCCATTTTTCTGGGAAAAAAAACATTTTTCAATGACCTCATCCTCCCTCCACCTATCCAATTAATAGTCAGGCGGGCCGCACTGGTCTCTCATTATTTCTCTCTTTTCCCCTCCCCACTCCCGTCACTGTTAGTCAATCCGCTCCAAATTGATTTTGTTATCTGTCTAATTCCATATCGCCGCCGCGTGTGGCCGATGTGTCGGCGTTACGGAGGGGCCGCCGGAAAATGAGATGCAGGAAAACGGGAACAAAGAGACAGCGAGGTCCACAGACACAGAGCTGTGAAGTGTAACGGAGGGGGATGACATCATTGTTTCAGGACAAAGTTGCAGACACGGGAGTCATGCGGCACTCACTTCGCCCATCGTTTCCTGCATATGACTGTACATACGTCCAGGGGTCAGTCCGTCAGTCAGTCCGTCAGCCAGTCCGTCAGTCAGTCCGTGACTGACAGATGTTTGCGTCTGTAAGCGTGTGCACAAGATCCATCGGACGTTACTGATGGAGTTTTTAAATTCAGAAAACTGATTCAAATCACTAGTTTTGTTTTCCCAAAAAGATGACCGGGAAACATGAGGATTTTTTAGTACAGAACTGGAGTGCATTGTTACTGTATCCATTCTTTATTCACATAGCCTTTATACATTTTTATGAATGTTTATATGGTTTAGGCACTATTATGTTACTTATTTATACATCCACGCTATGCACAACAAACACGGCAAATCTTACCAAGTATATTTGTCTAATTACTTGTCAAAATATCTCATAGGGGCTTTTTTTAGACAATGCATCTTGAATATTTTATGTGAAGAAATATACATTTTGAGGATTGCAGGCTTATTATGACTTATTACGTGGGATTTTATTGTTGATCACGATCATAAAAAACTGATAAGTTGATTGTGGTGGATTTCCATTATTAGTGACATAAAAAGCTGTCTACCTTTATTACAGTATACAATCATAGATTTTTTTATTTATCCTTTATTTATGCAGGGAGACCCTATGATTTATGAATATCTTATTTAAGATTATTTGGTAAAAGGGTTGTTCACTTAAAAAGATGCGTGTCTTATCTGTGATGTAGCATGTTTAAGTGCCATTTTGAGAGTTTTGAGGATATTTTGATGATAATCAGGATAATATTCTGATTCGCAATTATTTTTGCCAGGATAAATGTAACATGGAATTTCAATATCGTCCCATTTTTAAATGTCACAACACTAGTGAAATATAGCTAAAAATGACCTTTCATAGCTAATTTCAAGATCTCCTTTTACCTTGAAATGTCTAAATATAACGTATGTTTTCAACCTTTTTTTTTTTATCCTTGACTCAGTGATTCATCTCCAGCCTACATGTCAGAAAATGGTGAAAAAACTCCCAATGCAATGTCTTTGAAGCCATGACCTCTTGAATCTTTTGTTAGACTATTGGGTGATGTCATGATGACTATGTGAACTATGTACTTATATAGTTTGTGGACTACAGTTTTTAGGCTGTTTTGGACATCGGCATCTGGTTTTTTGGAACATGAAAGGGTGAAGTACAATCGAATACCACATTTTAGTCATCATTAACTTTCAGGAAGTGAAACACGCTGTGAGGGTTAAAGTTTGACAGATAAAACACAGACTACACACATCAATGCCGGGGTAGAAACCTGTCAATCACAAGGTAGCCACGCCCCAAAGCATACCCTGCTTTATAGTCTATTTGACTCTAAATGGACCATAATTTACTAAATACTACCAAACTAGCAATTGAGTGCATAAACCCATGTTTATAATGTTTACTGAGATAATAAATCAAGAGACAAGTAGGGTCATTTTCTCATAGACTTCCATACAAACCGACAAGGAGTCGCCCCCTGATGGCCAGCAGTGAGAATGCAACCGGACATTGCCTCCTGGTTTTGTTCAACCAGAGCCCAAAGATATTCAATCTGCTGACATAAGACAGAGAAAAGTACTAAATCCTCGATCGTTGTTGTCAATTCATACTCTGTCAGCTCTAAACTCTAAATATGCAGTACAAGAGGGGATGGAGTTTCTCCCTCTATTAATCCGGCTGTGGGAACTCTACCACCTGTGCCTGCCTTCTCTCAACAACATGGCTGCCTCGCAGGACGGCCATATTAACCCGTAACCATGGCGATGGCGCTATAGGAACGAGCAAGAGACATAGATGGAGAGAAGTAGCGAGTGAAAGGAGGCGTCCCACTGAGTCCGCTGACACCATGTCACTCAAACACAAAGGTGACTCCCGGAGGTGGGGACGGCGCAGAGGGAAGATCAGGGCCGAGAGGGGAGAAAGATCCAGAAAGAGAAAGACACAGACTCCTTCCTTTGTTTGCCGCATTGTCTGCCTGCTCGCTCCCTTCCTCTGTCACCTTACCTTGCCGTCCTCCCCCTTACTAGCAGTCGGCGACCTCTCTCTTTCTTCATCCCTTTTGTGGCCTTGCCCCCTTCTCATTCTCTATTCACTTGCTTTTGTCTGACCAGCATCTACTTAGAAACGATCACTCTTCCTTCCCTCCACCCAGCACCTTATTCCCTCCTTGGGCTACCTTTCCAAGTTTCTCTTTCCCTTCATCACTCTGCCCTCTCATTTATTCTCCCCATTACTATCAAAATGGTTGCTGTGGAAACAGGTTTATTTGGAAATGGCGGGAGGGAAATTATTCCGCCATTGTCCGTCCACTCTGATAGCGCCATGTGCATGAGAGCGCATACTCCCGTCGAGGTGTGCGCGTGAATGTTTGTGCGGGCAGTGTGTGTGTTTGTGTCTGTGAGGCTCCACTCACATCTGAAGAGGTTTATTTGTACTAAACCCCTGTTACAGACATTGTTACCATAGCTACAGCCAGTGAGGACCACTGACACAATGACAGACACAGTGGCCATGGCAACCCCAGGATCAGTGGTGGGTAATATGATAATTCACGGACGAGGCATCTGACATATTACGGGCACATGAATATGCTCAAGTGCTGAAAAGCCGGCCCGCCGCTCGTAATCCACGAGCCTTTGTGCGGCCAACATGCCGAGCGGCAGACAAAGAATACTCTGCTGTAACCAAGGGTGACCAGAACTAACAATAGCTGTCCTCTGGATAAGCTTGAACAAGGGGATACATACATATCAAGCTGCTACTCTGCAGCAGTGCGCTGTGTAGTGTGTAGCACAAGGGTCGCCACAGAATTCAACCGGCACAATCGATATCATAATGAATCAATGATTCCAGGCAGTAGTCCCCCATTGATTTTGGGCAGCGACCCATTCCTAAAGCCACTCTGCCTCCAAATGCCACGTGACCTAGCACGTAAACATCTGCACCATCAGCTGTGACAGCTTACAGATGGCCTGCCGATCCACCTCACGTTACACTACGGCATGGTAATGGAATCCAGCAGCAGGACTTTTTACAAGCAGCGTCCCATCGATAAATCACCTCCTCCAAGGTCTGCTTTAATTCAATCCAGGGTAATCTTATTTTATTGGTATGTACCGTAGCTTCTTGCAAAGTCATCTGTCACAAACCATCCAATAAAAGCCAGGGGCCTTGACCTCCTGGAGCAAAGTAATATTCATACAGAGGCCCTCACCAATATCGCCACCAGTGCAACTGTCACTTTGAAGAGGAGGCTTCTTTGTTGAAAGCAAACACAGAGGTCTACTATATTCTTATACCTTCAAAACCATCTGATGACCCCCTCGAGGGTGCCAACCCCAGGTTGAGAACCGCTGGTGTGATAAATGAGGAGAATAATATGGGCCAAAATCTTTTCAGAAAAACAATTAATTCTAGGTTTTTTTGCTATTGTAATGGAGGAGCATGCATATACTGCAGTAGCTGCCATGGATTTGTATTAATTTGTTATTTTTTTGTTTTTATTACTGGAGCACTTATTGCATATGACACACACTCACCAACATCTGAAAAGGGAGTCTGGGGATTGGATAAAGAGTGGGGGAACTTGAGACGATCCCCTCCCACGGCCAATCACCCAGTCACTGGGAGCTAAGCTAAGCTAACCCAGCTAGGACCTAAGGCTCCACTACCCAGCATGCTCCTGGCTGTCTGATGTGTGGTAACAGGAAAATAGTATACATGAAATAAGACTCTATATGTCTATATAAGGCTAACCCAGCAACGGGAGGTCGTCTCTTTATGGGGACTGCTTGATGGACGGACTGCCGGACAGACCACTGGGTTCTGATGGGACATGAGGAGGTGGACTCAAACTGCATTAGTCATCAAACATTGTCAAAGTTGATGGACAGTGTTTCTCTGAATATTTAATGTTGGGATGCTGGCCATGTTAACGATCCAAAGATGTTTTTGTTGCTGCTGTTAAAATCCTCCTGATGCCAATTCCAAAAAGTACACCACTGTTTTTGTTTTTTGTCTTGTTTTTCTTGAGTAGTTAATGGGCTACAACTGCTTTTTGTCATGCATTCCTGTGTGGGAAAATAACAAACTATCCCTTTCGATGTACAGTTTTAGACAACAGTGTGCTTCCAATTTTTGTGACGTTTGTCCCTTTCTTGTTTCAACACTTTCTTGTTTCATGTCGTCATTGTTGTGGAGAGGGCGGATTCAAAGGTCTGGACCACAGACTGTAAGAAATGGATGACATCCATTGGTTTGTGGACTATGGTTTTTAAGCCTCGAGTTCGGCATTTTGGCCGTCACCATCTTGGATTTTGGCCTTTACCATCTTGGCACTTTAAGGGTCATTTTCTCATAGATTGTACAGTACAGTATACAGAGGAGTCACCACCTGATGGCCAGCAGAGAGAATGCAAGTTTAAGGCACTTCAGCTTTGGCTTCACTTTTCAAAACCGGAGATTGCAGCCTGGTCTGGACTCAACCAAAGTAGGGTCCACAAATAAATTGTTTACCCATTTTGGTGTGGAAGAACTTGCCAGCAGAGATGCCTTGACCTTAACCCCGTCATCCATCTGTGGAATGAACGAGAACGTCAAATGCAAGCCAGGTCCTATCACCCAGCCCCAGCGTTGGACCTCACTAATGCTTTTGTGGCTGAAAAGGGAGGCAACTTCCAAAAGAGAAAAGAAGAGTGGATCCTGTTACAGCAGCACATTAATGCCCATGGTCCACACATTCAGACACAAAGAGTATCCATCAAGATGAAATGAGAGGATTTAAAACCGAGGAAAGCCTAAGGTGGAAGTAATAACATGAGTACACTAGGTTAAGGTAAACCTCCAGGGTATAGTTAGGCTGACAGTGGCCGTCTTCGACAAAATAATGCATCTGCACAAAATGGTTTTAATGACTGTATTTAAAGGCCATTGACGATTATTACTGCTAAGAGATGGCTCACTCATTATTTGTAGTCGGCAACAATTTAGCCTCCAGGCTGTTATATTACATGACGAGGAGACGGCCGTACTTTGGTAACCAATTTAGTTGGACGGCTGACCCTAATGTTGTTATCGTAAAGGGAAGATGGATGGAGTAGGTTGAATCCCCCCCCCCCCTCTCCCTCCCTCTCTCTCGGCCCTGTCCCTGTAGAAGAGCAGAAACTGGGAGAGCGGAGAAATGAAGTGACATCATCAGCTTCAGCCACATTCCTGTGGAAGGAGGGGGTGAGGAGGGGGGGGGGACGGAGGAGGAGGAGGAGAATGTCCCAAAACTTTTGAGGTTACAGGACCGATATCCCCCCTCCCCCATTCCCTTAAACACGCACACGCACACCCATTACCCCATTCTCTGTGCGTACGCATGTTTTCCAGTGCATGTGTGTGTGTGTGTGTTACAGTACATGGGCTCCTCTTCCTCATCATGCGCTCCCTGTTTTAATTCATGTGCTTCTCCTCCTGTCCCCTCCCCCACCGCCTCCCCACCACCACTCATACCACCCCCTCCCCTCCTCTCTTTCTCTCTCCACCGACCAGAGGAATGCAAGAACCACATCTGGAACTTATTAGAGAGCAAGAGAGAGAAAGGGGTAGATGGAAAGAGAGGGAGAAGTAATGGTGGGGGGAGGAGGAGGAGGAGGAGGAGAAAGAATCAGATTGAAAAAAAAAGTCCAGGAGGGGACAGAGAGAGAGGGAAAGAATGAACTTTGGTAGGCAGAAAAAAAAAAGCTCATGTTTGGGAGAGAAATGCAAAGAAGCGAAGAAGAAAGTTAACAGCAACAGCGATTAATGCCAATTAACCTCGGCGGGGACGGGGCAGGAAAGAGCTCGGCTGGCACCTCAGACGTGGGTTCAATCACTCCAGATTCCAGCGCAAATGTAGCCTTTGAACCGGCCTCGACCATATTCTGTCTGAATGAGCAGCTTCACTGTCCCCTCTGAGGGAGCAGTCAGGCCTGAGTAATAGTCCCTTTCTCTCTGCCGCTGGCCTCCCGACCACTCCTCCTCCTCCTTCTTCCTCGTCCCTCTCTCCTCTCTCCCGGCTCGCGTTCTCTTTTCATCCAGCACACCCTCCTCCCACACTACAATACACCCCCCCCCTCACCTTAAAAACAAACCCCCCAAAAAAACTCCAATCACTCCCCATCAGACTTCTCCCACCTGCCCGCAAGTCTATCCCTTTTTGTCCCCCTTCTTCTCCCCCAAACAACTTTTGCTGTAACCTGCCCCACCCCCCTCTCCATCACCCCAAATTGGTCCTCGCTGCAGAATGTGGCCGTGCTGTTTGTGAAAACAAGGTCAATAGATTCAGTCAGATGTGATAAAGTGTTCCTCTCTTGCTCAGGGGACTCTGCATAAAGAAACATTTTTAAGGGGATGTGGGTTTTTTTTTTTTTTCTCTTTCGTCTATTTATAACTCGATGCCCCCCGGCCTGTCAAACACAATCAGATTATGGTGCCGTCAAATCCTGGGGCTTCACTTAAGGAACGTTTATGTAGCTGTTGAGTTTTTGATTGGATTTATCTGACCAGAAGTTTGATAATGAATACATTTTCTGAAAAGCATTATAGGACACCCGTGTCCAGAGGAATGCCCTTAAACAAACATACCAACAGAGCAGCAATCACCATGTCACACATTGACAAACACCCGCCGGGACAGAAATGCCAAGAATTTGTTGATTGAACTGAACCCGATGGGGAACAACAGGCGCGGATGTACATTATAACATTACGGGCTCCATTCCCAGACTGAGCTTTACAACTGGTTCAGTGATTGCGTTCAGTGGCTGATGTCAATTAGAGATGCTTTTCGGAAAAATACGCTTCGTTCAGATCCCGTTAAAAAAAACGTGACCCGAATTTGCGTATTAACGGTAGGATGCTCCGGAGCCGTATCCCGCTCACACTGGGATCGAAATTAAAAACAGACTTCTGCCTCGCTACATATGTCACTCCAGATCTACACCGTGAGCCGGAAAGGGTTCAGTATAGCAGCACAAAATGGTTGGTTAGCCTTGAATCCACGGCAGAACGCTTTCAGAAAGGTTCATGGGACTGTAATAGTTCTATAAGCCATAATCCACCAGACCCTCATTGGAGGATTTTGTTAAGTTGGAGTTTCTAGGTGGCACTTTTTTCCTCCATCAGCCACACCTGCAGCTACTACTGCTCATGTTAAATCTCTCCCAGCCATTATCTGAGCACGAACTGGTCCTCCCCAGTGCCGTTTTAGTGGTTATTACAGCCCACTATGCCCCATCCTTTACGAATCAACCTTAATGTTTGAATTTCCCTAGATCTGCATGAGCTTAATGACACGGAGGTCTGACTTTACAAGATTAGCTCCGACTTACGACTCTGTTCTTTTATTTATCCCGAAAACATAAAACACATTACTTTCTGTGTGATAGAGGATTTGTTTGCCCAGATTTTGTGTACTAGCAGTATATAGAGTCACTGTATAAGAACAGATATATCGAAAGTGGAAAAATTGGAATTTAGATTAAAATGGGAATCACTGGCAATAATGCATCAAATGTAGTAAATCATCAGATTTAACAGTGTTTTAGTATCTCACTGCGTCCTTTATAAGGCTTTCCTAATTCTTCATTGTTTTTTTGAGCTAATACAACCCACTTTGAGTCATTAACATTACACATATAGTCCTAAAACCACAACCGTGCTGATCAAACGCTCCTCAAGCAACCCTTTTACCCCCCAAAATATGTATCCGACTCTTACAAAATCTGAATATTCCCTTTGCTGCACACAAACACAGGAAAGCGTCTGAGGTCTGAGTCACAGCTGTGTGATTCAGGGCCGGAGCGTGGAGCCTCCGTCCGCACAAAAGCACAGAGGCTGACAAATGGCACACCTGCACTGGAGCCTTTGTCCGAGTCAGCGTTTGAGCCTGGACCGACTGGGCCGTAGGTGCGGCGCCGCGAGTCCAACCACAGGGCTCTCCTGCTCGTTAGGAAGTCCAAGGCGTGTGTTTGCAATGAGGGATCGTGCAGTAACATTTAACAGCTGCATTAATAGCTGGACTTATTATCAGCTTGCTATGTAGATACAAGCCCGGGGTACGAAATCAATCACTCCAGGGGTGTTGCTAATGGAGATTATAGTGAATCTAAATAACTCAAAAAACATTCAGATTCACCAAAGCTTTTAATTAGCTGCTCCACTAATAACCATCCAATCATTAGCACTAGTAGGCAATTACATGTATGCAAATTACAGACCATGAAATACTGTTTTACTTGTCTAATGAAGAGATAAGAGACTGGCTGCTCTTGAGAAAAATGCTCCCGAACTCAACGCAAGTATTTTCTCCTTTGAGGTTGATATTCATTTCAGCTCCCTCTCTCCCTCTCTCCGTCTTTCCGTCTTTTGTTTTTCAAACCCAAATGCACAGTTCAACATATATCCTTACATTCAAATCTCACGGAACAAAACGCTGCTAATCTCGTCTTCGGGAAGGCCTTCGAGAGCAAATGTCTTTGTGGTCGAGAGTGTGGAGTAATAACGGACTTTACAGTCGTAACACAGACAATAGGACACATGGCTACATGTACGTAGGCTTTGTGTGTGTGTGTGTGTGTGTGTGTGTGTGTGTGTGTGCACACACATCTGCAAGTGTTACGGAGCTAGTCATGTGGACTGAACGGTTTATGAGTGGACAAACAGGGCAACAGCATGTGACAGTAAGAAAGGGTCTCGATGGAGGCGGCGGGGGGGGGGGGGATCGACAGATTGTGTCATACGTGGATTCCTGATTAGTCGCTGAAAAGAAGCCTGCTCCTTACTGTACGTGTATCGTGGTGTGCTTGTGTGAACCCCCAACGACACGCTATGGGTGGATGCCGAGCACGGCGAGCCCGGCTGAGAGACACAAAGCCCGGCAGACACGGTGACATCATCCCTTTCCATACCTTCCCTTCGCCGAACACGCCCCCCCCCCTACCTTTGATGAAGTGGTGGACTGGCCCGGCCAGCAGCCAGCCGTGTGCACGCTCTCGGTCAGTCAAGGTAGACAATAGGGAGGGGGAAAAAAGGGAGGTTTGCTGTGGACGCGCTGCCATGACGACACACACAGATGTGGCTCGATCAAACAGGTAGCTTATAGAAATTACAACCATCCTCTCCTCCTCCTCCTCCTCCAGCCTCCCGTCTCCCAGCAACTACAGCTGTGATCATCATAAGCCAATAGCCTACCTGGCACCCCACAGGTATGGAGGGGGGGGGGGGCAGATGCATGGGTGCTTCTGCTGCTGCATACGCCTCATTGTGCTGTTGAAATGCACGGAGGAAGGCAGCAGAGAGGGTGAAAATGGGCTGTGTGTCAGACACACAGGTAGGACATGAGGACGGGGAAGGGGGTAGTGTGTGTGTGTGTGTGTGTGTGAGGGGGTGAGACAGGGAGAAAGCTGTCTGTCACTACAGGGGCTGGTAGCAGTGGTCCCATTGACTGACACGCCATTCAGACAGATAGCAGTGTGGAGGTGCTGCTGGCATGTAGAGCAGCGCTGGTCAATCACTGTCATTCCCGTCACGTCCTCAGCGCCTCACCACGGCCCGTCTGAATAACGGCACCGAAGGTTTGTCATACGCAAAAGGTCATTCGTCCCGGTGGGCGCGCATGCACCAGTCATGTTCAAGTTGGACGCACGCACGCGCCCCACCGAGCGCGTGTACTCGCACGCGTGCGGAGGCGTGCGACAATGATCATTAAAAAAAAAAAAGAGAGAAAAAAAAAAGTGCGGTGATCCATTGCTGCGGTGCGGACACGCTGTCACACGCGCGCTCGGTCGCTCACACGTAGCTGCACGTGCACGAACACGCGCGCACACACACACACACGCCTAAGGTGATCCATTGCTGCGGTTCATATGGGAATGCTGTGAAATCACGTTACGTGGCTTTTTTTTTATCTCTTTCTGAAGACGCCAACGGCGGACTCGGTCCGCGTTGAAGCCTCCGCGGTTTCACACATCACATTCAAACATTCGCTGCGTATTATGGCGCTGGGAAGGAGAGAAATGCCGTCTTACCAGTTTGAAAACTCAACACCAAACTCAGGAGCAGCAGCCTCTGCATGGTTCAGCCGACCAATAAGTCCGTTATTGGCTCAAACCTCCGTGAGGACAGCATCAAAAAGCGGGAGTTTACTGACTTTTATAGTAATGATACAAATAAGAGTAATCCTCCTGCGTCGGTCCTCCTCGTTTGTCCTCTGACTCGGCTGGACTCGCTCGGCTTTACAGCATTTCACTGCTTTTTCCACCTCTCTCCTCTTTGCTCTCCAGCTCTCCGTTTTCTACGCTACGCTGAGGCGCTAAGCTAGCAGCGACGACACCGGGAACATCCGGTCAGTTCCTTCACAATAAAATCCACCTTCGTCAAGTCACAGTATACATTGATAGAACAATTTGAGAAATATATGTTTCATACTTAGAAATAAAGAATATGTCCTTCAAAATAAAAGCTTGCACAGCTTTTGTCCTTAAACTCTTTTCTTTTGAAGGAAGATAATTCCCCCCCCCCCCCCCCAAAAAAAAACACTTCATACAATTTTTCTGAACTTTTTGGAGACAATAAGACAATACTTTTATGTTTAGAAAATGTGGAAAATAAATTCAAATGAATGTTTATAATTCAATAATTATAATGGGGGGCGGGGGGGGGGGGGGGGGGGGGGGCGGGGGTCCATATCTGCCATACTTATTTACTTATTTACGAACTGTACATTTACACGACCTTCCTTTTAAACAAAAGGAAAGCTCTCAAGGCAACTGAAATGTTATAAATCAATAATACATATACATTTGAAGATAATGTATATAAAATATAATAAAAATTCACCCAATTTGACCACGCTCTACTTCCGGTGCTATAATCTCTCTGACTTGACGTCATATTCTCATTAACGGGGCATTCCTCTCTCTCTCTCTCTCTCTCTCTCTCTCTCTCGCTCTCTCTCTCGCTCTCTCTCTCTCTCTCTCTCTCTCCAGCAGCACCACAGCACTGCCCCCTTTTTCTCTCTCCCTCTGGATGTTACACAGGCCAACACCATCGGCAAAAAATACATTATGGAAAATAAATAAATAAACCAGCTTGGAGAGACATAATCATTTATGGCACATTTGCTGTAGTTGGGACTGTTTGGTTTCTGTTGTTGACGTTGTGCCACTGGGTAATCACATCATTCTAGATACCTTAATTTAAACCCGATCCTCATCATTTATACTGAAGAATTATGCGGATGTACACTTAAACATATACATTTTGTAGAGCTATATATAAAAGGATAGCATATCAGCTGCTACTGAACATACTTAAGCAGAATATCATTGTAACATTGTGTCACACGGACGGAGCTTTAAGGTAAAATAAGAGTACCATATAGTTCAAACATATAGGAGACTGTTTGTCCGGAGCTCAAAAGTACTCTAGGAATATTCACAGACAGTCAGCCACTATTACCTCCTAGAATAACATTGACTCCTTAGGAGAAGGCAGCGATGTCACTATGAAGAAATAGCCCGATCACATGATGGATGAGCAGAGCATGTCCTCATTCTTGTCACATAATGTAGGCTACAGATTTTGGTGATGGTTCCCCGTGATACTGTAGCTGTCACAGCTCAGTAGCTTTGCACAGTGAGCCGGTTCCTCCCGTCTCAGACCAGGAGAAAGTCACTTACACTGATGCTGGAGCGCCCCCTTGCGTCCTTGACCCAGGACGACCCTGCGTGTGCTCCGATCACAACTGGAGCAAGGATCCCAAAAGATCTCCGCATGCGCACGCACATAACCCCGAGAAAATCACATTTTTTAACAACATATTTGGTTTATATACACCTTCGGTGCTTGACCAACGCTTGCAAATACACAAGTTACCTAAACTAATAATCCAAATGTGAACGCAACGTATTACTAATAGTTGATCAATTAAAAATGAAAATGAAATACATAGTCTTCATTTTATCATTTCAGATTTTTATGTGGGGTTCAATTGCATTAAAGTAGAACTGTAATTACGATTATGGTCATAGGCTACGGAAAAATAAATAAAACCATACTGTGAAACTGTAAGGTGTTTGTATAAGAGATCATGTGCAAGACATTTCAACCCCTTTAAAATGTAAAAAAAAAAAAATGTCTGGCAGAAATCTAATTCAAAAGGCAAAATTAAGATGAGAAAATTGTTTTTGTTTCATTATAAGGCCAGGTAAAATAAAAAGTAGCCTATAAACAAACACAGGAGGTACAGAAATATAAAGGCGCCCCAGTATGGTATCAGTATAGAACAAGCAGGTTCATCTAATTAAACATGGACTGAGTCTTAGATGCTCAAGATTTATTCCACTGTTGGTTTAAATCTACCAGAAGAGAACACATGATTCATATCGTCCATTGGAGGATGCGGCAGGGTTTCTATCAATTCACTACAACAAGCATTGGCTAATGAGGGTCGAAAAATAATCTGCAACCAAAACATCATTTCCATCTGATAAAAATGACCGCAGGTCTGCCAGTGTGGCACACAGAGTGACTCATCTCTGCCGGGACTCGAACCCGGAGCCTCTGGATTAGAAGTCCAGCGCGCTATTCCATTGCGCCACAGAGACTGCGCCAGGACAACCAATGCCTGGCACGGTTTACATACATATATCCTCTCATATCGCTGCTTTCTGCATCCTCGCAGCATCAGGACCAGTCTGAGCCGACATGTCGGCTCTACCGAGACCGACCACTAGAGGGCGCCATTGCTACAGTCTGAGGTGGGAACTTCCTCGGAGATGAGGCAAGTAAGCGGGTGTATAACAGGAAGTGAGGAGGTGACGTGTAACAAATAAAAGTCACCGTCATTGTATATGCTAATTTAATTCAATTCGGACAGGTTTTAAGTAAATGAATAAGTAAATATTGCAATTAAATATATAAATGCAATACGTGGGGATTAAAAAGTGAGAACTGTGTTACAAACACAACAACTCTTTTTAAATGAAAACTGTCCGCCTTTGATTTTGATACTGCGTCAACCGGAAGCTTGTTGTATTCAAGCTAGCTTGCTTAACGCTCAACAAAAAATCCAACACTGAGCCAAAATGGCGCCTCACGGAGCTTTGTTTCTCCCGTATTCACTCTGAAATATAATATTTATTCGGCTATATGTCGGCGATTTGATATAGAAACAAAGGACAGGTTCAAGATAGCTATTGCGAAAGTCAACTCAGACAGAAAAAATACGTGTTTCTAATTGGCAGCGAAAAATCAGCGAATTGATATCCGCGTGAGAAATAGCTTTGTGAAAACACGTAAGGTGCTTTATTTAAACGTGAACTAAACATGTTACGGTCTGGACTCGTCGTTTTCCTTGCGAGGTCTGCTTCTATAGGAACGTGTGCAGATCTCTCTCTGTATCGAGCCCCACAAGTGCGGTTACACCACGGTTGCATCAGATAACCTGGTATGCCCCCCCCCCCACACACACACACACACACACGACCTTCCCCACAGGGTGTCAAGTCAAGGACACCCAAGTATGTTTGTAGAATATTTGCTCGTGTAAAAGATGGGATGACAACCAGAGTCCACAATCCTCTACAAGCCTATACATTCTATCCCAAAATGAAAAATTGGAAACTATAACAGTGTTATTCATCAATGCAACAGAAAAAGGCCCTTGTTAGTGTGAACGGGGCGACTGGAAGCCCTGACAGCAAGTGCAACAACACCACTCTGGGAACTTCACCCAGAGAATACCATCTTTAAAGACAACTTCTTCTGAGAGGAAAAGAGCAAAGACGCGAGTTTCCTGTTTCTAAATAATTTGGTCTTTATTACAAAATGTATTGAAAACCGCTAAAGATGTTTCCGCCACAAAGCCACAGGAGGGAGGGAGGGAGGGAGGGGAAGGAGAAGAGTCACACACACACACACACACACACACACACAATTAAATCGACCCAGAGAGGGGACCGTCCACCCAGTGGCCCCTACCTGTGAGCCAATGACAACCCACCTGCACTGGCATTAAACAGTAGTCGGAAAAAAATAAATACCTATAAACAATCCCCAAATAAAGCGCTAAAACGCGCTGATATGTATGACAGTGTTGTGTATGTGCTTATCTGTGGATGGTTTAAGCTATGAATCAATTGCCCTTTTGGGATCAATAAAGTTGTTTGAATTGAATTAAAAGAAAAACTCAAGAAAAAGGGTCAAAATACCACAGTTAATGGTCAAACAAATAAGCATGACCCATCTAACTAA
Organism: Eutrigla gurnardus; assembly: GCF_963514095.1. Taxonomy (NCBI): domain Eukaryota; kingdom Metazoa; phylum Chordata; class Actinopteri; order Perciformes; family Triglidae; genus Eutrigla; species Eutrigla gurnardus. Next base: position 15,204,578 of record NC_139934.1, read on the forward strand.
GAATACACAAAATATATGAACACAGGGGCAAAAACAGAGCTCCTCCTTGGCCAGCACCAACTATCTCACGGTGCCATCATATTCCCATTCCTCGTATGAGAAGCAGTGACGTTGTTAGGCCTATTTTAGGGCTGGAGCTACTCTAAATTGTTCCCCAGGCCCCCCTCCAAATATATAGATTTTTTTTTCAGAATAATCTCATACTGATGAAACGGTATACATAGAGTTTTAGGATTATAGCATCAAAGTCAGTAGAAAGAATATACTTTTGAAAGAAGCATTTCTGTAAAGCCTATTTGTTTTTTTACAGACACTATCCTCATTTTGCTGGAATAAGTTCATATTGATGTTGTCAGATTTCACTGTGACCTTTAAACCCAGTCTTGGTTTATTCTACTGTATACTTTATGACAGAATCACACTCTGATTGAACCTACAGGACAGTAACTGGTGTAATTAAAGTCCATTCATAGACCTGCAGCTTCTCTAATGGAGAGGAATTAGATACGCTATCACTTTAAGATTTAATGTGTCTAAGCGTTAACATGACAGTAACTCTTGTTCAACAGAAGAGATGGAAGAAGACAATGTGTGTTGCTTTGAACTTGTTACTAGCTGGACTTCTTCACTGGTTGTTGTGTCGTTGTAAAGTGAGATGCTTCTCCCGTCTTTAAACCCTAGTGACGGTCATGACGGACAGGACATCATTACATACCTTCGTACCCCTAAATGCAGCGTCCCTGCAGAGAGAGCATAGCCTGCTGCTGGCTGCTCACAACTACCTTTAAAAGGCATCACCTGGTGCCAATCACTGAATGCAGGGTATCATTTAACCAGGAGGGGGGGGGGGGATTCTACCCGTCAATCAACTGGGGTGGTTTAACCAGGAGGAGAAAGTGGAAACTCTACCTGTTGCATCAGCATCTTTTTTCTATCCTTTCTTTTTTTCAGAAATGCAGTTGCTCAACTGCTTTTGAAGATGTCACGGAAAAATTGCAGCATGAAGGAATTTCAACACAATTTTGAAACTTCCCTTATCTGGCTGTAGATTTACTGAAGAAATTCACTCTGACTTTAAAAGATAGAACTGAAACTTCTGTGTAGTCATGCTATAATCATGGGCCCCTTTGCAAGTTGAGGGACTACTACATTAATAGAGGTAGTCCATTCTGATATTCCTATCAGCATGCACTACTCTATTTATAACAATAGTCCATTCTGATGGATATTCCCTACCTGACAGAATGAGCTACTCTACTTGTAACCATAACTAGAAAATCCCCACAGAAAGAGGTGGACTGTAGGAGCAGATATGAAAATATTCATTAACTCATCAAATGAAGCAGAAAATAACACATTATAAAGCATTTAAAAGTGGCAGCCAGCATTAGCCAGTCTGTGAGCACCATTAAAACATTCAACCTTTGCTACTGTTTAAAACTGTACAACATACATGGATATTGCCTACAGGAGTGGCTCACTCATTACACACTGCTCATCAGGAGACATGTTGGTGAAGGTTACAGTAACTGGAAGCTTCAGCTTTTGATGCTTCTGGTCCATAAAGAGATTTCTAGAATCCTAAACATTCTAAGACGAGAATCAAATATTATGCATTCAATATAAGTTTGCACATGTAATACCATTTAAATGAGTTTCAGCTCTACAAACATGTGAGAGCTGCTCCAGGAGCAGAAATAAAGGACTCCATTGGAGAAGTTAAGGGAACTTGACTAGTTCTGACTTCTCTCCAGAGCAGAGAGTCTTCAACACACCTCGTCTGCAGTGTTTACTTCCGTAGAGCTCAGCCTCCCTCTGGCTGGCTCTGATTGGACTTTGTAACCAGGAAGTGGTGAGATAAGCTTGTTTGAGATGCGCTCGGTTTGGTTTACGATCCACAGTTCAGTGTAGAGAAGAAGATCCTGTTCATATAACAACTTCCCTACATGTCCCAGTATGAAAATCATTCATTCATGGTCTAACTTCCAGCCAATTGTTGACTTCCTTGTCAATCCCAACAGAGACAAGTGTTACGCCTGGAAAAATAGTTCCTTACCAGAACTGAATTTGGAACATTTTGAGCTAAAAGCAGGGTTTGTAACGACGAGGTGCATCTTGAAAAACATTTTCAGGCACATTCTCTAACAGTTGGAGGAAAGGTAAACTAACTTTTGGTAAACATGGTGGAGGTTTGTAAGGTGACTGGCGGGTGTTGTCGATGGACAATGACGTGTAGTAACACTGGTACGGTCCTTCAGAGCAGAACTTGGGCTAAATCACAGACCAGCTCAGGCCCAGCACGACCAGCGAGTTTAAATAGCTCAGCAGGATTCAACCTACAGCTACTCCCGTAAGGAGCAGGCATGTTTACACAGCAACTAAGGCCTCAGTAACAGCAGGGCGGTGAATCCTGGGCACTACGTGGTTTTCAGAGGACACTTGCAGGTTCAGCCTCCAAGCCTTCAGCCCTCTCAGGGTCAACTTTATAGTCTGTGGTCTTCATAGGAGTCGGCGACTTGTTCAGCACAAGTCCATGATAAACATAATCACGGCGATTATAGAATCCTAGATTAGAATACTGATGGTAATGGTTGCATATTTTGGGCTGATAAGGATCTTCAGTGATCATGTATTTAAGTGCATTACTCTGAATTAATCTCCTCAGCTTACAAGTCCCCGTTGGCTTTTTGCTGAGCCAGCACAACTTTGTAGATTCAGGTTTGGAGCTGATGTGTCAGAAGTCCAGCTTGTTGATGAAGGGATCTTCCACCAGAGTGATTTTACAGGTTTCTTCTTCGGCTGTCAGGATGTACAGGCTGAGGAGATTGTTCTGAGACAAAGGCAAAGAAAACAGAGGCTGAATTTGATGGTGTTGCTACCATTACATATATCATATACTCTTGTTATTTGGTCCTCTGACTGCCTTTATTGCTTTCTTGTTAAGGTGACACACCTACAGGTGGAAACACTGTTTTACTTCCATAACACGTCCTCTTTCAGACTAGTGCAATGAAAACATCCAGAATACACCATTAGGTGTAAAACATACTACATACTGGAGATTTCTCCTAAATGCACCAATACTATTACATAATGCCTTATTTGCACATTTACACATACATTTTCAGAAAACTTGTTATAAAATACTTGTATTTTATTTTGTACATATACTTGTATTAGTTGCATTGTTTTACATGTTCAGAACATTTGTAATAAATAAATACAAGATTATGTTAATGAAAGTTATAAACTGGGGAAGTTTCATGGTAATGTCTTTTATTGATGTTACTCATGAGGGGTGTAGCACTATTTCTTGGCGGGTGCAGGGACTTCCTGGAACCTTGTTGAGATCGTGAGGTTGACCATAGGATGTTACTGTGTCCGGCACAAAACCACAATGTGTCTAGAAAATGTTATGGTTTGACGGCTGAGCTAACCGGCTGCTGATCGTAGCTTCATGTTTCCCAAAAATGTCAAACTATAACTTTAATTATTTGTAACCCCCTTAATATTTAAAAAAAATCACCTTATTGTTGTTTTCAGAAATATCACTGATGAGGTCCACAGGTTCTGGTACTTTGGGGAAAATCTTTTCCTTATTGCTGTACAGAGAGAGTTAAATATCAGAGGCATGCAAAAATCTTCAATCAATAGGAGCAAAAGCAAAAATTGGACTTTACATACTTCCTGCAACACACAAAGAACAGGGCTGTCAGGCCACCTAGCACCAATGCGATGGTAACGGCAACATACAGCAACCCATGAGGATCTGCATCTGCATCTGCATGCAAAGAAACCAGCAACAAAATGAGCTTCAGTCAGCTTCACGATTCAAATCCAGCAGAGAATGTAAAAACCTTTACAAACACACTAATAAACCAACAAATATCAATGTAAAAGAAAGTCAACCAATTGTTTAAGCTCAGGTTTCACTTACTGTTAGATTGATATCTAAAATGTGCATTTATTTACAATAGCTGAGTTAATGTACGTAGTTAAATCCTGTGACATCAGAACAATAGAAAGTGTTTGTCTGCTGGTGTAATTCTTAACACAACCACTAGATAGAAGCAAAGAGTGAGTCATTTTCAAATCCTACACATTGGTTTTAAACGGCTGGAGACGATGAACATACCAAAGCACAGCTTTTGGCTCCATGGTGTCTCTGATCCTTCACTGTACTCAACCTTGGCTTTAATCATCATACAGTACGCACAGTGAGGGACCGCTTCAAACTCTATTGATGTTTTATCTTTAGCGTCAAGGGTCTGGAGAAAATAAAGGCACAATTGCAACACAACTAATTAATTAGTTGGCTAATTATTCCAGCATTGTTCATGAATTCTGTGGAATATCTGAGTGACGTATAGTTAAAATAATAAGAGTCTTTGAAGCAGCTGCATACCTTGTTGTGAATGTTACCACTGCAGTTAAATGTTGAAGATGAAACTTAAGTTAAGGCTTTGATATATTACTTTAAGAAACATCTACATTCATTTTTGTATTTTGACTTTTTCCCAGGAAATGTCAAGCAATGTCACTTCAAAAACTTGATTTACCTTTTTTTTTTTTATACCTGTTTTGCAAGTATTGGCAATTTGGAAAAGTATATGAATAATTCAAATTTTGACCTGATGAAAAGTCAGGGGATCAACATATTGATTAAGTTCATCCTGAGGGGATCATGAATGTATATCAAATTGCATTACAAGTCTCGCAATGGTTGTCAAGACATTTCAATAAAAAATCGAATTGTCAACTTCATGGAGGAGTTGGACGAAAAGTCAGAAGACTCGGTAGGGTTCATCCTCTGGGGACCATGGTTATGTGTTTACTACAAGCCAAACAAGGAATCCTGCTGGTGGTGGGAAAGTCAAATTCAGGGGCTCATCAAAGTCAGGAAGTTTCATCTCTAGGGAACCATCATATTTTAGTCTGGGACATCGGTGTCAACAGTGCCAGCATGCTGCTGGAGGCCCAGACCGTACCGCTGGAGGCAGGGGAGGCACGGGAGGACCAGGACCAGGACTGCGTGGGGACCCCGCTGCAGTAAAACGAGAGGTTTTCTAAAGGGAATCTGGTGCTCTGAAACACCACCGCTTTTGGTCACAGGGACTCCCAATACCAAGACAAGCTTAAGATCCTTGTAGTAGATTTAAGTAAACTTGTGGAAATTTAGTAAGAGGGGATTCAAACTATACAAATTGATATAGATGGTTTCGAAATAAAGCATTTCAGTGCGAGAACTACAATAGGTTATTCAGTTGCTTCAAAGATGCAAATAATCACAGCTATTATTTGCGTGCATTGGATTGTTATCGAAGATAAACAGATGAAACAAGACAGCTTTCATTTCAAGACATTGGAGACAAACATGTAATTCTTGTACTGTTGTGTCTCTTACCTTTGTTTCCATACACTCGGTGTAATTCAATATATACACCCAACGAACTGCGATGTCAGGAGGAGTCCAGCTAATGAAGTATTTCTGCCCAGTTTTAGCGACATTCCAGCTAAGGGGAGGAGGCCGCACTGCATGGAGACAGACGTTGGAGAGCTTTAGTAACCACAATCCAGTCATATACATCACCACATATTGCAACACAACGAAGGGAAAGTCCCGCTCAGACACCAGCTGTGTGTTATCCAAAGTCGTAGGCTTTGATCCCAAACTTTTCTTCCAAAAATGTTAAAATATCCAAAAATACACATTAGCATAAATACAACCTATAAAAAGCAAATATAAATATTCCTATTTGTTAAATGTTGAAATGCCAATATAGAATTCAAATATGTTCTATAAATATATGAATGTGTCACCAATTATTATTATAATGGCTTAGCATTATACATCATTACAAAGTAGCTTTATAGATGCCACTATAGGCTGCACTACACTATTCGGTTTAATAAGGAACACAATGACACACACAGACACTGCGGTGATTGCGACAACACTTCGGAGAACGGACAGAGAGCAACTTCTCTCCGAAGTCGGACTGAATGAGGAAGTGTGACGTATTTCATCATAACGTTTCAGCAATACTAAATACGAGCTGAATACTGGTGAGTCCACGTGCTGCATACCAACCGATGTTCAGGTCGTTGTCAAAGGTGTTCCTGGCCAGCGTGTCGTTCACCGTCCCTTTGAACGACATGTAGAGCTTGTCCTTAATGCCCCCCTGCAGGTCACAGCCGGTCCTGATGCTTCCATTGTAATGGTACTGTGAGCACTGTTTTATGTCGGGTACAGTCGGATCGTCAATAGATCTAGAGAAATCGTTTTTCTCTAGCCTTGGAAAGATAGAAGGAAACACGTGAGCACAATATTCCTGAAAGTCCTGTCAGTGAATGAAACAATTCAAATGTACATATTATGTTACTTAAATACAGTTTAACAACGTTAAAGGAATTTTTGGGGAGGATTTGTTTGTCTGTTCAATGTGAAGCTACAAGCAGCAGGTAAGCTTAGCTTAGCATAAAGACTGAAAACAAGGGGAAACAGCTAGCCTGGCTCTGTATAGCGATAACAAAATCTACCTACCAGCACCTCTAAAGCTCACTTATCAAATATAAAAAAAACTGGTTTCCAAAAGTATAGAATGGCTTTACATGACAGGTGGTGTAACTTTATACGCTATCCTGCATGCACCTTTGAATGCAAAACAAATATCTTCAATTATTTTAATATTAGAATTACCCAGAAAGTATGGGCTACTTTTCTTTTTAATGCTTGGAAAATCAGGCACACGTGCTGAATACTACATGCATACAACGAAAGATCAGTGGATTTGATGCATGTGAATTGATGCCTTGCAAACCTGTTTGGGATTAAGGCAAAACATGAGGTTACGTAACACATTTTTAGGTTTATCTGACGAGAACGCGCAACACTCGCCCCCGGTTGAAAGTCCTTCAGGAGGCCGGGGGCCGGGGGGCAGCATTGTGGCGATACAAGCAGAAGATTCCCATCGTGGTGGACAATTATGTGTTCTGGATTCTGTTTATTTAAGCTAAAAGGGAAGAAGCCTGAGAACCAGTTCCCTACCACATAACACAGAACTAGTTACCATGAAAAACAAATCCCACATGTACCTTCATAATGAAATTGGAATATTGAAAAATGTTTGTTCAATAACAAAGAAGAGCCTCTTCCAAAATAAGGAAATGAGTGGTGGTCAACCAACCATGCCTAAACTCAAACACCTCCCGCCACTAGGACGCAGGATATGGGGTTCAACTTCTTGTTTTAAAGGAGTCATAACCTGGTTTTATACGTATCCAGCCCCCCTTGGATCGCTTTGGACCAATTCGTAAAACTTATTAGAAAAAAAAAAAAAAATTTTAATCAAACATTGAGCTTGTTCTGACCCTTTTTCGTACCGCGATTTTATCACGCGAGATTACGCGCGAGGTTTTGACTGGTCCGGATGTGCATTGTATAATATGTAATGAGGCGCGCGTTGATTCGCCGCAGGAAGGACAGAGCCGGGGGGGCTTGCCTGCATGCAGACTCCAAAACATAAACAGCCCCCTGTCATGGCGCACACACTAAATGACGAACCTTACGGAATTCAGGCATTTATGTACGAACCAGAGTCGGAACCCGAACCGGAGAGTGAAGAGCCAGAGACGGTTGAAGAGACACGTTTACAGCAGGACGTCAGGTAGCGGACGGGGGGGGGGTTGGGTGGTGAAAGAGGGGTGGGCTTATGCAAGTAGCCTCCACGGTGACGTCACCGTAGGCGCAGAATCAAAATCTCGTGCTTTAGGAATGCACACCCTTGTGTGCTATTCCTGTTCGGAAAAAGAGCAGAAGCGAAAAAACGGCGCCACTTTCAAACTCCAGCCTTTCAGGCAAGTTTCAACTGAGGTCAAACACAGATATGCATGTTTTAACAAGAGAAATTGCGATTTCCTGGTGATGACTCCTTTAACTTTATAATACAGGCCAACTATTCTGGGTGAGAAGCTGACAGCACTGCCCCCCCCCGTTTCCTGGAATGTTGCAGTTACAGTCAGGCAGGATGGTCAGTAACACAGCAGGGAACTGCCCTCCTTCCCTTCCTTTTCATCGTCTACACCACAGACTTCAACTAGCAGACAGAGTCACTGCCACCTCCTGATGACTCTGCATTAGTGGGATGTATCATCAAGGGTGAGGGGGCCGAGTATTGTGGTGGGACAACCTGTAACTCAGTGTGACCAAGACAAAGGAGCTGGTTGTTGACCTGAGGAGAAAGAAGGCACCGATGACCCCTGTAACCATTCGGGGGTCAACTTGGCCACGATGGAGGACTGGGCCAAGAACTCTGAGGCACTCTGCAGGAAGGGCCAAAGCCGCCACTGTTTCCTGAGGAGACTGAGGTCGTTCAACACCTGCAGGACAATGCTGAAGATGCTCTCCTGTATGCTGTCACATGCTGGGGCATCCTCCCATCCCCCCAGCTCCTCCCATCCGCTCTATGACAGGCTGGACAGTCTGAGGAGTAGTGACAGCTCTTATCCTCCCAAGATGCACTACAGAACGCCACAGGAGGTCATTCACCCGATTAGCCTGGATGTGTGTTTTACTTTTACTTCATATCTGTCTTACATTCCAGTTGCACAATATGCCGTTCTGCTGCCAGAAACCCATGTTTTGAGAATCTGAGAAAACCCTGGTTTGACTTACCCACTTAGCGGGTTTGTTAGGGTTCATTAACCCGGATATCTAAACGATAGTGTCAGTTTGGTTAACTAACTCGCTTCGTAGTACGGGGCTCAGGACCGACAAAAAGCTGAGCCACGAAACAAGAGGAAACTCATCTTATTCCTCCTAATTGGGAAGTGACGAAACCAGAAAAATGCTATCAGAAAATGATGCAATACAGCTTACTCACGCAAATTGTGACATTTTGATGTACACCACTGCTCCTCAATGTCATGTCATTTAGTGCTATATGTAAAAATAATAATAATGTGAATACACATACCAATAAAAGAACCTGACATCTAGGGCATGACTGGCTGGGCGCCAATCACACCTACTCCTGTCGGCAGCATAGACGTAGCAGCTCAAATCCCTCACCAGCTCTGGGAGGAAATGAAACAAAGAGAAACAAAGATGTCCATTTAGTCCACGTGATTCAAAACGCACATTTCTTTTTCTACTCGGTAGCATTAATTTGTGGGAATGAAACCAGGTGTTGATTCCAGTTAATGTTGAGCAGAATAAGCTACCTGGGTAAGGACTTTCCAGCTCAGGGGGGGAAACTTCATCACTAAAACTGGTTTCGTTACAGAAAGTTTTAACAGTCATTCGCAGAAATCCTCTGCCTATCACAAGGGCACCCTTCCAAGGTGAGCTTTCGAGGTCCTGAAGAATAGAGAAACAGAGAAAAACACCAAGTGAACATCATGCTGTTTGGAAGAAGACTTGAAACTAGAGATTGAGATGATAAACTCATGTTTGCTATGTTTGATGAGGTTATCTAGTGAGAAGTAAAGGTCATTTTCTCATAAACGTCCAACAACCAGAGGAGTCGCCCCCTGATGGCCAGCAGAGAGAATGCAAGTTTAAGGAACCTCAGCTTGGCTTTACTTTTCCGGAGGTTGCCGCCTGCAGCACACAGAGAAATGGGGCGGGACTTAGGAAGGGTGAATTACCACATATCACCATAACAACTTTTAACAAATGTATGTTCGACTTGTACTTGTACATAGTACTATTTCTACCATTATAACCATTGTAAATTTTATTATAATAAGTTTATCATTACAGCTGTCTACCCTGCAATGACCTGAAAATTGTTGTTGTGAAGAGGGTCTATACTAGCGGTCGACCGATTTATCGATCGGACAATTTATCGGGCCGTTTTATTTTGAGATGATCAGCATCGGCCAATGAATGCGCTCACGAGGCTGATAAACAAAAATCATCAAAACATCTGCAGCCTTGCAGAGACGTCGCACAACGCTCCGCTCGCCGCCGGCCCCGCGAGCTGCGGTCCCGCCAGCCGTCTTGTAGTATTGTAGTAAATGGAGAGTCCGCTCCGCACGACGCTAGTTGAATATTGATCATCTTTTTGGTAGCCACACTTCTCATGAAATGCTACATAAACACTGGATAAACACTCCCGCTGAAGTGAGTCTGATGTGAGGTCCTGTTAAAATAATTACCCGTTGGTATAGAACTGGAGGAAGGAGATCGGAGTCAGCTCAAGGTCCAAACAGGGATTTAATCTTGATCAAGAGGAGAATTCACAGAGCAACATGCTGGTCTGTTACTAAGTGTAGACTCCAAGTGCTGTGAGACGAACATGATATTTATCCATCTTCTTGTGGGTGTGTTTTCACTCAGTTCACAGGGATGGAAGTTGTAAACTCCGATGTTTATCTAAACCTTGCATGGGTCGCAAACCCCACCTGGGTCATAAACCACACCCATGTCGCAAAACACACATGGGTTGCAAAACACACACAAATGGCCACAGGCTACAGGACACATTTACCAAACCTTCTCATGTGTAAGTCTTCAGTTCAGATATCTCTCATCAAGAAGTACAAAATTTCCATATCAGGTCCTACCCCAGCGGAGCGCACGGCTCAGCTCGCGGGGCGCACCAATCGGCTTGCGGAGCAGGGTCGGCTGTCACGGGGCCGGCTCTCACAGGAGCCGGCAGCGCGCACGAGCGGAGCGGACGCCATTTTTGTTAGAAAAGGACCGGTCCAGTTCCGCTCACACCGAGCCTGAAGTGAGGTCCCGCCACTGATCTGTAATAGCGTCGGTGGGTCCCGCCCCCTTTAGCAATTTTTTGTCCCATTTGTTATTATTGATTATTAATTATTATTTCAAGGTTCTTTATTTATCACGTCCACAGATGAGATGCAACGTAAAACATGATAACAAAAACATGAAATCGGCATTATAGATCGGCCATTGGCTGCCCTGCTCTCTAAATATCGGTCGACCACTAGTCTATACTAAAACTACAATTTGCCAAAGTCAGAAATGTCAGAGAGGCTTTAATAATAATGAAACTTTTTTTTTTTTTTAGTTGTATATATTATAACATAAAAAACAGTGTCATGCTTTTAACATGGTGGTGGTCTGTGCAAAATTAGAGATGATGCTAGTTTCTGGGTAACAGTGTAGAAATGTGTGCACAGTGCACTGAGATTATTCCACAGCGGCTTCGTTTCTAGCTAATACTTTGGTGCACATATCCACTAAATAAGATGTAAATGGTGTTCATGGAGTTGCATTCCTCAAACCTTTAATGAAATGCATGTAAAGTTCTTGCATTTGACTAAATAGAGATAAATGCATACTCACAGATGTTGTGTAACTGGTCTCCCCTATTTCCCCGGTGGACACTACATATTTGCAGTTTTCCATTGAATGTGGCGGTGGTGTCCAGGACAACTCTGGTTCAAAATCATTAATCCACCGGAGGGACACATTTTGTGGTGGTAAGACTTCACCTCGGGGGAAAAAACACAGAAATCTGAAAACATTTGATTTCAGTGTGCCTCTCAAACCCAGCCTATTCAGTGTAATTCGGTAAAATGTCTCTTCTCTTCAGGGAGCTATTTATTTATCCACATGGGCATGTTTAGGAATGCAGCCGGACAAACTGCTGCTCAAAGAGAAGAGTTCCCACATGGTCCTGTTTATTTATTTATATATATATAAACATATATAGGTCGTGGACATTCTTACCTCGGTGGGATTCCACAGTTAGGAAGAGGCAGCTTAAAACGAACAAGTCCAAACGTTGAGACAGGCAGATACTCATCTTGTCGCTGTCGTTCCTTCGTCCTCTTCAACAACCCGCTAACGTCCGCGGTCCGCTCGGCTGTCACTGCGTTTAAAGAGGAAAACCGACGGTCAATGCTCTCCCCAGCTTTCGTTTCCAGCCTCTACAACGGAAGGCTCCGACATTTGCTGGAATGGGCGTGGAGCGTTTCCTTTTTTGGTGCAGGCTTGGCCCTCGCGCGCGTGATTGCGCGCACGCACAGAAGCAAACTGGATGGGCCGTTTTCTAAATATGTGTTTAAAAACAGCGCGGGATTAGACATTATCTCTGACGAGGTCTCCTCGGGCACATTGGCAGAGAGATTCCCGGATGTTGATCCAGCTTGTAAAATGATCTCATTTGACCTTTTTGGAAGTGACCGACTTTTTTCCGTCTAACCCAGGTTCCATGGAACGGCCCATACTTCAAACACATTCCAGAAACCGGTTGTTCACATTCTGTCAGCAGGTCCGCTCCATGCAGACACTTTACAATTGATTGGTGCGACTGTTTGATGTGATTTAAAATAAAAGATTCTTCTGTGAATTTCGGGTTCGTTGTGGTGGTATGTCTTCTTGATGCTCAGCCAGGTACACAGGACAATCAAACGGAGAAACGGAGACGTACTTTTCAGTGTTTACTTTCTTAACTAGCCGGCTTCATCACCATGACAGCGACCAAACAATCACAACTACTAGGCTACTGAACCAATCACAGGCCAGGGGACAGGGTCTATGACACACACGTAGGAACATGAATAGGCCGATACAAAATATCTAACAACTAATTTACATCTGTCAACAATTAATTACATTTACTATACCCAAACATATCCCAATTTAACACTATTTCATTGGTTTGTGGTTGGGAATTATTGAAACAGGGTGATAAGCAACTGCAGAGCAGTGCAGGGATGTAAAACCAAGTGTTTCTCAACCTTGGGGTCGAGGCCCCAAGTGGGGCCGCCTGGAATTCAAATGGGGTCGCCTGAAATGTCTAGTCATTTTAAAAAAAATTACTGATAATAATATATTTTTTAACTAGCCTAATTATTATTATTTTTTAAATTATGATTAAAAACACCACACAGAATCTTAAATAAACATTTTTTTTTATTGAAACAGGGTTCTTATGGTGATAAGCAACTGGTAGAGCAGTGCAGGGATGTAAAGCCAAGGGGGCCACTCCCCCCACCGCCCCCCCCCCCCCCCCCCCTTCCCAATCCACTCTCTCTCTCTCTACACGCACACACACACACACACACACACACACACACACACACACACACACACACACACACACACACACACACACACACACAAAACACACACAGTAGTATAGGCCAGGCCAGCCATATACAGATGTTAAGGAATTTCAAGACATGAATTTTCATTCCAGTTAATTAATGATAATCAAGTTAAAACCTTCTCTCTCACACAGTTTAATATAAAACCTCATGTTCATCCACTTAACGTCAGAATTACATGACTGTTTATACAACCAGATGTTCAGCATCACTTGATGTTCCACCTCTTCCTTTTCAATCAACGACAAAATGAACGTTGAAGTTCAACATGTTAGTTATTACTGAAAATAAAAGTGTAATTAGCCACACTGATCTGTTTTATTCGTGCTTATTTCTTTCTTTTTGACCTTGGGGTGGGTCAGGGGGGCAGTTCAGGCCAGGAGGACTTTTGTTTTGAGGGTTGAGTTGGGATTGACCTCGGTATTTGAAAAATCCTGGCTACGGCCTTGGTTGTTTTGTATATTAAATATATAAATGAATTGAAACAAGTTGAACCCAAGGAGAGGATGACTTATTAAGCTTATACATTTATTGCATAAAAATAAGGGAGACCTTGCAGAGGCTCCCGCAAATTATTATTGATTTCCGAATTTGGGAGGGAAGCAGCGACACAAGTACAAATACTTAAGTATTTCAATACTTGCTGATACTGATGAAATGAGTACTTAATACCATTACAGTTCTAACAATACGTTTTAATCAGACAATCCTCACTTTCTGACTAACAATGACATACAAATACAACATGATGCTTTTGCTGATATTTTAATATTCAACCTTGTGTTTTGCTTGAGTTTGCAGAGGAGATATTAATAATCAACTGATGAACCTGCCTTCAGTTACACGGTTAAAAGAAATATTAATGATAAAAAAAAAAACCTTAAGTGCCGGTTTCAGCTGACTGACAACACACAGGAATTTGAGTCTCTTTGTGTGTGTGTGGGAGGGGTATTAAATAACATACAAACAATATGAGGACATTCTAAACAGTATTATATAGGAACAGGTGCTTTCAAGTGTGAAAAATATTTAAAAAATAATATAAATAAGAAGGAAGAGAGAAAAAAACAATACAAAAACAGTAATTAAATAAAAAACAAGGCTAGGGCTTTTTTTTGTAAATCATATCCTTCCATTATGTTATACAGTTTCATTGCATTTCATTTTCACTACACATCTGCAATGTTTGTATATTTGAATGTTTTCCAATAAAAAAGGCATTAGCATGTCAATAAATGCCTGTCCAAGGGATTATTTGCATTATTGTTATTATTATTAGTGAACTCTATGAAGTAACATGATATTTTTTTAAATGTTTGTGAGGACATGAGTTGACATTTATGCAGGTTACTTTAGTAGAAATTGTAAAAAATTATGTATGTTATGACAGATATGTAAAAAAAATTACATATCTGTCAACACCAGCAATATCTGTAAGCTGAAACCAATTCAATCATATTGAACTATAGCCAATATATCCATCCATCCATCCATTGTCTACCGCTTATCCTGTATTCAGGGTCGCGGGGGGCTGGAGCCGATCCCAGCTGTTATTTGGCGAAGGCAGGGTATAGCCAATAAAGTCAGATATAAAATGTATTTGTACCCTTTGGCCTTGGATTTAAACTGACATATTGATGTAATTGTAAAATACATTGTGGCACACAATCACAACACAAACATTTTTTATTTCTCTTTCTATATTCTCCGTAACGAAGGCAGTGAGAATCATCAACGATCACCCAACCAAAGCATGTTGGGTAACGTTAAAAAGAAAGAGGGGACTGACATAAAAGAGCTTCACTCATGGTGATGTGGCACGATAACACAGATAACATCAAACCAACAGACCGACAGCCGAGTTATTACAGTTTAATATGTGCTTCAATACCTTCTCTATCATTTTCTTTTCCCCCAAAACAACGCCCAACACCACAGGTCAGATGTTGCTTCCTGCCCATTGTCTCGATGACGGTCCTACTGGCAGCTGCTCGTCGTTCCTACTAACAAGACTCATTCACTTTTCTTTCCCCTCGTCTTGAGTTCAGATCTGTTCCATTTGTTCAGCAGAAATTCTGGGAACAGCTCCTCCTACCAGTAGGTCAGTTCCCAGTAAAACCCACTCGGCCAGTCCAGCCCCGTGTCTCTGACCCAACACACGCACATGAATGTCTTGTGTTTTGCCGACCTCTGGTGGATGAAGTTCCTCCCTGGCTGCACGGGGACAGAATCAGGTCTCCCCTCAGCAGCAACAGACTTTATACCAGAAGAGGTCAGTGCAACGAAGCGTTTCAGCCCAGTGTTAAGCTACTCTGGAAGTAGTCCAGCTGCACTATGCGCATAGTGGTGAACATGTCAGGAGTACTGCTGGAGGATGGTGCTTTTGGGGATGAGGGTAATTCTGCATTCAACAGGCTCCGGTACCGGCGTGTACAGGCTCCCTGCTGTGGCCTGAAAACACAGAACAGTGTAGTGAGTGTTTGTGGAGAGAGGGCGAGCAGGAGCATACACAATGTTTATGTTTATTGTCCTCTAATATACCTTAAGTTCTTTGTTTCCGTTCATCATCGTTTCCTTGAATATTGCAGAAGGATCTGGTATGTCGGGGCAGATAATGGCGCTGTGCCTGCAAACAGACAGAAATCAACAACAAACACACGAAGGTTTCCACCACCAAAATGTCCCATTTAGAATATGATAACACTGTTTGCCTGTTATCATAACAGGCAAACAGTCACCTCCTTTGATTAGGTAAACATGGTGGAAAGTGAAAAGACAGAAGTTTCAGGAACGTTCGGGGCAAAGGGGAACATTTTCACAGAAGTCGGGGGGGGGAAGTGCGGTTGCTGATTTTGAATGAGTACAATGGGATTCTTGCCCACTTCTACCTGAGGGCAGGGCTGACTAGCATGACTCGTTCCACACACACACACACACACACACACACACACACACACACACACACACACACACACACACACACACACACACACACACACACACACACACACACACACACACACACACACACACACACACACACAACCACGTACACTTAAAAGTTCCTCTCAGTGAACATTCCTTCCCTATGACACTTTATTGCTCCATCTTAATGTATTTTTACTTCACTTGTTACATTAGTAACAACGCCCCAAGAGAGTCAAGTCCAAAAGCAACTTCCTGTGCTGCAATAATCTGAGTTCTTCGTTGCACATCTCATTAACGTCAGACATCCACCCTTGAAATAGGTTGCGTAACGTGGGTGTGAAACAGAGATGCACTTTGTACTGTAACTCTGTCCTGCAGCCCAAACGTACCTCCTGAAGCAGTAGCAGGCCAGGACCATGAAGAAGGACAGCACGAGGGGGATGAGGATGGCGACCACAGTCAGGGTCTCGTCGTTTTCACCTGTGATGAGTGACACGTTGTTATGGATAGAAAAGTGCTGCAGTGCACAAGGAAATGGAGAAACATATACATCTCTGTGCAGATAAACACCAAACATCAGCGGTGGGATCTAAGTAAGAATGTAACTAACATTCAATCAAGTACTGCTACTTAAATACAAAATACTGAGCATGTCTTTATTCTTCCACTTGTGCCATGTGTTACTTATTAGATTTGAATTTTGAATCATGTATCTCCAGATGTAGTTTGTATTCACACGTCTATTCCAGTAAAGGATCCACATACTATTTGTCAGACGTAATCTCTAAAATATGAAAAGCAGCCTGTACCAAACACGGAACCAATATTAGAGTGCCGTCAGACGTGATGGGGAACAACTGATGGAAACCAATACTACGACTACTACTACTACTACTACTACTACTAATAATAATAATAATAATAATAATAATAATAATAATAATAATAATATAATCAATTGTATTTGTATAGCGTTTTTCCAAACACAAAGATGCTTTACAAAAAATACATAAAAAATACTAGCCAATTGATGATTTAAACATCATTACATGCTGATTTGCACGTTCTCTCTTAGTGGAAGTAAAGGGTAAGAAGAGGAAACAGTGATTATTTAAGAATCCAGCATTTCTGTTGTCACAACTGCTATGAGCAAAGGGCAACATTTTTAATTTGATTGTACTTTATCTATTAGTTAACGTTAACATTTTGGTAGCACATTACAACCCTGAAATACATGCATGATGTCACAACGGTTATGTTTACCAGTACTGTACCCAGTTAAATATTTCACTCAGTACTTACAAAATATCTACCGTAGAATTGATTTGTTCTTTCCTGACTCCAGCTTTAAGTACGACGATATTAAACCCAACATTAAAGGGGCCTTGCACAGAAAGTGCCGGTTGATTGCACTGAACTACAGACTGTAGTGTGAAACCAGTGTGAAACCAGTGTGAAACCAGTGGAAGTCTAATTCATGGGACAGTTACCAATCTGCACAACGGCGCCAAAGTCGCTGGATATGTTTTTGGTGTTGTAGCGAGTGTTGACTCTGGATTGGAACTCGTAAAGGCATCCTCTCTCGTAGGGCACCGACTTGATTGGAGACTCGTACGCATGGCATCCCTAAAATAACAAGCACACAAAACCACAGTGTTGCTTTTGGTGACGTTAACATTTCATTAACATACTACTTCCTTCAGACTACTCACTTGGTCCTTATTGCATTTCTTGTAGCAGTAGTGGTACACCCAACTGAGGTTCTTTGCGATCTCTGGCGGGTCCCAGCTCAGGATGAGTTTGTCTCCTTCTGCTTTGACGCTCAGCTCTGGTGGATGAACCACTGGGGAGATTGCAAAATAGATAAGCTGTTGCCCATAAAGTTGGAATATTTAGTTTTCAGACACAATCCTCTGTTTATTCCTATTTAAATGCATCAGTAAGGTGCAATGATTACATTATGCGTCCCGATTACCCAGGTGAAATTCATTCCTGCTATTTGTTTACACTATAAAAGACACAGCAAATGTTTTATATGTATTTCCACAATGCAAAATGACTAGGGGTGAGCAAAAAAATACCAAGAATTCATGAAAAAAATCGGTTTGTTTGTTCTTTTATATTAAAAACGTGCATATTAAGCATGAATGAATGTAATCTTTGGTCTTAGATTTGCCTTTTTTTGTATTTATATTATTAATAAATAATAATAATAATAATCTGTTCTATTCAACACATTAAAATGCAGTCATGCCATCATTTGCCACACCCGCCTTTATAGGCTCAGAGGACTGGAGTCGATCCTGAAACATGGACTGAATCAAAAAACGATTTTGAATGGAAAATCGATTCTGAATCGAACCGTGAGACGACCCACAGATTCCCGACCCCTAGTAATGACATTAATAATGAGGAGGCACTCACTTAGTTTTGGGGCTTTAACGGTGCTCCGTCCAGTTTCAGTCTCCACATACATGGAGATTTCTTGGACACCATCATGTTTCAGGGAGCAACCACTCCTGGTCTCGGTGCTGTAAGGCTCCTCGCACTTTTTAAAATCATGCCCACAAACCCTGTGATGGGAGTAAATGAGGGATGAAGCATTTCACTTATGTTACTCCAGCAAGTTAAAAACAAATATTGGTCCCTCAGAATCTCAACAGCCACCATTAAAACTGTACATACTGTTCATACTTCTTTATTTCCTGTTGCTGGAAGGCTCACCTGTAACTCAGATTAAACGACGTCATTCTCGGCATCCAGGAACAGTTCATGATGTCGGAACCGTTTTGGCGGGAGAGTAAACATTTGATGTCCTTCAGCTCAGCTGTTGAGAGCAAAAACAAAGAGGTCACATTTGTGGCAAGATTCAAACGTGACTTTAAAGCATCGTCGTGGACGTTTTCAGCGTCTTACTTCGGGGCTTGGTGGCATGAATGGTGATGGACACGGATTTGTTTTCACTCCGATTTTGGCAGGATTGATCAACAGTCCAAATCAAGTATGTCCATTGATCTGAACCTATCTCTTCTGTATAACAGTACGCTAAAAAAGACGTCTCTTTGGTTTTCTGTATATCCTGGAGGAAAAACAACACAGGCGTTAATGCTGCTGATTGGAACAGACCAGCAGAAAGACGAGTGAGTCTGATATAAATTACTGTATTTAATGGTTGATTTAAGAGTGTGATTTGTTGTCACACAGAAGAGTAGGCCGACTTTCCAAAGTGTTGACTTCCGTGAATGAAAGAACCAATGAATGAATACAATGATAAATAAATAGCACTTTCCTACCTTAGGTAAACCATTCTGCCGGTTGTATTTATATTCGAACTCGCCGGCCGGCAGACCGCTGGGCTTCTGCCAGGACACCTCCACAGTGAACGAGTTGAGCCACTTATAAGACAGCCCTGTCGGTGGAGGAGGGCACGCTGTAGGAAGAGGAAAGTATAGAAATGAACCTTCACCCTGCTTGGTCCTGATCCTGAACCCTGAGTAAACCTGTCCCAGATGACCTGAGAGGTCTGGACACGACTGGACAGGTGAGATGTTAAATGATAAATGGTCCTCATTTATATAGCGCTTTTATCCAAAGCGCTTTACAGTAATGACTGACATTCACCCATTCATTCACACGTTCACACACCGACAGCGGAGTCAACCACGCAGGGCGACAGCCAGCTCGTCAGGAGCAATTAGGGTGAGGTGTCTTGCTCAGGGACACCAGGCACTTAGCTAGGAGGAGCCGGGGATCGAACCAGCAATCTTGCAGTTGCCAGCCAACCAGCTCTACCTCCTGAGCTGAACCCTAAAGGACCGGTGTGATGTTAAAGGACAGGTGTGATGTTTAAGGACAGGTGTGATGTTAAAGGACAGGTGTGATGTTTAAATACAGGTGAGATGTTTAAGGACAGGTGTGATGTTTAAATACAGGTGAGATGTTTAAGGACAGGTGTGATGTTAAAGGACAGGTGTGATGTTTAAGGACAGGTGTGATGTTAAAGGACAGGTGTGATGTTTAAGGACAGGTGTGATGTTTAAGGACAGGTGTGATGTTTAAGGACAGGTGTGGTGTTAAAGGACAGGTGAGATGTTAAAGGACAGGTGTGATGTTTAAGGACAGGTGTGGTGTTTAAGGACAGGTGAGATGTTTAAGGACAGGTGAGATGTTAAAGGACAGGTGTGATGTTTAAATACAGGTGAGATGTTTAAGGACAGGTGTGATGTTTAAGGACAGGTGTGATGTTTAAATACAGGTGAGATGTTTAAGGACAGGTGAGATGTTTAAATACAGGTGAGATGTTTAAGGACAGGTGTGATGTTAAAGGACAGGTGTGATGTTTAAGGACAGGTGTGATGTTTATATACAGGTGTGATGTTAAAGGACAGGTGTGATGTTTAAATACAGGTGAGATGTTTAAGGACAGGTGTGATGTTAAAGGACAGGTGTGATGTTTAAGGACAGGTGTGATGTTTATATACAGGTGTGATGTTTAAGGACAGGTGTGATGTTAAAGGACAGGTGTGATGTTTAAGGACAGGTGTGATGTTTAAGGACAGGTGTGATGTTTATATACAGGTGTGATGTTTAAGGACAGGTGAGATGTTTAAGGACAGGTGTGATGTTTAAATACAGGTGTGATGTTTATATACAGGTGAGATGTTAAAGGACAGGTGAGATGTTTAAGGACAGGTGTGATGTTTAAGGACAGGTGAGATGTTTATATACAGGTGTGATGTTTATATACAGGTGAGATGTTAAAGGACAGGTGAGATGTTTAAGGACAGGTGTGATGTTTAAGGACAGGTGAGATGTTTATATACAGGTGTGATGTTTATATACAGGTGAGATGTTTAAGGACAGGTGTGATGTTTAAGGACAGGTGTGATGTTTAAGGACAGGTGTGATGTTTAAGGACAGGTGAGATGTTTAAGGACAGGTGAGATGTTTAAGGACAGGTGTGATGTTTAAGTACAGGTGAGATGTTTAAATACAGGTGAGAAGTTTCAATACAGGTGTGATGTTTAAAGGAAAACACCACCGCATTTCCATACTGAACTATGTTCTGCTCTGATGTTAGACGAGGTGATACATACCTCCCTCTCCTCTGTGCGTGCACTCAATGGCTCTTGCGCGCACTCCGCGCAGCGCTAATTTGCTAGCATGTAGCTTGTCCCAGTATATTCCTTAGGATCCAAAGGGGGGTGAAGTTAGAAGCGAGCAAGCACTTCCACGTTGTCCCTATTTAAATACGGTTACGTGAGTAGTTACACGACCCAAGTTTGGTTACACAAAATGAAACATGCCAATTTTTCTAAGCGGATAACAAGGATAACTATATAGTATGGCGGAATAACAACTGGAAGCACTTCGACCTCGGCGCAGTAATATCATCACTCAAAACATGACGGGACTATACCTTCTGCTTGTTTTCACAACCCTGTACGATCCACGTTATAACCATGATGTTTGATTGTTCACAAACTATCTTACTACAACCTGATGCTTCCTCAACTGTGCACAAACTACTACAGGTAGTGCAGGCGGCGGCGTGCAGGTCACGTAGGTTCTATTGACGGAAGTAAGAGGGGGAGCGGAGTGATGATATTACTGCGCCGACGTCGAAGTGCTTCCAGTTGTTATTCCGCCATACTATATAGTTATCCTTGTTATCCGCTTAGAAAAATTGGCATGTTTCATTTTGTGTAACCAAACTTGGGTCGTGTAACTACTCACGTAACCGTATTTAAATAGGGACAACGTGGAAGTGCTTGGTCGCTTCTAACTTCACCCCCCTTTGGATCCTAAGGACAAGCTACATGCTAGCAAATTAGCGCTGCGCGGAGTGCGCGCAAGAGCCATTGAGTGCGCGCACAGAGGAGAGGGAGGTATGTATCACCTCGTCTAAGATCAGAGCAGAAAATAGTTCAGTATGGAAATGCGGTGGTGTTTTCCTTTAAGGACAGGTGAGATGTTTAAGGACAGGTGAGATGTTTAAATACAGGTGTGATGTTTAAATACAGGTGAGATGTTTAAGGACAGGTGAGATGTTTAAATACAGGTGTGATGTTTAAATACAGGTGAGATGTTTAAGGACAGGTGAGATGTTTAAATACAGGTGTGATGTTTAAATACAGGTGTGATGTTTAAATACAGGTGAGATGTTTAAGGACAGGTGAGATGTTTAAATACAGGTGTGATGTTTAAATACAGGTGAGATGTTTAAGGACAGGTGAGATGTTTAAATACAGGTGTGATGTTTAAATACAGGTGAGATGTTTAAGTACAGGTGTGATGTTTATATACAGGTGTGATGTTTAAATACAGGTGTGATGTTTATATACAGGTGTGATGTTTAAGGAGAGGTGAGATGTTTATAGACAGGTGTGATGTTTAAGGACAGGTGAGATGTTTATATACAGGTGTGATGTTTAAGGAGAGGTGAGATGTTTATAGACAGGTGTGATGTTTAAGGACAGGTGTGATGTTTATATACAGGTGTGATGTTTATATACAGGCAGGGTTTTTCCTGCGTTCAAAATTGCGAGGCGGCCGCCTCCAGCTAATTTCGTGCCGCCCCCAGCTTTTTTCTTAATTTTGTGCCGCCATATCGCTCTGCCCCCAGCTATGGATGTCATTTTAACTGCAGTTGCTGCATTGCGCCACTATGGGGGCGCTGTATCAACAGCGCGTCGAACGAGTGACAGACGAGCCCGAGACGGCCCCATCATGGGTTTGGCAAAGTAGCGGGTTTGGACCGCATAATTTTCGAGGGAGACTTACAGACTCTAGCATCAGGTATCCCGAGGTATAGGAGGAGGGACCGCAGCGAGACCCGCCGCCACCCGCCGGCGCTGCCCTCGTTTCCCCCACGAGAGCGGTCCCGTCGGGGTTACGCACGCGTAACGCGGTCAGCCGGAGACTGAAAGTCCACCGACTGCCGCGCCCGCACATGCGGTCCCGACGGGGGCCCATCCCCGGCCCGAAGGTCGGGGAAGGAGGGAAGGAGGGGGGAGCGCGCCGAACGAAGTGACAGACGAGCCCGAGACGGCCCCATTATAGGTTTAACAAAGTAGCGGGTTTGGACCGCATGATCATCCGATTTTTGGGGAGATTACAGGTCACGTTAGCCATCCTAAAGGATGTTGCCCGCGGACCCCCACGAGGAGGTGTGACCCAACCGATTGTTCTTTACTAGACTCTGTATCCACGTGTTCCCCTGTGACTCCGGTTTCCATTTATAAGAGAGTCATAGTTACTCCCGCCGTTTACCCGCGCTTCATTGAATTTCTTCACTTTGACATTCAGAGCACTGGGCAGAAATCACATCGCGTCAACACCCCCCATGGGCCTTCGCGATGCTTTGTTTTAATTAAACAGTCGGATTCCCCTGGTCCGCACCAGTTCTAAGTCAGCTGCTAGGCGCCAGCCGAGGCGACCCACCGGGACCACCGCGTGAACGGGGCCCGACGGGCACCGTAGCTGGGGGAGATCCGCGAGAAGGGCCCGGCGCGCGTCCAGAGTCGCCGCCGCCGACCGCCGTACCATCACAAGCAGGAGTGAATGGCAAAATCGTGTGCTTTCTTGCTGTTTTCCCCCTCGGGTATCACGTGAATTGGGCGTTCCCGGGGGCGTTCCCAGGTTGCCGACTGGATCTATCTGTATACAGGTGTGATGTTTACATACAGGTGTGATGTTTAAGGACAGGTGTGATGTTTATATACAGGTGTGATGTTTACATACAGGTGTGATGTTTAAGGACAGGTGTGATGTTTATATACAGGTGTGATGTTTAAGGAGAGGTGAGATGTTTATATACAAGTGTGATGTTTAAGGACAGGTGTGATGTTTAAGGACAGGTGAGATGTTTAAATACAGGTGTGATGTTTAAGGACAGGTGAGATGTTTAAGGACAGGTGAGATGTTTAAATACAGGTGTGATGTTTAAAGACAGGTGAGATGTTTAAGGACAGGTGAGATGTTTAAATACAGGTGTGATGTTTAAGGACAGGTGTGATGTTTAAGGACAGGTGAGATGTTTAAATACAGGTGTGATGTTTAAAGACAGGTGAGATGTGGTCCATGTTGCTGGTGTTGGTCAGGATCTTGATTCTTGCTATGTTTTTAAGGTTGTATGTGTCAGGTCTGAGTCCATAACTACACCAAGATGTCTGACTTGGTCTGTCCTCCAACCTGCATCTCTGAGACCAAAAACAATGACTTCTGTCTTTTCTGCATTGAGCTGGAGGAAGTTCTGGCTCATCCACTCGTGATGTGTTGGATACACTGACTCAGTGAACGTAAGGGACTGTAGTCACCTGACTGTGTTCCTCTTTTTCCTCGATGGGGAATCTTTTCTTCCAGGAACAACTTTGGTCGAAAACAGTCATAACATTGGAACTGAAACTATTCAGAAGGGTGTTGACGGAGGCCTAGGGCAGTGGCTGAAGGTGTGAAAGCCTGGGTGAACAATGCACAGGTGTTCTCATTAATCCAACACCTTCTGATGACCTCTGGTTCACCTTGCTAGGGCAACATCAGTCACCTCAACATCAGAACTGTTGGAAATAATCAGAGCTGATATATTTCCCTTGTTATGTGTCGGATCAGTTACATGCTGAGAGTCCAAAGTTGTCCAGATTGTTCAAGCGTTCTTTTGCATTTACATCATTCAGATTATCAACATGAATATTAAAAAAACAAACAAATACAACACAGTCAAAATCAATGCAGGCAACATCTTCAAAAGAGTGACTCCACCTCCTTTCTTGTAGCTTGATTCAATAAGAACCAGGTTTTAGACAAAAACATGAAACCAAGGTTGTGCTTTATAATAAAATCATTGTTTAAATATGATTTGCCTGCTAAAGACCTGACATTTAATAACATTAATTTAAATGAAAGTCATATCATCTGAAGAATGAATTAATGACGCTGGTAGGATAAAATAATCCTGCGGCTCAATAATCCAAGTTTCTAATTATAGTGTCGGCCTTCAAACGTTTCCAAAGAATTCCATTTTGTTGACGTGTCGGCAAATAACGCCCGTCTGCACCTGAACTTAACCTGTCAAGTCAAGTGAGCCGACACTGATTTGGGCAATTTTGGTGACTCATCATTTCTTTTTGCACGTATATCTTACAATCACTGTCGGGGAGAGCGGAGTCTGTTGGGACAGAGTCTGTTTATCTTGAAATCTACAGTGTGCAAGTCATTTTTTTTCTCTCTTGCCAGTTTTTTCCTGACATACTATAAGAAGTATAGCCTTAGCCAGGGGCAAACATCTCCAGAGGTCGATAATATTTTAGAAGGTTGAAAGATTATTTTCAATGTACCTTTTAAATTAAACCCTTGGTTAAATGAATGTATTGATTTTTAACTGTATGTATTTTTTACTGCTGGACCCCAGGAAGAACAGCTGGGTCTGTGCCAGAGCTAATGGGGATCCTAATAAACTAAACTAAACTAAACTAAACTATTTTAAGTTATGCCAAGCTTTGGTTTGTTTCCAAAGGTTTGTGGAACCTTTCTGGTTGCCCTTACCGTAAATGCAAAGTAGAGGCACCACTACTTCTTAAAAAAGGGACTATTTGTAAAACAAGGCAGTTACTGAGCAGCAGAGTTGATATTTTTTATTCAAACTCGACAGAAAAGGCTTTTGGTAGTTTGGCGATCTCTTTTACATTGTGTATCCCCCCTAAAATAATCATCCTCAGTCTTTGCAGAAAGATTCTTTGATTTGTGACTTTCAAACCGAGGCTAAATAAACCATAGTATTAGTTGGCTAATTAATTTAGTGGCCAAGAAATAACTGCAGTCAAGCCAGCCCCCCACCTTGTGTTGCAGTATAATGTAATACTAGGCATTACAGCAAGAGCACTGAAGTACAGACGTCAAAATAAAAGCAACCTTCCGGTGAACGAGATTTCCTGTTCACATCCTTCAATAAGTTAATAATTCCTTCAGGAATAAATTAATTAATTAACAAACAAAAGTTGAATACATACATTAATGAAACAAGATAAATGAATAGGAAATAATACATTCACATAATGAATGATAAGTCAAAAACACTTAGAAATATCACCTGCAACTGTATTTCAGACAAAAATGTTATTCCAATTGTGTGATTATTAACTCATATTAAAAAAGAATACAGTTCCAAAGACGTATCTGACTTTAAACGATATAACGCCATCTCAAATTCAGAAAACTCAAGGATGCACAACTAATTAATTAAAATCTCATATGTGAACTACAGAGGAATTGTAAACTGTAGATAAATTAACAAAATAAGTAGAGACACAATGTCTGAGTGTAAGAAAATAGGATTAATGTAGATCAGATATTAAAGTATAGAGCTATTTGTATATATATATATATCAGTGTTTCCCCTACCATTGTACAGGCCTGGCGGCCCGCCAGGCCAAGGAGACCTGCCGCCAGGCCAAAAAAAAAAATCAATATACCAAAAATAAGCCACCTATCAATTCATTCATAAATCAATAATCATTTACATTAGGAGCGCCTCCGCGCAGCACAGCAGACTTGCTCCGCAAGACGCGCGGCCGCAACAATCCTCGCCGCGCGCTCCCGCTACGTTCTTCTTCCGTGTACTTTACGCGCTTGTTGTTGTTCTGATGCCGTTCCGCCTCGTTAAACCACCACGATGTCGCTTTCTACTTTGGAAACACGAAAAGTTTACATTGTATTTTGATAAGCTGTTGCACTCTTCAGACTCGTGGTGTGAGCGGAACCGGACCGGTACCGGACCCGGACCGGTACCAGACCCGGAACCGGACCGGTGCATTTATAAGAAAAATGCCGCTGTGTGTCTCCGTCCAAAATCCGCTTTCCTCGCGCTGCCTGCTCGCACAGATCCGCTCGTGCGCACATTCGCTGATGCAGGTCGAGTGTTGTCGAGAAATAAATGCAGAGACGGTGCTCCTTAAAAACAACATCAAGCCATGCGTGTGAAGTATTAGGACGTGATGACGTATGTACAACCGGCTAACGGGCCAAAGCCCGTTTGTGCTGGAGCCGAGGCACGCTACTGATCGCGCCCTTAGGCAGCCTATGTTAATAAAATAAGGATTGTTTTTTGATAAGCTGTGGAACTCTGAGTTAACCTATTTCTACCTGAATTTCTATCAACTATTAGGCTGTTGAGTAAACCTATAACTTATATTTTACTTGATAAAATAAGACAATATATGCACTCATATGTCGTTGTAGTGTTTTACAGTATCTGTAGCTATTAATGTGATGCTCCTCATTTTCCAGACATATTTTTCCGGCCCATAATTTTGCATCATTTCCATCAACCGGCACCTTAATAAGTCACTCTCTCCTTGAATCCTTGAAAACCTTGAATACACTCTGGTTGAACAAAAATGTTGAATGCAAATATAATAATTGCAGAATAGCAGACTGCTTGTTGTGCCACCTGACTTAATCCAACTGCACCAATACACCATCCCACACGTCTCGTCTGTTTAGGGTTTTTTCGGTGGGTACCACCGGGCCTGAAAAAAATTCTAGGGGAAACACTGTATATATATATATACAATATTGCCAAAA
Organism: Eutrigla gurnardus; assembly: GCF_963514095.1. Lineage (NCBI taxonomy): Eukaryota > Metazoa > Chordata > Actinopteri > Perciformes > Triglidae > Eutrigla > Eutrigla gurnardus. The sequence continues at coordinate 15,232,172 of NC_139934.1, forward strand.
GTTTTCGCTCACCTGCCTTGACTCATATAAGTTTAAATGACATCCCATTCTTAATCCATAGGGTTTAATATGACGTCGGTCCACTCTTTGCAGCTATAACAGCTTCAACTCTTCTGGAAGGCTTTCCACAAGGTTTAGCAGTGTGTTTATGGGACTTTTTGACCATTCTTCCAGAAGCGTATTTATGAGGTCACACACTGATGTTGGACGGGAAGGCCTGGCTCTCAGTCTCCACTCTAATTCATCCCAAAGGTGTTCTATCGGGTTGAGGTGCAGGCCAGTCAAGTTCATCCACACCAAACTCTCTCCTCCATGTCTTTATGGACCTTGCTTTGTGCACTGGTGCACAGTCATGTTGGAACAGGAAGGGGCCGTCCCCAAACTGTTCCACAAAGTTGGGAGCATGGAATAGTCCAACATCTCTTGGTATGCTGAAGCATTCAGAGTTCCTTTCACTGGAACTAAGGGGCCAAGCCCAGCTCCTGAAAAACAACCCTACACCATAATCCCCCTCCACCAAACTTTACACGCGGCACAACGCAGTCAGACAAGTACCGTTGTCCTGGCAACCACCAAACCCAGACTCGTCCATCAGATTGCCAGATGGAGAAGCGTGATTGGTCCCTCCAGAGAACGTCTCCACTGCTCTAGAGTCCAGTGGCGGCGTGCTTTACACCACTGCATCTGACGCTTTGCATTGCACTTGCTGATGTATGGCTTGGATGCAGCTGATCGCCATGGAAACCATTCAATGAAGCTCTCTACTGTTCTTGAGCTAATCCGAAGGCCACATGAAGTTTGGAGGTCTGTAGCGATTGACTCTGTAGAAAGTTGGTGACCTCTGTGCACTCTGTGCCTCAGCATCCGCTGACCCCGCTCCATCATTTTACGTGGTCGACCACTTCTTAGCAGAGTTGCTGTCGTTCCCAATCTCTTCCACTTTGTTTTAATCCCACTGACAGTTGACTGGAATATTTAGGAGTGAGGACATTTCACGACTGGACTTGTTGCACAGGTGGCATCCTATCACAGTACCACGCTGGAATTCACTGAGCTCCTGAGAGCGACCCATTCTTTCACACATGTTTGTAGAAACAGCCTGCATGCCTAAGTGCTGCTTTTATACACCTGTGGCCATGGAAGTGATTGAACACCTGATTTCAATTATTTGGATGGGTGAGTGAATACTTTTGGCAATATAGTGTATGTGTATAAATAAAGCACTTGTAAATTGTGTAACAGTGTGTCATTTAAGAATGCATATAATCCAAATGGCTGTATATACTCATTTCTGAACTATATTAATCATATTTTCTTACACCCAGAAACACACACATGCACACTGAGACTGTTTTGTTAAAAAAAAAAATGTTGTTTTGTTTTTTGTGAATCCAAGTTGGTGAAAAAGACTGATGGTCGTTAAAATATTTCAGTTATTAGATAAACATTGTCATCTATTATTTAATTTTTAAGGAGATGCCTATTTGTTAATGTTACATTCATATATTTGATGCATTTTATCCTTTTTTATTCTTTATTTCCTCATTGTCTGTGTGGGGAAGAAACCGATCCCAGCTGACGTAGGGCGTAGGTCTACAGGTAACAAGTCTATCACAGGGCTGACATGTAGAGACAAACAAGCATTCACACTCACTTTCACGCCTACGGGCAATGTAGCGTCAATGAACCTATCCCCACCCTACATGTCTTTGGTCTGTGGGAGGAAGCCGGAGAACCCTGGGACTCAAACCGGCCACGGTGCTAACCACGACACCACGCAGCCCACATTTAGACCATTTCCCCTAAATCTGAACATAGAGGGAAGACAGTTCATACATGATATTTTAAAGGACTTTTATTTAGAAATCCTACATCAGAATAAAACACTGGGAATGTACAGTGAATTTCTGAATTCGAGGTGGTGGTGCTGTCATATTTAGGTCAGATTGGTTTCAGGAAATGTATTCTTTATTATATTATATTATATTACATTATATTAAGTTTCAGTGTTGGAGTTTTTTTTTTTTGCAGGCGCTAATTATTGTTTTCCTTATTTCCTATTTACCCATTTTGTTTCAATTAACGTACCTCTTACCGTAATGCCTGGTACAGAGCGCAAACCCATACGGGGGTGGTATGACTGTTATTGGAAGTGGAGGCTGTTTTGCAGTGAGAAAAGAAGCAGTAGGCTACATCCAGAATGACACACTGAGGAGTTCATATTATGGGTTTGCTAATTGCACTCGAGTGTTGTGTTGTTTGATATATCTGACACCTCATGCGAGGTCTCATGACAGCGAGAGTCCTATTTGGTAACGAAGGGGTGTTTACCTGCTTTGCAATGGTGTCCCGTGATCATGGCGCTCAGCGTGAGGAGGGCGAGAAAGTCCCGAGGGTGCGTCATGTTGTCCCCGAGCGTCGGAGCGTGTAGTCCGCCTGGAAGCGAGTGATGCTGCTGGGATCTTCCAGAGTCCAAATAAAAAAGTATATTGTCGCTGTTAAAAAAGGGTAAATATATACGAGACTATGATGGGAAAAAAGGAAGAAAAATCAACCAGACGGGTGAAATGAGGCAGTGACGCCGGACGCACCTTGCGAGTGTCAGCAGGAGGCTCCGCGGCGTCTACCGGGAAGAGCGGGGCGGAGTCGGTGGGAGAGTGGGCGGGAAGCTGCGATCACAGCGCGGCGGCGGTGGCGGGGACACACCGGGAAATGTCTTCCCCGACAAGACCTCCTACTATGGTCAGTCCTTCTCGCATTCAGCCCAATCACACTCCTGTATCATCTCAGACATCCATAACAGCAGCTCCCTCAAACTATTCTCACTAGTCAGAATGGTAATGAAGCACAGTCATAGGAAACAATGCGTCTAGATGTTTAAAACTTGATTTCCTACTCTAACATTATGTATATATATCCCCATAATTCAGTTTAGGATATCTGAAGATCCTTAAAAAGTGAAGTGTTTCACATTAAAAGCTAGACTGGATCAGTAATTACATTCTTCCATGGTCAAAATGAACATTATAGATATCCACAATGACTTACTTGTGCACTTTTTCCCATTCATGTGTATTGGGCTTTTAAATATAGATATCCACAGTTACATTTGAGAAATGTCATCATTTTAATTTCAGATATCCATAATGAAAAAACATTCCAGATATCCATAATGAAAAAACATTCCAGATATCCATGATGACGTTTAGCCACTTGTGAGCAACTGCTTTTCATTATGATGAGGCTAAGCTTCACCACTCATGAGAGGGGTATCATATTGTAAGACAAAAAGATTGTGTAAACTACAGACCCTATTTTAGGCATGGAACCAACACACTGACTGCGAGACCAGCGAACCAAAAGGGCCAAAAAGCGAACTAATGTCCATGTTTTTGGTCTCGTTCCTGCAGCACTCTGGACTCACAGTATAGAAGCTAAAGACTTCCGTTGGGAGACTTCGTAAGTGTGTCCATACATTTGTCTCCAGGAAGTCGTCAGGCTCTAAATGAGTCTGTGAATCATTAAGCCTTTGTGATAATGGATTTATGCTGCAGCAAACAGCAGAGTGAACAAACCCATGGCGAGACAGAGGAAACATAACATACGTTCGATCTCAGCAAGTTTTCTTTTCTGCTCTTGTGAAAAAATGCATAAATGAGTGAGCAAGTTTTCACTTAAATCGTGGCATTTGTTTGCCCTTTAAATCTTAAATTAATAAAGTGAGTCATAACGTCGGGGACAGATTACAGAAAAGTGGTGAAAATGACATGACATCTTGTGAAGCGTCTAAAACAATAATAGACCTTGCAGTAAAACAGCTTGTTGTCTGTCTCTGAGGTCAATAAATAACTGTCAGTCTCAGTAGTTTTTCCAGGTTTTATTGAAAAATGGCTTTACAAAGTAAGTTTGACAAGCAGCTGCACTTAGTTATGCAATGCAATAAGAATGAAACAACAAATCTCTCTGCTAGGACAGGTTTGGACTGAATAGTCCAACATGTTACAAATATAAATACATACATACAGTACGTACAAACATACAAGGATGCAGAATTCACTTTACAGCCTGGCAACAAACTATGTACATTTGCTTAAATATTATTCATCTATCTGCTAATTACAGTGTAGCACTTGTGAATACTGTAAGTAACCGGCGTGTGATGAAGGTCTTATTACTTGAGAAGGGAGTCTTTCCAGAAGGCGAAGCACAAAGGCACTGGATCTTAACCTAACGTGAGGAAGTCATTCACTCATCGGACTGAAGAAGGCCAGTTTGTCCTGATAAAGGATTCTGTTTCACTTATTGTTCTAAAGCTCTGATTTTCTTTTCTTCCTGCTATTACATGATTCATGACCTCAAACACAACATTGTTATTGGAATGGAAGGCGGTCACTGGACTTCTTAGAGCAGCTTCATCACAACCCCGAGGTTTATCTTTCCTGTTACTTTGGAACGGGCAACAAGGCATTTGTTATGAAAGAAACCAGGAAGTAACTTTGGCCTGGCGCTGTCTATAAGCTGCTGCTCCTTAGACGTCACTTGTTTGTTTATCACCGGCTGGCTGGAATGCGCTGCAAGCCTTTTAACCCCTTGGCTTGACTGAATACTCTATCTCAATGCTTTCCGGTCCAGTTGGGATATCACTCTCCCTGCTGGCATGACACAAAGCCTGGCCAAAGAAAACACACGTGAAAAGACGGTGCAGTCTTCTACCAGTCGACTCAAGTCGTAAAAATGAATTCTGGAAGGAGTGTGGTGCATAGATCTGAAGGGCAACGCTGCAGAGAGAGCAGGCGGAAGAAAATGTGTCTGTACAGTATCTCCTGAAGAAGAAACAACCTCGATCCTGCGGGGGAGGGGGGGGGGGAAAGGTGCGACCATGACTCAGCATAACACCGAAACCTGACATGCTGACATTAGATTGGTGTTGCTGCTGCGATACATTCTCTGAAATACTGCTGCTGTGGTTTGAATATTGCATCCAACTGTCGTGCTGCAATCTTTCACCCCAACCCTCTGCATATACTGCAAAAAAAAAAACGGCGTCTTCGTCCATGGCGCCTTTTGGGGAGCGTATCTGAGCAGACGTGAAACTGAGAGCCAACAGTTCGAGTCCTTGAGGGAGAAGTGAGTGGATATACGTTAGGGGCGGGTGGCGGCGGCAGCAGGGGAGCGAGGCCCGGCGGTCAGCCCAGGTCGGTGGCCGTCCCACTGATGGCACGGAACACATGGAGGGAGTTTTGTAACAGCGAGCGCATCATATCCTCCTGGTAGATCTGAGGTCAAAGCAAAACACAGAGGTCAGACACACAAAACTCAAATCTGCTGCCCACACACGGCTCAACACGACACGATGAGATGTTCTAATTACAGCAGGCATGCATAAAACACAGCTGACCCATTTCCACAAAATTTCCACATTTCCTTAATTCCTGAATTGAATTGTGTCTCATCTCGCTTTGTTTTCTCTATAATCATTGTGTTTGATGTGCTGAATAAATCTGGGGAACAGGCTTCCAACGTGGATTGTTGTGCATTTTCAACCAGCTAAAAAGTGTGGAGGCATCAGAATAGAAAGCACTTCCAGACAAAGAGTTTAGAGAAGTAAATGTCGACAAGATGATTATGATTGTTTTTTTGAATTGATGTGGTTCCACTTCTTTAAGAAGTTAGCACTCATTCGGGACAGGGAATTAACTCCATGTAGGTCACCATGAAAACTTTATTAATATATCATATTATGATGTTGGTTTAGAAAGGAGTGGCTGGATTTCTGTGTCACCTCAGTCAGCAGATAAGCCCACTTGAACTCTGAACTATTTTGTTAATTTATTTTGAAAATAAACATTCAATAATTGCTATTGGCCACAATTCCTTACTTTAAAGTCAATCTAAAATGCCCTTTTAACAATTTTAGATCACACCCGGACATATTGTGCACCTAATTTAACAATATATATGTAAATAAATATATTTTTACATCAAAATCCAATGTTTAATCCTTTCTGGAATCAATTAATCGGATGAATCGTGATTCTTACTTATGATTAATGTTTTAATACGTTTAAGACACACTCTCCCCTGCCAGCATGTAGTCTACTGAAAATGTTAAAAATAACCGAGCATATTTTAATTACATTTTTGTATTCAGCATAAAATATTATTCAGGTTTAATAAATATGTTATTTTTCACCTTTCAGAAGAATACAAATAGTCTCACTTGCATTATTGCATGTTTATTTAATGGATATAGAATTTTGGTTACAAGTTACTGAATCGAATCGTGGTTTACAGAATCGAATCGAATCGTTACAAAAAAAAAAAAAAAAAAAAATCGTCCTTGAATCGAATCGCCAACTACTGTATCGTTAATCGAATCGAAGTGAAGCCAAAGATTCACACCCCTAAATGTTACCCATAATTCCTCCGAGGGGATCAATGACGTATTTCTGATTCTATTTTGCTCATCATAAAACATCAGCTGATGCTCATTTATACAGGACACGCAACACGACTGACTGATATATATGTGAATGCACATAGCAGGGCTCAAGCACAACACTATATACTTTTATTCCAGATGCATAAACGCTAAACACGTTCTAGTATTAGTATATTGGCACAGAGTGAATCCACAGTCAGAAGGACCTGCAATGTGTTTTTGTGTCTAATCGACACACTCAGCTGATGCCTTAATTCCATTCTTCATTCCCTCGGATGAACGCGACTGCAGTTTCACAGCTTCTTGACTGACCGGACTAAACCATCTTGCGTGCTGCAGCTGATAACGGGTGCCCTGCCAAAACTGTGGTGGTAAAACTCGCTCTTCCACGTTTCTGTTCCTCCTGTGTGAGGAGTAAGACAAACAGCTGTTTGGGTCACAGGGTGTACTGAAAGGACGTCCCATACCGGACTGGTCCAGTACAAATACTGGTGTTGTTACACCCCTAGGCGGGGCAGCAACACCTGTATTTGTACTCAACGCTTCAGTACAAATACATGTGTTGTCACACCCAGTGAGACAACAACATCCTGCAACTAATCCGCAGCTGATTTAAACAGATCAATTCACTCTCTCTGATTGACAACAAACATGTCGTTTCATTTCAGGACAGAATGCACGGTGGCAGAAACCCAGTTTATTTTCCAGAGATAGCAGGAGGATGTTACCAGGATGTACTTGTGACATGTGTAGACGTGCAATCGTCAACCAGGACATGTGACAGCAACGTCTCTCATTTGTTTTTTTAAAGCCATCTGTGTTGGCCACAAATGACATCTTCACGTGTGTGAGTAATCCAACAAGTTTATCGAAGGAGGATTCAACATCTGCCAAAACCGATCTCTTCCTTATCATGAGTTGATGAATGATTGGCTGCAAATTGCTGATTCATTCTCACTTGTTTATAATTAAGAGTAATTATTAACACTCTCCATTTTAGATGGCTGCTTTATTTTATGTATCTGGATTAATGTATTTTAGCAATCAACTGGAATACATGAAAGGTGCTACTGATAATGAATGGGTTTCCAAAAGGACAAAAAAAGACAAACGGAGCTTGAACACACTTCACGATCACATTACCTGATTTTCCTTAAAGCTAAAGGCCAGCACATTGGGGAGAAAGAGGCACAGCAGTTAGTTGGGTCAAATCAGAGCAGCTTATGGTAACACAACACTGCTGCAATACAGCCATGACACATTCTACTGATGGGAATAGAATGAAGAACACATCGTTGATGAGAAAGAGTGAAGAATTTCCTCTCTGTGAAATGACTGCAACGTTGTATTACAGTACACACAGAGAAGTTCCCCCTTGGATGAATCAGCTTAAATCCACCAACTCATTATGACTCTCTCCAAGTCTGAGCATGACCAATATTACACACTGGGAATCAAAAAGAATACACTTTTTTTCTACTTCTTACAGCCACATCTAGATTAACTGCTGAACGTCACTGAAAACTTCCAGCAACATTAGACCAACGTTTAATGACATCAGGCCTACATTTATAACGTGTAACCGGCAGGATTAATGGCTTCGTCTGTGCCAGTAATGTTGTAAAGTTCACCACCCCACTCTGATCGTTTGCACTGGAAGCTATTAAAGAAAAACCACAACAACGTCAACTTTGCTGTTGCTCAAGGAAAGGTATGTGTACAATTAATAAAACCCCCAGAAAAAGGATTTAAGAAACAGATTTACTTTGTGTGTGCAGTTGGGAATAGAGAAAACATGGACATCAGAATTCAAAAAGTGAATGGTGATTCGTACAGTTGGATTCGTCTCAGTTTCCAGTGTTTGCATGGATGATAATCTCATTTACATACGTTTTACATGGAGCTTGGCCGACTGTAATGCAGTAATACGTTTCGGCTTTGCTGACTGTCTCTATAGTAACTGTTATGGGAATTTTGGATGTTTGTAATTTATAATCAGAATCTTTGTCAGGTCAGACGTTGATCCGCATCTCCTCTTTTGCACTGTCATCTTATGACTGAAATGATCGTCTGTTTGTGCGTAGTTAGGTGATATGAGCAGGAGATAACGTCAGAGGACATGACATCTGTGTTCTGTACATCTTGTTTTTGTAAGACAGGACATGACCCGTCTTTTGTCTACGTATGATTCCTCCTCCTTAAAAGGGTCCTTCCTGCGGTCTCTGAGCCTTTTGCGTGAGAAGACAGGGGCGAACATTATTTTCCTCTGCAGACCAAAATACTTTGTCGAATAAACCTCGGAGAAAAAGCTGATCCTGGTTGTTGATCTTTATTGGGCAGATTCATTTTTCCATAACATAACTTTACATATCATCTTAAAGGTGCTAACTTTTACATTTGGAGCATTAATGTAGCAGTAACAACTATTTGCAATATAGGGGAGTAATGTGTACCTGAGCAAAGAATGAGGTCACTCTCCCTCTGTGTGTGTTGTTATCCGAGCTTCTCTGTGCTTTGTTTATGTAGCCGTTCTGCGCTCACATGGCGGTTACCACTGACATCACCGTTTATTTTAATATTTAGCATATCTAAATGGTCGCTCCACCCAGATTCCCAAAAACATATTTTGTCACTTAGCGCTTGTATAATCCAGCCATGCCGATGGCTCTGCTTGTATTTTGAGTTTGAGATAAAGAGACTTTGAGATATATAAGTAGCTCCAATGATGGTTTTATGGTGGTCTGGGGATTATCCAGAGTAACATTCATGTTGCTGTTGAATGTCATTTAGTCATCCTGGGAGCACCAGAAATGAACCGTTATCAACCCAAGGTGAAGACCACAGACTGGACGGGTGGATCGGACTAACACAAATGGAAGAGCAGCAACTTTACTGGATCTGGATCCATCTGGATTCTGGTGTTAATATATTAACGTTAGTTTCATAATTCATGGACAACTTTACAGCTAAGTGCTACTAAGTAAGTCATCTTAGTAGCTAACTGCATTGGTAGCGACGGAGGAGAGGCCGTGGTAGCAACCTGTCAATCACCAGGTAGCTCCGCCCCTAAAGCATCCCCTGCTTTCTGGTCTGCTGGACTCTAAATGGACTATAATTTACTAAATGAACATCATGCTGGATTGAAGGAGACTTGAAACTAGAGATTGAGACCATAAACTCATGTTTACAATGTTAACTGAGATAATACATCAAGAGAGAAGTAGGACCATTTTCTCATAGACTTCTATACAATCTGACTTCTTTTTGCAAGCAGAAAACTCGGACACAGATGTTGGACACATAAAACCAAAACTATCTGCAGGGCAAGATACATTTTAATGTTGCCATGTTGTTTCTGCTGAGTCAGTATGTCTTGGTTTTATTAACTAGAATTTTAATAGTATGGTTTAATGAAATGTGACATGATTAAAAGAGATATAACGACTGAACAGTCAAGTATAGCAACTATTAGGCCCCTAACCATAGGGGGCCCGTGTTTGATTTGCAGGCCACTGCAGCAGCCTCTCACCAACTGCATATCAAAGCGGAATGAAACATCTGTGTAGCAGGGGTGTAATGGCCCACGAAAGTTCCCAGAAAAGTTACAAAATTACCTGCTCGTGGATGATGTCAGATAGCTCCTTCACCATGTCTTTGAAGTTGGACTTCAGGCCCTCATGGTACTCAAACTGGTCCTCTTTGATAAGACGCTCATTTATATCCAGAGCTATACTGCAAGCCTGAACAAAACGCCTGGGAGTAGCAAAAGTAAAATGACAACCTTTAGAAGAATGTTTCATCAGAAATTAGAGAAAAGGGAACAACAAGGAAAATCCACAGAATAAAGTACAATGACAATAGTCCTGTTTTTATGACAAACAAATATACCTGAAGACGTCCTTCAGTTCTTTTACTTTCTTATTGCCGGACTGGTTGGATTTACTGTCATCCAAGAATGCTCTGGCATAAGCCATCGGACCTGCATTCACCTGCAACAAAACATGCCTGGAGGTTTTAAGCATTCCTGTAAAGTGATCCATGAAACAGCAGATTAAATCAGCACGCACTATTTGTGCAATGTGTTCCCCTGGTTCTCATGCTTCTAAATGTGTTTCTTTCCAATGCCTTTGATGGTTAATGTAAAGCACTTTGGATTACCTTGCCTTACGAACCCCAGCCAAGTAGTAATAACATAACAGAAGCCCCGAGAAACAAAAAGAAAACCTGGTGATCCTTTTTCTAAGTCTGATCTCAACTGTTTTCACTCCTGTGTTGATGACATAAGAACAGTTTCCCAGGATATTTTCTTACATGTTTTGCAAGACAGGTTGAGAAAAAGGTTGTTTTTTCTATTTATTGTATATTATTTGTTTGATTTTCACCTGTTCTGAAGTCAGCGGGGAGATTTAGATCAAACTCATGGATCACCAACATTTTTCAGGGCTTCAGTATTCTGGATTTGTCATGGTGACATTGTATTTGCTTCGCGGTGTCTCTTACCTGCACAGAGACGCAGCCCTGCAGTTTGAGCTGCAGCTGGATCATGTCCACCTCCTGGCTGGAGCAGAGTTTGGTCAGCTCCGCTGTCCGTGCCTTCATCTCATCTATGGCCACCTCCACCGGCTTGAGCTCCACCTGCTTCTCCCCCAGCACCTCCACGCGCTTCTTCACGTACGGGAAGGTATTGGCAGCTGGGAGTAAATAGAGATGGAAAAGAAAAAAATGGTTGTCAGTCATATGAATATGAGAAGTAATTCGTTTTCCATGGCACGCAATGGCTGGAGGGGAATATGAGATAAGCCAGGGAGACTTGAATAGGGTGTTTACTGTACAGCCGTCCCATGCTTCATTTCCAACTGTTTTCAAGTCAAGTTGAAACAGCTCAAATGTGTCACGCTTCAGGACCAGGATGGATTTACGAGGGAAACAGGATAAGCAGGCGGGACAACATTTTGAGGAATATATCTGTCTGGACCGTCTCTTGCTCTGTGCCTTTAAGAGCTGCAGATTGACTGATTGGTGGATGGATGGATGTCATGATGATATTTTTTGAAAGTGGTTGGCACTCGCTGATGTAAGCATGTGGAGTATTTTGTTTTCCAGGAAGAAAAAGATATTGGATTTGGTTATTATTTGGGGGCATAGGTTATTAAATAGGTGCACTGCATGACTGGGGATGTGACCTAAAGGCACTTTTCATTTCAGCTCAACTTTAATGTTAAAAAAGACAATGAAAAAATTACGACGGCGTATTAGGGCCACTGTCGAAAGAGAGAAAAAAAAAAAAACGGAGCCGAGAGAGGTGGGCAATATTCTGAGATTAAAATTCACAAATTTGCTAGTTTTAAAGTGGCAAATTTGCGACTTTAAAACTAGCAAATTTGCGAGTTTTAAAGTGGCAAAGTGGCAAATTGCTAGTTGCTAGTTTATTACGATGCTAACAACCGGCATTTATGCTAGCTAACTTCGTAGTTAGCTAGCGTCACACGTTGGGATGAATTAATTAGAAAGATAAAAGCGACATTCATGGGAAGTTAGCTAGCATAAATGCCGGTTGTTAGCATCGTAATAAACTAGCAAATTTGCCACTTTAAAACTCGCAAATTTGCTAGTTTTAGGGGTTTGTGACTTTTAATCTCAGACAGTGGCCCTAATACGCCGTCGTAAAAAATGAATAAAATAACGGATAAATATAAAAAAAGCACACACATGTGCTCCGTGAGAAAAGATTCCACTTTTGGTACAAAACATTGATGATGACTTCAAATGGGTGAGATGAGGATCTGAGGGTTTTGCTTCGTCGTCTCTCTGAGATGTGATGCAATATCAATATGCTGTCGTCTGTGATATGAGATACCGTGTGCCTGATTCATGATGTTGGTGAATGAGTGTGTTCCACGTACTTGTGAGCACGCTCCTCCTCTTGCACTGCTCCTCCACCCCGCCGTGTTTTTTGCCAGACAGCGTGTAAGGCGTCTCGAACACAAAGCGGTTGATGTTGTGGCACTTCTCAAAGTCCGTCTTCTTCTCTGGCGCCTCCTTCTCCTCAAAGTACGACTTGACAAACGTCACCTGGATGTAGGCGAACTTGGTGTCCAGGTCTTTGGGATTCACCTGTGGGAAAGCAACCATCTTTAATCCAATTTAATTGCAAAAGGACTAGATAGTCAGATCATGGAACTGTATGGGTCTGCACTTAATAATAAGGCAAACGTCATTCACACCTAGACTCTTCTGCCTCCATTTATCTACTGCACCTTGTTTGAGTCCTGAATAATCTTGACGTTTTCTGGCCCAAACTTCTCCCCGTAGAGTGTCAGTAGCCGCTGGGAGATTTCAGACAGACCCGTGAGTTTGGGCTCTTTGTAAATGTACTCCTTCCCGTCCTCCTCCTCGAAGTAGCCCTGCACGAGATATACATTTTCACTGAATAACAGTCCATCTGGAGCCACATGCATCCAAACAATGCATTCACTTCAGTAATGAGTCTTAGAAGTTTATGATATTTTGTTGATTTGTTTTTTTTCCCAAAACAAATCAACTCTAAGTGCCAACACCATTATATGATGATGTTTTTTGCTCTCTGCACAAGATGCAACACATCCACCACACTTTGCATAAATGGCATAACACAAGTGCATGCCACATTTCCTGAAAAGTAAGATCTAATGTATTGCAGCCACTATATTGAACCTGCTTGTTGCTGTGCAATCACACATGTGGAAATGTGACCTGTGGTGAATAGAGTTACTGTGTTGCACACAGTTGCATTTACAAAATTGTTTTCAATCATTTCACCCCCAGATTTTCAACATGTGAAATATTTCGATAATATATCCAACATCGGGATGATGTTTGATTCATGCCGACACGATCCAAACAAATAGAATAAAACCATCGCAGGGCCGTTAGTGAAATGTCTTTATCCATCTATGTCCATCTTAAATTGTTTTTTTTTTAGTTGAGATATAATGTGATGTAATTCACCACCACTGTAACTGTCCTAGAGACAAGTGAAGGTATATATAATTTGTGTCTTTGGTTGTTAATAACTGTTTGGGTTCATTGTAATAATTATTGTAAATAAATGTTCGAAACATAATTAATGTAGGGAAAATGTTTAAAAAAAGTTCATACTAATCATGTGACGTAGTAGGTCACGGGACCCGACCTTTAACACAGGAAGTGTATATCGCGGGTCAGAGGCAATGGGCTGAGTACGATACAGCTACGATTCTGTACATGGTCCTAGAGGCGCACACGCTAATTGGTTTCATTTTGTAAGATTAAGCACATTTCTGTGTATTTAAGCGTGTTGTTAAAATATTGTTTGTCGTCTCTTGTAGTTTTCACAGTGTCAGACGGTGTAGGAGGAGAGAAATGAAGACAGTGACATCAGTATGAAGCGTGGCCATTATTCCTTTGGACCGGTGCAGTTATAACCACACCTTTCTGAGTTACATCTACCCAACGCTTTAGCATGCAGCACAGCGTTGTGTGCTGGTTCCTGCCCTTGCCCTTGTAGCTGCTTGTCGCCCTCACCTGTCCGTAAAAAGCCACCCTGAAGTACGTCCCGAGCAGCCTGCGGCCTGATTGTATCACCTCCATGATCTTGTTGTAGGCTCGGTGCAGCGTGTCGTATAGTCGGCTTAGTTTCTGGGAAAAAAGAAGACAGAAGTGCATCAGAGCTGGGTCTATTTTCTGATTGGGTGTTGACTCGGTCAATAAACACAATCATTAAAGTATCTTTTATATGATCTAATTAGATAATGATATGCCTATAAGCTCTATGATGGATTGATGACCTCATTTCCCATCCAGACTCAAGGCACCTGTGACGCTGCCCTTCCCCCACCCTGATGTTGTTGTTGTTTTCCAGATCAGCATTAGGGAGGGAGAGCCATTAAAAGCACTTAAGAACAAACAAGTTGCACGATCAAAGAGTCAGTCACATTCAATGTACTGAATGTACTTTACTTCTAAGTGTCTGCTAGTGTGTGGCTTCAGTGTGACTGCAGGTCAACCAGTCTAAGAAGCCCAGGAGTTAAATGATGAGTGGAACATGAGCAGGGTAAACTTTACACACAAGGATTTATATCACGAAGATGTTTCTACAAAGCAAAGACCTTACATAGGTGTGATAACATCATGAGCATGACGACATGGATGAGTCACAGTGGCTGCTTGTTTACGATATGAAGATACGGTATTTGAGCTGGAGAGGGATGTCGCTGCCGTACCTCATACTCGTGACGCTTCTCATAGATGGGGATAATGAGCTTGGCGATGTGGGTGATGAGCTCATAGCGCTCAGCTTTCCACAGTGCCTCCACGCAGACCTCGAGGTGTTCCACCAGGACTTCCTAAACAGGTAGAAACGGATCTCTTTTCATCCACATGCACAGTATCGGGTCATCAGATGGACAAATAGAATATAAATGTGTTAAGATTTAAACTTTGGTGAAATGTTACAACTTTCAAGACTACAGATGTATTTTTGATCACTACGAAATAGAAGTACGAAATTGTTGCTGTAGTTTGGATGAAATGTTTAAATCAGGTGCAATCATGCCGGTTGCCGTTTGTGAGTCAATCTGAATTGACTAACTAATGTCAAAATCACTTCACAATGTCTTTTGTATGTAAGCCAGTCTCGTGCAGAAGGCCACACCTCGGTGTAATAGACGTCTTGCATTCCGGTGTCTTCTCTCATGGCAGCTTCCTCTTCTATATTCAAGGTAATCTTCTTAAAAGCTGCGAGGCCGGTGGGGAACAACTCTAATAAACAGTAAAGACAGAGCAAAAAAAAACAGATTCACATCGATATCCAAAAGAAAATGATCTACAGATACTGTGTTTATTGTATGTTAGATCTGTGGTAGCAACGGATTCTTCGTCACAACAATGATAACAACTGCGTCTGAAAGCTATGGAAATCCAGATGAGATCTAACAAAAGCAGCAGTGCTGCCAACTGTAGCTCCCTGAAAATGAATGATCTTTGTCTGCTGACATTCCACGAAGACAAACACGAGTTGTGTTTTGAGGAGTATTTCCCCGAAGGTTTTGCATCAGATGACAATCGCCATGAGGAAGGGCTGCATCGTGTCCCTGTCCGGTCGAGTGTTTGCATGCTGTATCTAACAATCAGAGAACAAACTAGCATGGCCTCTATCGCCAGTGGAGGAGAATCTTCCTGCTGGACCACAACGGCCTATAAAGAGAGTGCATACATGCTGGTGACTGTCTTTGTCATGCCATCATAGTGTCGGTAAAAGGGAGAGTTCACCCCAAAATCAAAAAGAGGTGGCGGTTAGACATGATTTCTCTGCAAATTCTTATTTTACTTGGATTGTTCAACTAACAGGGCCTTTTATTAATACTGCACACACAGCTTAGTGTTCCATTACGGTATAAGTGTATGCACTGTAGATGTGTGGATGGCCTTACTTTTCCTGTGGAGGTATTCTGCTACCAGTGCAGCCACATGGACGTAGCACATGGCCGCCTGTGGAGACACAAACAAAGAAAACCCAGTTCAGTGAATATTTCTGTCTGAGTGGAAACAGGCCGCTCTATGCAAAACTGAAAGGGAACGCTGAGACAACAGCCAATGTTTATATCTTAGTGGGCAGAAATAAACTTTTTATTGCAGCTTCACCAAAATAAAATGATAGAACTTGACCAGCCCTTTTGTTAAACGTTTGATATGGTTAAAACAATGCAAACGTAAGACAAAACATCAGTATGACAGTGTGCATGTCACCAAAGTAAAAATGTTTAACCATCACGTCAGGTCTAACCGCCAGGCGACCCCCGTCCTGTTGGCACACATTATTTACATAGTTATCTGTACACAAAAAAAGAGGAAGGCACGTGAACAAACGAACACAAAGCAAACGTTCAGAGTCTTGCTGCTGATACCTCAGAGAGATCTCCGTTCTTGAGGTGTGCCCGGGCCATGCTGTCCAGCCAGGTCCGTCGTAGTTCGGGGGTGCTGGCGTAGGACCGGGCCAGGCTGTACTGGAGGTCCAGCAGCATCTCCGGGTCTTTCTCATGCTCCCTCATCTGGGCTGTGGCCATCAGCACTGTGCGGATCCGCTTGGTTAGACCCTTCACCTCGGAGGGGAACGCCGTGGACTGCATCACGCAGAGAGGAGTTAACACACACGCCGACTTGTGAAAACATGAATCTATGATTCCAGGCTATCATGTTGCTGTCAGGCCATTTTCATCTTTTTGATGCTTTCTCAGTGAAAACATCCTGGAGCCAGAGCTGGGATTGGGCAGACTTTCGGGTTTTCCCGACACCTCTACTGTACCTTCATTGCCTTGTCGCTGTTTGCAAAGTTGTTGATGATGGAGAGAGACTCCTGGAAGCGTGAACTGCCGGTCAGCGCCACGTCGGAGATCAGCTGGCTTACAGCGATGATGATCTGGACGAAGTAAAAGCAAGAAAGACAGAGGGGAGCAGAACCGGGAGTAAAGAAATGGAGCGGATGATGATGGGAAATGAAAGGAAAGATAAACACAGATCCACATGCTTCATGTATTAACAGAGTCCAGAGAGAACTAATGGAAAGCTGGACAGCCTTCTGCTACTGTGTTAGCAGACAAGCTGCAAACTCAGCAGGCAGTATGTGTTAAATCTGTTTAAACAACTTCTAAGATTCTCCACCGCCTTATGAAAGCATCTGAAGGCCTCGCAGGAGTGTGTGTGGACAAAAGGACGACGATAACGGGTGAATATTCGCATTAGAGATCATGAAAGACTTTGTTACAGACCACCAAGTGTGTTAAATGTTGACAGTAGGACTATTGTTCACACATTATTTCACATGTAAGAACAGAGGCCTTTTAGAGGACGACATGTTTCTTCCTCTACTTCAAAAACCAACACCCTTTACCTGCAGGTGCGTGCGTAGGAAGGTCTTCCTCTTGGTGTACTCATAGTTGTTTCTCATCAGCAGGTAGAGCAGGGCCGACACCTCGGCCCTCAGAGATGCCAGCTTGGAGACGCAGCACTTGAGCACCTCGCAGCACAGGGCCTCACACAGCGTCACACGGCCCTTAAACAGCACCGACGGGAACTGACGGGACAACGTGTTAGTGTGTTAAAGGGCCGGAACGGGATTAGAAAAATACTGTCAGTACGTAGGGAGGGCAGCAGGGAAGTGGCAGTGAGACATTAGAGGGAACAAGAAAACAACCTGAAAAGTCTGTGATATTTCAGTTTGAAATTTGAATGGTAAGCATAGAACAAAAGCACTATAGAAACAGGTGACAAAGAAAAAAAGATAGATCATATATATATACTTCAGATGAGATAATAAATATGTCTTTGGGGTCTAGATAGTATGTTATTTGTTGTTTTACGTAATTTGTTGAAAAAAAACAAACAGAATATTGTAGTGTAGTACAACTTGGAAGCATAATACTTTAGAAATATTTAACATGTGTGACTCTATAGAAGCCAGTCACAAGTCAGAGTTGGAGTCATGTTAGAGGTTTCTTTTACTCCATAACTGAAAGTGAAGTGAAGAAGTAAACGTGCAGCAATACAGAAAAACACAGGAAATAAATATTTATTCTATGCCTTGAATTTTTGTCACTGATAAATGAGCAGTGCGGTACAGTTTGCTCGTTATAAATAGTACAGAGGCAGAGTGACTGTGGGACTCCTATGACACACAGGATGTACAAGTGTTTGTTTACTAGGCGTGGAAAATATGTGTCCAAAACAACAAAAAGCCTCCGGCGACGAACCTTGTTAATGAAAGCCCTGAGTGCGGCGAAGACGTGTCTGAGGGCAGCTTCTGATTGGCCGACTTTTAGGAAGTCAAGTAGACGTCAAACACTTTCTTCATCAGGGGGTTGTGACCGTCGCTGTCCAGCAGCTGGGTCTGAGAGACACACACACACACACACACACACACGGGAGGACACAGCATTTATTTTTTATTAGTCCCTGGAGACACTACATATTTAGCCCCAACCCAAAAATAAAGTACAAGTATACACATACACACATGAACAAGCACACAACGATATTTTCATGTATTAATAACTTTTATTGACTCAACTGTGACTATATCTTCAAACAAGGGTGCGGATCTTTACTGAAGCGTGTGTGTGTGTGTGTGTGTGTGTGTACACACTGACCTTGAAACACTGTGTAAAAAGAGAGAGGACATCCAGGACACTCAGGCACACCTCAGTGGAGATGTTACCCTCCAGCAGAGCCTGGTGGTGGATCTCTGCTTCTGAAGGCCCTGTTCCTGAACACACACACACACACACACACACACACACACACACACACACACACACACACACACACACACACACACACACACACACACACACACACACACACACACACACACACACACAATAACTGGTTTAACATGCTGGTTAAAGGGAACAAAACATGACTGAGGATCAGCACAATTCAACTGTTTTGCCTGCTGTTATTTACACGGAGCCTGTCAGGGACATTCACGACTTGTTGAGTGCAGCAAGGGAAACAAATGGACATGCAATCATGCAATCTAGAGGGGACACATAGGTAAAACTGGCCAACATGCAGTAGATCCTGCCCATTATCCATGACAGTAAGCTCACAGAGGCCTTTGAGCTTTACAAAATGTTGTCAGTGGCATTTATTAGGCGTAGGATGAATCTAGAAAAGTCTGAGGCTCCATTGGCTGTGAGTCTTACAAGGAGCAAGGTCAGGAACTTCCTATTGGCTTGTTTCCATCAAGGTGCAAACCTGGAGGTGAGTTTGTTCTGGCTTTGTCAGCTCACTGGGTGTGTCTCTAACAATGTCTGCTCGATTATCTCCAGAACTGACATTAACTTTTAATTAAAAAGGCGTGTGGTCATCTTCCTTCAGCCTCTCCAAATCAATCTGTGCAAACTTTCATGTTCAAACAAGGCTTTCTTCCAAGTTGAAGCCAACACTGAGATTGTGTTTGGTCTGGGGCAAAGTACTGGATTGGAAACTATTGTTCTGCCAAAAGGCTGCCGTTTTCCTAAGTGCCTTTGGACTGTATGTTTGCTCAATGAACGTATGACTAAGTTGATACAAAAGGTACCGTCTACTGTAAATAATGCACTGACTATGGATAAGGACATCAAACAACCCTACTTCAATAAAATCCAAATGATCCCTTTAATGTTTAATTGTGAATTATATCCCGCTTATAATTATAGTGTATAATCACCTACAATTAAATTTAATTAAAGAATTAATGAACCCTTCTAGACAATCAGTTGCTTTCTTATAAGCAAACAAGACAGTGACATGACAGTTCACATCAGAATTTGCATACTGGTGTTTGTGGTTACCTATATTGAGAGTGAGGGAGGCTTCCATGGTGTTGAACTGGTGTAACTTAGTCTGCATGAGGCTGGCTCGGTTGCAGCGCATCGCCGGCATCGTCTGAGACTTCCTGTCTGAGGAGAACAACTTCGTCGCACATATCTCCTGACTCCTGTATGGATGGAGGGAGGGAGGGAGTGAGATTATATGAGTGATAGTCATAAAGAAAAGAGAGGGAGACACAGAAAGGAAATGAAACCCTGCAGATATCTAACCTATTATATGAAATCCAATTACCAAACGCATCGCTCATCAGAAACAATAGGTGATGTCATTTTGAACCAAACAAACCGCACCAACAGTTTATGAAATCTATCTCTCTTTATGAATCATAGGTAAGCCTTACCGCCCGATGTTCCTTTTCCCAATGTAACGGAGTTGAACCAGACAGATCCTGCAGGGAGAGTACAAATAACAGAAAATATCAGCAGGAGAATGGGGATGTCCTGCTGAATTGACTCTAAATTCCTTCAACACTTATTCTGAACTCAGTTACTTTGTTTTCTTTTGCCACACATTAATTTGTTACAGATACCTCAGTTTATTTTTCTTATTTTCCAAGAGTGCAACATAAGACTTATTAAACATGGAAAAACACACGTTTTTACTGCATCACACCACTACTCACTCTAGCAAACTGAGGAAGTTCATGATGTCCTGAGGGCCAACTTTGTTCCAGTAGGCGATGAGAGTGTCTATTGGGCATAAAGTGAAACTTTACAATGCATGCTTCTGTTTTATCATGAACATGAATCAATGTGCATTCAATTGAATAAATAGTTTCTATTGATGTTGGAGGACACATGTTGGTACATCAACTAAAGATCCTAGATGGGAGACGTCTGGCTGTGTAGAGTCTATCCAAAAATAGCAGAGTCGTTAAGTCGTGCAGGCAGTACGTGGTCAATGAAAGCCTGACTGTGCCGTGTGGTTGTAGATCATCACTGACCCTCTGACAAGGTCTTGACGATGTGCAGGAAGGAGAGCAGGAGGCCCTTGATCTCATATGGTCCCAGTCTGCCGATGGGAGGCATGGGGCTGCTGCTCATCGTGGAGCCACGTCTCTGCAGCTGGAACAACACATAGACGTCCAATGGTGAATTATTCACGTTCAGCCAAACAAAATTAGTCTTTTGTATTTGTACAATATCACATTTTCTGTCCAACAATAGAATAGACAAAAGCATGCGATGCTTTTCTGATTTATGACTACTTGGCTACTACTTAGAAAGGATGATAAACATAGTTTCATTAAAAAAAGAAAAAAAGCTTGGGTAACAGCTGGACACTAAAGTAAACTACATGTTAATCAAGCAGGAGTTAAGAGTTCATTTGTGGGGAACTATTATCAGTCACATACACATTAAGTGCACTACTAGTCACAATATAAGATGGAGGCCTATGTGAGATCGACTGAATTAACGTACAGAAGAAACAGTGCAATAGTGTGTCTCACTGAGGTGTTTTCAATAGTTATTGGAGCTCTATGGCACAGATATCAGACGACGCAGAAAACGCTTGATCGTCGGATCATTTTGTTCAGGGTTTGGGTCTGCACATGGATAGATATAGATGTATCCATAGATATGGACGTATCCATGCCTGTGTAAATATTTCTCTAGATTCTTTGTCCACACTAGGGCTGTGTGTTGGTGAGAACCTGGAACCAGATGCGTATCATGATGCAGGGATAATACACTCACCGGACACTTGATTAGGTTCACCCTTTCAACAGCTCGTTAACACAAATACCCAATCAGCCAATCACATGGCAGCAACTCAATGCATTTAGACAAGCAGACATGGTCACGACGATCTGCTGAAGTTCAAACCGAGCATCAGAAGGGGAGTTAAGTGACTTTGACATGGTTGTCTGAGTATTCCAGCAACTGCTGATCTATTGGGATTTTCACGCTCGGCAGCTTCCAAGGTTTACAGAGAACGGTCCAAAAAGAGACACTCTACAGCAAGCAGTAGTTATTTGGGTGAAAAGGCTTTGTTTGTATGTCCTGACTGGTTGGAGCTGATAGAAAAGTTAGCAGATGGGCTCCAGCAGCAGAGGACCACACACATCAGCTAAGAGCAGGAAACTGAGGTTACTCTCCACACGGGCTCACCAACACCGGCAAATAAAGACGGGAAAACACTGCCTGGTCTGATGCTGCCACATTCAGATGGTGGGGTCATAAACAACAAAAAGGGGGTCAGGGTGTACCTGATAAAGATGCAGGTGAGTGTATAATAAAATGTTTTGCAAAACTGCAAGCAAGGCAATGGCAATGTATTGAGATTTTCTATTTATCTAATGACACACTGCTTTATGGATGAAAAAAATCTCTCTTTCATTTGCATTTTAAGAAATAGCATAGTTACAGAGCACATGAAAGATAATCAAATAATAATCAACCAATCAGAGGGGGAAAATCATTCAATTGCATCAATATCAATTTGTACTATGAGCATAACATCTACAATGAACATTAGTTAAATTAGTGCTATATTTTAGATCAAAATTAGGAAGTAGAAATAAAATGATGTTGTATCAACTCAATCTGGAGTTTGCAAGCAGAGAAGTGAGGACATCTGCAGTTTACATAACGGGTAAAGTTTAGGGAAGCTGTGGCCAAGAAGTGACGTGAAGTTTCATCAGTGAACGCTTTAACCATCAGACAGGTGTGTTTCAAAATGTCCAGCTACGTATTTACACAGATGATAAATAATCCAATCCAACCCGTCTATAATCTGGATCCATGACAAAACAGCAGATGTACATTCGGTTCTGGCATCAGACGAGGTAACATGGATAAACCCGTGCTCACATGAAGCTCGCGTGCTTCGGCATGTTGTGTCTCCAGAGGATCCACATCAAAAGTGTTATTTATATTATGTTATTTAAATCTCAAACGGTCCTTAGCATGCGTTTCCAATATCATCCATTTGATTGAATGTGCCACAGTTGCACAACAGGAACAGAGAAGGGCTTGTGATGTGTTCAGACACAGCAGGCAGAGACCACACTTTCCAAAACCAATATGGAGATATTTGCTTGGATATTATTTTCGCATCGGTGAGTCTTCAGATTTGGATACATCACAGTGTTCGTACATGGCATGAGCCTTTGCCCTTTGGTTTTTAAGATAATTGTATAAAATCGAAAAGAAATGGATTGACAGAACAGATCAAATTAATTTTTTCAAAATTTAAAACTGCAGCTAAGCAAGTCCCGTTTACACACTTCTTGAGTGATCCGATCACAAGTGGAAAGCTCGTCACACCTTGGGGCTATTGCACAAAACCTAGATTAGGGATTAAGTCAGGATTTCCTGGTCTTCCAGTTGCATGAAAGCATGTCGCATATGTAATGGCATAAGTTACCATGGAGATTTATCCTGTCAGGCCAGGATCTATCAAACTGATCCTGTATCCACTTGGTTGGGAAACCAATGTGTTCATCCCAATTATGCCACTGCTCGTTACATGTAGCCGTCCAGTGAAGGAGCCTACTGTTATTAAAATTAATATTTCAGTTTGTGAGAAGTGCGCCGCACGCCTTGGTGAATGGTGAATTTGGGGTCTGCATCAGTGAATCAGTGATTGATCTCGGGTCTATTTTAGGAAGGATTAGTTACAGCTGCTCGTCCTGGTTTGGCCTTTCTGCAACCAATTAAGGCAGACTGGTCTCACTGGGAAATGTTGAGCCCTGCTTTGTCATCTATCCTGGAGATCTGGATTCTGCTTTTGTGCAAACAGCCCCCTGGCATAAGAATGCAGCTCCACATGTATCTCGACTCACCACTTGTGGATGAGTTCCCCGCTCTCTATATGCAAACAAAGACGTAAATCACTTCTGTTTGCAAACAGCAAAGTTGTTTGCAAACAACTGCTGGTGGGAGAGAGCAAGCAATACATTTCCTGTGCCTAGTCTGCTGGAAATTAAAATAAATCAAAACAATACAGCTATCCCTCGGCAGTGAGCGTTAAAACTCCTCAAAGAATGCAGTCCAGACCACATCCGGGTATGGATTCAATCTACTCTCAAAGAGGTCATCAGTGCTTCTCAGATGTACTGAGAGCTGATGATCACCCAAGATGCACGTTAATGTCACATTTGAATGGGGGATGTGAAGCATTTAGTGGTGGAGGAAATGTTCTCACCTCAATGCTGTCTGGTGTTCCTGGGTCCAAGAACAAAGAGCATCGGGAGTCCTCTCTCCTCACAATATGCCCATTCTGAGCAGGCAGACCTGGAACACAATGCATTATTATAATATTATATAATGCCAACTGAAAGCAGCACAATAAATTACACACAGACTTCATCTTACAACCTCAGCTTCAGTGACATCAGCATATTTTGAGGAGATACTGACACTCGCTGAAGCACAATCCTGACTTTGGGCTGCGTCTGGATTCCAGATGCACCGACTCGCACGTTAAGTACGGTACATTTGACCTTGTATTGATAACATTATACATGGCGGATCAACAGATCGCACTCAACCATCCATTAAGAGGGTACTCCACTTTCACACCGCAAGGAGTAGTTTACGACTCAGAGGAAATGTACTGAGCCTGTGAAGCCAGATGTATGAAGTTGTCACTGGATCTGAAGCAGAACATACTGTAATGATGTCAACAGAGAAACAAGGAGGAATGGATTGTATTTCATAGACAAGACTAAAGGATGGGACATCTTTATTCTTTATTTGCTATTTATTTATCAAGAACTCTTAGTTCCCACTGGAACACATTTACTTTTTTCACAAACCAATTAAAAGTTCAAAGGGAAAATGTAGCCATTCTTAGCACCAGAATCTGAATGTAGCCTCAAGACAAGAAGAAGATTGTGAACAGAGCCCATCGGAGAGTTGAAAAGTAAATTAAAAGAGAGAGAGAGAGAGAGAGTGCTGCTAATGGACCAAGTTGTGTGTAACATCCATTTTGCGTCCGTGGTGAGGATAATGGACGATGTGAAAGCAGGAAGAGGCCAGGTGCCGTTTGTACGGGGAGTGTTTGGTGCTCGTGAACTCACCGTGGTCTCTCTCCATTGTAGTGCTGATTCTCCTGCTGTCTGTGGAGCTGGTTGATACCAGGTCATCTCTGGAGCCCTGAACAACCACAGGATGGAAATCTGGTCAGATCTGGGTTACCGTTGTAAGTGGTGTGTGAGGTGCTTATCCATAGTCAGTGTATAACCTGGAGTACCAGCACGAGAGCAGAGCAAAGTGCTGCTGTGGACGGGGGCAGCAGCAAAACCTCTTAGAGCCACATCAAGACATCAATATCAGTCAAAGTGTATGCTATATTTAGAATATTTATTTTACCTTGCTGTCACACAGCTGTTTCAAAGCCGCTCAGCGAGTGAGGCAGACCAGCAGCTCCTGTGTTTTGTGAGGTAAGATTACTGGTTCTGTCAATGAAGCCTTGTGGCTTTTAACAGCTTCACGTCTGACGACACGGTATAGTGGTGGTAATATTATAAATATAGTACATTTAAACTGATATTGATGGTTTTAGATGTTTAAAATACCATAGCAGTACATTGCTTTGCTCCTGTGCTGGTATTCCTGTCTGTTTCTCCAAACCGGGGGAATGCTGACTATGGTTAAATACCTCCTACAACCCCACTTCAAAACGTCCAAACTATCCCTTTAAAACGTAAACTGTTTGATACGAAACAGATTTTATTCAAGTAAACTGGAGGAATGCTCAGAATTTATGATCAACAATGTTTCAAGGTACAGACTAAAAGGTGACACCGTCCGACAGCATCACAATGAACAGATACAGATCTGTCTTTTCAAACAGTGTTGCAAGTTTGCATGAAAAAGCAAAAGCACTACGTGACCATAGTGTGGAAATCCAGGGTTGTGGGGAGACTCACATTGAGGCCAAGGCCGGGGCTGGAGGTGTGTGGCTGGGCAGACAGCTGCTTCAAGTTCTGGTAGAGCAGCTCGAAAAGTGGCAGGTAGAGCAAGCAGATCCTGGCCTGCTGATTCTGAAACATTCAATATGACTTGATGAAAGTGAATGGCATTACGTGAAGTGATAGAGGCAGACAAGATGACTATTGGAGTAAAGACTGTAGGTTCAAGTTAAATACACAGTTGTTGCTGCCTACACTACCCAAAAGCCACCTGGGACCAGCTGCTATCCAGGACTCCTGCACTCTAAACACTGGCTTGTTTGCTTAACAGACAACGGTATCCTGTCTGGTTGATTTATTCTTAGTCAAAGCGCCTGACCTAGAATGATGGTGACATAGACCTTGTTTTATTTGTCTTGGAATATCTTTTGTAAAACATGACTTCACAGGTAATTTAGTCTCATACACAGCATTTTTGTACATCTGTATTTAAACCAAACTGCAAACAGGATGCGATACTTCCAGGCAGAATAATAATTATTATTATAAAAAGAAAATAACACTTGAAAAAGACTTTGATCCTGAGTGTATCGTCTTGAAAAATCTGATTTTCATAGACATGTGCAAGTGTGCAATCAATGATAAAATACTGAAACGTTTTTTTTTTGGAGTGTACCAAAATGATTAAAATATGGGCGATATGTCTACATTTTATAAATTAACTACAGAAACCAAGAAAGAAACATTGGAAAGTGAGGATTATCTTTCAGTATGAAAGCAGGACTAGCAGGATGGGTGTAAATTCCACTGGAAGTGCACCAACTCTTACTTAACGCTGATCTGCCCTCGCAATTTAAATATTAATCTTAGGATGTGCAAATGTTCAGGCAAAGCATCCTGATGAAAACATGTTTGGTATTTTAATATCCATAGACGCAGGTTTCTTCTTGACCACCCCACAATACAGGAGTGGATAGAAATAGTAAATTACTGACTTTTCCTCCTCTTCAGAAAAAAATGTGTTCATTAAATTAATTTTTTTAATAAGGATATTAAACTTGAAGTCGTGAGTTTGAAAGCTGAAAGTTAAGATTTTTGTATTTGTGATGAGAAATTAATACAGAATATTACGATCCTGAGCAATGACTTTGTGTTCTGAATTGTCTTCTTGTCCCTCCAGTCACCGGTCTGCGTCGCCCTCCCTCACCTTGAACGCGGTGTAGCGGTCGTCCATGGCGTGTTTGATGAGCAGGTTCTTGAGAACGCTCACAGCCAGCTGCCGGACCTCGGGCCCTTGCTGCAGGGCCTCAGCCACTTCCCTCAG
Organism: Eutrigla gurnardus; assembly: GCF_963514095.1. Classification (NCBI taxonomy): domain Eukaryota; kingdom Metazoa; phylum Chordata; class Actinopteri; order Perciformes; family Triglidae; genus Eutrigla; species Eutrigla gurnardus. The sequence continues at coordinate 15,259,187 of NC_139934.1, forward strand.
CAGCAGGCCCACCAGGAAGTGGTTACGGCAGTACTCTTCCGTGAGACTGAACTCCAGACTCTGCTCTGTGGTTGGGCCAGACAGGAAGTGTCAGTCAATAGGTACGGGTCCAACTGATGCTGATGACAATGTGGTTTGAAGCCATGACGAAGAAAATTGCTCATATTTAAATTTTCTAACCCATCTTGTAACATGAGTTGTTTGGTCGAAGATGTAGCAAGAAATCTATCTGCATCTTCTTATGTGAAACAATCTCTGAGCAGAACTACTTTCTTAACTTATTTGTGAATATACGTACACATACATTTATATATTAATCAGTACATGCAATATAATCAGCATTGCTCGGTAAGTTGCAATGTTATACTGGGGCAAAATGCATAATGCAACACTGCAATATGCAACAGAATCTCAACCAAACCACCTAACACATTCAATCATTCATGTTTCCACACCACACCAAAAGGGAGGAATTAAAGAGACAGTTCATCCCATAATCAAACATACATATTTTCACCTTACTTGTAGTGCTGTTTGGAGATTGTTTTAGTGCAAGTTGTTGAGTGCTGGTGATTTTGGACACAGAGATCTCTGCCTCAAAGTGCCAAAATAACACATTTGCCAAAACTCAACAGCAACGTTTCATCAACAAATCATGCCCCAAGTAGTGAAGATGATCCACTGATATTCTTGTGAGTGGTTTCATGTCGTAAATATTATTCTTTCTACCGAACTACACCTGCCAACCGTATCACCATGCAGAAACAGAAGTTCTTGTGTGTGACAGTGCGAGATGTATACATTATTATCAGCGTGCTCCTCGGCTGAGCTCTAACGTTTAGTTGCTCGGTGGTGCTTGGTGAGCTTTAAGTACTGATGCACACTTTACACAGTGATACAGTTGGTGGATGTACTTCACTAGAAAGAATATAGTTCCTGTATAAAACTGCTCCCGACAAGGTCTGTGGATCATCTTGAGTAATCGGGCCGTGATGTATCACTGTTTATAGGTAGTTATGCAATGTTTTTTTTCTGGACTGGCCCAGTTGAGATCAAACTGGGCTCTATGTGCCTCATGAACTAAAATGAGTGTAATACCCATGATCTAAATTTAAATAGCACAACAGGCAAGAGGAGAAATGTGTATGTTTGTGTTGGGGTAACATGTCCCTTTAAGATCATTTCTTACTCCATGCCTACATTAGGATAAGTACATTTTAATTCTGTATATTCAGAAAAGAGCAATAAATCAACAGGAATCAGACAGACGTGCCACTGGAAATAAGAAGTCACCTGTTTCAACACAAACAATGACAAACAGTTTCACAATAATGCTGTGTTAATACCAAAACAGACAATGCAGTCTGGGAACCGAGCGCCCATCTGCAGCAATTATCTTCTGTGATGACAGAGACAGACAGACAGGCAGTCTCAGAGAGAAAGAGAGAGAGGACAGACAGGTACAGCGAGAGAGAGAGAGAGAGAACCGCAACATGAATCATGTCACTACAGAAAGAGCGGTCAGCTGATTTCGACAAGCTCCTCCCCCTCTACAACACACAGGCTCGGGCACGTGAGGGCATTAGCCTAGCATTAGCATTGTGCTGAGTGAGTGGCAGTGAATGGGTGTCCCATGAGAGGAAGGAGAAGCTGACAGGATGGCGTGGTTTGAGCAGGTCAGAAAATGGCGATGCGGGTCGTTTGCGTACGGCAGCAAACGCGGTTAATGTACAGTACGGTTCAGTGAGCATCACCTACCTACTGGGCCAAAAAGCTCCGTCGCATACGGAATAAAATCTGACCACAAGCAAAACACAAAAAAACAGAGGGGGAGGGGGGGAGTAAAAATAATGGAATTGGGGGTGAAACTGTAAACAATCCATGCAGCATTTCCACAGCACTCAGTTTCGTGTAAAACATGTATCGACAAGTGCTGGATAAACATGTTGAGCAGGTGTAGTGTCGTAAGAGCAGGTTATTACCATCTGCTCAATTATAGGTGTGTGTGTGTGCATGGTCCAAACAGACAGGCAGGTTAATAGAGGGGGTGTGGTGGGATGCAGGGGTTTGGGGGGGGACTACTCAGTGGTTACATATGTGATAGGCAGCATAATGCACTCAATGGATGGCGGACTCCGACTCTCACCTTGCACCCTCTGCAGCTTGGTGCGCCCAAAAGCCATGGGCAGGTTCAGAGGGATGAAGTGTTCGTGGTTGCACATTGTCATCAGGAAATCAAATTTCATTTCAGTCAGCACCTGTGAAACAGACATGCGTGAGTTTGTGCACATATGCAAATTTCTGTCAACCGCCTGTGTGCGGTAAAATAGTTCTGCTCATTGTTCAAACACAGTCCTTCGACGCCGCCGGCACGGCATCCCAGACAAAGGCTGCGTGGTATCTGTGTTGGTTTAATTTGTTAGTCAAATGTGTTGCTTCTACAAACAGAGCGGTAGGGCCGGGGAGACAGCACAGTTTCTGCTTTTTCACGTTGTTTTCACAGCATGTACCTTGGGATCCTTGAGACCGAAATGAACCATGTAGTGGTTGACCAGGCCGAAGGCAAAGCCCCTGTTCATGACGGTCAGGCACCTCTGAGGGGAGAAACGGTTGGTTAGTACACATGCTGCTAAGGGAACAAAACAAAACAAGCACATTTTTGAGGCTTTAAAGTGCAGCTGTTGTCTTGGGGAGGGATTAAAACATTTAAAAAAAATCTGCATGATAATGGCAGAAAGAGCCAAGAGCACGCTTTGAGTCCGGAGATGACATTTCATGAAGGAGACATGTTGACTTTAAGTTTGTCTCCGTCAAACAGGAAGTTTGATTCGGTTGGTTCAGACCTTGATGAAATTGGCCAGGCTCAGGTTGATGCAGCGAGCTTCCTCCAGGATTTCCATGTGGCGGATGGTGATGTGTGGCATGATGGACAACACCAGCGACTGCAGCGCCTGGTGGAAGCTGTCGGGGAAGCGCTGGGCACGCGGCATCTAATGAGATGATCAGAAAAAGCATTTAAAGGATACGTTGCTCGCACTGAAGGCATCAAAATGTCAAACAGTCAGAAGCATTAGAAAGATAAACATGTTCTTAACAGATGCATACAGCTGTAGCCTTCACTGTACAGACATGATGAAATGCAGACTCGTGACATGTGGAATACACACAAGGCCCAATAATTCAATATGAGTCTCATTTCCTTTGGTGAGAGATTTGGTAAATATTTGGACGTTCTTTCTAACATCATGTGGTGTAACTTTGATTCTGAGATCTGTGCTAAATTTGAACTTTGGGGTCGCAGGCAAAAACAAGGTATTGTTAAACACACAGGACGTAAACGAAGAAGAAGAAATCACTTAATACCTTAATGCGGTTTCCCTCTTGCAGGTACTGGGCCATGGATTTGGCCATGGTTTCAAAAAAGAACCAAGAGTACTACAGAAGGAACACAAGAGGAGGAGTCAGAATACCACTACTATATATAGTATAGTATATCCCAATATGTTAATGAGCTTTCAGGAAAGAAAAGATTGGAGGACCGTGTTAAATGTGACTCTAAATCAGAATCAGAAACAAGTGTGAACACATACAAGGAGCACACACACACACACACACACACACACACACACACACACACACACACACACACATATTATAAGCAGTCTGACATGGTGCAGGAATAAATCTGAAGCTATAATTGAATTACAGCACAAGCAGCTACATGTTTATGGATATCTTCTGTGGAAGTGATTCAAGGCTGTGATGAGTCATTTTCAGGGTAACTACACCTTTGCCAAAGTCAAATTCATGCACTTTTCAAGGTGGATTTTCATGCTTTTCCAGCACCTTCCAGCTGTGGTAAACTCCATATTTGTATCAATCCAATGGTCAGTATTCAGTCTATTTATTATTGCACTTGTTCATCACATTCAATGAGATGTTATTGTCCTCTAAACAACCAACATGATGTGTGGAGACAGCTTTTTACAGAAGGACCACAAATGAAAGGGAAACTAATTCCATTAACAGATCCACAGAAATATAATCACCAACTATTTTCATCATCAAAAGTCATTTTTCATGCAGAAATGTCAGAAAATGCTGTTTTCAGTCCCTCAAATATGGAGATCTTCTTTTCTCTGTGTTATATTGTGCATCTCATCACATAGAACAGACATTCCAAGCACTTTATTCTAAAGCCAAGCACCTTTTGAACCTTGAAAATACCACACTAACATCCAAATGTTTTCGAGGATTTCCAGCACCCCTATGAAACCCTGCATTTATGCAAGTATGCTGCCTGCTGTTCAATATTGGTACTACACCTGAGTTGTATGCCAATAAGGCCGAAACTCACCTTGAGCAGCTTGTTGCTGGTGTTGAAGTCGGCGGTCTGCTTGAGGGTGGCCGTCACGGCGGTGGCCAGCACCTCGTGGGTGGTCGCTGAACTCCCTGATGCCGGGTTGTTGGTCACAAACACATACTAAGAAGAGAAACACATGTCAGTTATGGAGTGTGATCGTTATAAACCCTGTAGCAGTGTTTGTGTTGGTATGTTACCTTAACAAAAGAGCGCAGGTAGTGTTCCAGGCCCTCCTCGTGGCATCTAGAGACTATATGTATGATCACACTGAATGCACAGAAGCAGGGCGGTGTCAGACTGGAAGTATGTTGAATCGGTATCAATTAGCACAATCTGCAGCCACATTTCACACAAGTGAACAACTCACCGCAGAGAGTTGACAGCGATCTCATGGGTTTCTTTGGTTGCTGCAGTGAGCACCCCAAACAGCTGCATCAGCACCGTTGGGAGGAAGTTGATGATGACATGCGTCTCCATGGCATGCAGGCACTACAGGAAGGGAGAAATAGGTGGAACATACAGGAGAGACATGGAAATAAAGTTAGTTTAAATTACATTTCAATGTATTTATTTATTTATTTTATGACACAAAACTTTTATACAAAGTAAACAAATAAGTATATTCAGTAGTAAGTAAGGTTTTTGGGGATTATTCCAAGGGCAAATCATATTTGATGTGCAGTCCTCTTGAAATATGGAATCCTTTTAAATATAAACTGTCAAATCCCATCCATGTTAAAATGTTTACAGAAGATACTGATTCTGACAGTTGGCTTCCTCTAACTGGAAAACTCTGGTCACCTCAGACAGGAAGACTAGACTTGACCAAGTTCCAGAGGGAGCTCTGGAACTTGAACTGAACTCTCATTTTTATACCATTACCAAGATATTATATAGAACAGTTTAGAATTATAGAATTTATTTTTTATTCATTTACTTTTATGTTAACCTGTGTTTACCCGTCTTACCCATGTGCTACCAGGGATGGGGAGGAGAAGAGCATATTTTTAAGAGGGGAAATAAGAGTCCTTTGTTGGGCAGCTGATGGATGTCATGATAGAAAAAAAGATGTCTTCCAGGAAAATGTCCTCAATGTGGAACAACTTCAACTGAAGAAAGCAACATTGAACAGATTAACTTCACCCGTTTATCAAAGCAAGGAGCAAATTACTTCTCCTGATTTTTATTTATTTTATTTCTGGTTTTATTTCTCTGCATAAAGTTGATCAAATTAAATATGTGTGTTTATGCTCTTGACCTTAACTTCAAACCTCACATTGAACACATTCTCTGCCAAAGTAAAATTTGCAACCTTCTCAAGCTCCGTGCAGAGCCGACGTTTCAGATTGATTAATGATAGATGTCACAAAATGATTAGTTGTTACTCACTGTTGTAAGCATGTGTCATATTTTGTTCTATGAAGATAACATCTCTCTATTATATTTCTGCTGGGCAAATATTTGTTCACAGCCCTCCATCGCCATCTAGTGGTTGTGTTCATCTTCTTTCTCATGCTGCGTGTTGATCGTCTTAGTTGTTGAGTTTTGGTTGAATTGTTGTTTTGTTTTTAGCTTTCCTATTACTTTAATGCTTTAATTCAACATGGCTACACAAATAACAGGCTTTACGGTAGTTGGGAAGAAAAAACTCTCTGGAGCATCATCTGAGGAGTGTGTGCTGCCTCACAGCATCTCACCTTCAGGTATTTGATGAGTTCTGCTGGGTTTCCCTCTGACGTCGTCCTCATCAGCTGGCAGTGCTGGAAGAATTTGTGTAGATGGAGGTCCTGTAGAGGAAACCATGCAGTATTACTATCATCCACACACACTGTCTTTGCTACCTTAGAGGGAGAGCTTTATTTCACTCATACAATCATAATTGCTATTTTTCTGTTTTAAACAATATCAACATGGTTTGTAGATTAAAATTACAAAAAAGGATCCCACCAAAACATATAAAAAACTTAATTCCAGTTTGAAAGTATAATGGTAAGAAGAGGTCAAAGAAAAATAAATACAGAAACAAATAAAATGAAATAAAATGCTGCTGTTAGCAATATTAGTATTTAGCACTTCCCTTAAAGCCCACTGGGGTTGACTTTACAAAGTGTACTCAATTTCAGACACGTCCAAAACACGTGGGTATGGCTGCCAATGTGTGCACCACATTTGCTCCAACATATATTTGAGTATGTTGGACCCATTTTATAGCCACTATTTCTGGAGATTCATCAAATCTCATTATTACCTTCATTTTATTTGAATTATCTCAATGTATTGGAATTAGTTGCTGCATGTGCTTCATTACATATGTCTTCCCAAGTCATTCTGTGGTCTGTATTCATTTTCATTTTTTTTCACATAACACCAAATGCTATTATCTATGCTCTCTTCAACTCCATTGACAAAAACAGTCATTTCATCTCCCAGAACATGTGAGTTGCTGGTCTACCACTGCAGCGACTGGTTAGTTTGTTTTTGTTCTTGTGTGACTTTGTCAATCCCAACCTTTAAAACCATCAAAGTGTTGTTGAAGTGTTGTACCTGAGCATATATTGTTGATGCCACGTGGGTCCTCACTTTGAACAGCGTCTTGGCATTTTCCACCCACTTCAGATCTGGTTGGGACTGTTGAAATTCACACAAATATGAAGCATTTAAGTTGTTTTTTAAACATGGATAAAACAGTGTAAAAAAACATCAATTTGTGGACATTTAGCTCACAAGTTACTAAATCAGATATCAGCAGTAGCTTAATTGTTTGATGTCAGATCATCTGTGCATCTATAAGCTTTTATTTTAGCTTTGCCATTGTGCTTGAGCATCAGATGGGTGACTGAGTCTACTGTACCTTCCTGGTGTCCTGACACAGGTATCCAGGAGGTAAGGTGGCTGCTACAGGCAGCTGGAGCTCTACGGACTGCATCCTCCCGTCTTTTAGCAAAGGCATCCAGGAGTAACCCACTGGAACACATGAAATAAGCAAGGTTGGCTTTACTGGGTCTAATTTGGCAGGAAACATACTATCATTCAAATAAATAAGAGAAATACTGAAATCCTCTTCGAACGTGAGAAGCAAAAAGTTCTTGCAATGTGGTTTTCTTTTCATGTTTAATAATTTTGCATTCAAGGACACATATAAAAACACATGCAGAGACAGTCTCCCAGCACACTCACCCAGAGACTCTACTGCCTCTCTCTTCTTGCTGCTAGCCTTGCTGCTGGACTCACAGCTGATGTGGTAAAAGGTGAAGAGGATGTGGTGTTTCTCATGAACGTGGACCGGCAGTTCAATCTTCACCTGTACACAGTGGAAAAGCTTAGAAAGGGAATATACTGACACCGATAGTGGCAACACACTGATTTGAGTTGGGGGGTTTTTTCCTCTAAATTTATTACTTTTACCTCTTAAATGTCAGAGAATATTACAAGTTTTTTCCCTTGCATATTTACAACCCTAATAAAAAAAAATATGTTTTTTTTCTCAGAGTAATAGCCTACCCCCTTCCCCCAGTACCATTATTCATTTTATTTTCTTTATTTTTTACACATACAATGGCACTAATACACTATTTTACACTAATTTTGCAATCCCTGAAAAACACTTAGTGAAACATCTTATCCACCAGGGGGCAGCACCAGCAAAGTCATGTATTTTTCCATGCCTTTTGCCCATGCTGATTTTCTCACAGGAAGTGACACATGGTCATGGATAACCACTAAATTGATTTTCCCCTCATACAGATCTAGTAACCAACTTCTTGAGAATACCATGAACGCATCATGACTCTCCCATATGACACCAGTATGAATGATTCAACTAGTTAGTTTCTACTTCCTGTAGGGAAAGTCAGAGACCTCCAGAGCCTTTAAGGCCTGTGTCCTGACTGGGATTATTTTAAATGTCAGAATTTTTGTTGCATTATTAATTAAAAATTATAATCCGTTTCATATAGCAATATCAGACTATTCAAAGACGCTTTACAGAAGATCAAGGCAAAATATGTAATGATGTGACTGGAAGCTCAGGCATTTGGAGGTGAATTCCAGTGAGCGTTCCTCTGTGTGTGTGGGGGGGCTTAAGACCCTAATCCGTTTGATATCAGGACCATATGGACCCCCCCGTCTGCTCTACCTCTCTAACAGTATCCTGACTGGACCTCTTTCGCTGTGTTCAGTTTTAGTCAGTTTAGATATAAGAAGAGGGAGTGGATACTGGTGGGAGGGGGAGGCTATCTCTTCCTGTTGTGTGCATTAAGTACTTGGATAGAAAAGGGGATGAAGGAATTTTTGTATCTCTGTTTAAAAGCAATGGGAGTTTTAAAACGCATCTTGATAAATTTGTATGGCTTTGTTAAAAATCTGTTTATTAAAATATTCCTTGAGATCAAACAACTGGCTGTGTGTGTGTGTGTGTGTGTGTGTGTGTGTGTGTGTGTGTGTGTGTGAGATCACAGCTCTACCTCGGGACTGATTTATGGGATTATCTCAGTGCTCAACACAGCGACTGCCTCTGAAAAAAAACCCTGGTTCTGGAAAGTTTCTGCATTGTTGCACTTCTTATTTCCTCTTAATTCAGTGTTGATAACTAGATGAATGTTTCTGCCAAAAGTTTTATTCCACAGACACAATTTGCCGCATGCCCGTAAAATTGTCACTCAGTTTATCTACTGTGATATGAAATTTGAGCTCGTCGGGATAATGAGGAAATCGTCTCACCTCGTCGTAGAACTCCGGGCTCTGATTGTGGTGCAGCACGGCTGCGTAGGTGCTGCTGGTGAAGAGCGAGTCTCCTGGCTTTCCATAGATGCACTGGAAGGCAAGCAAGCACAATCAGACTTCAAACTCTACCTCTTTGGTGTTGGGGCCACACAGCGATGAGTGTGTGCTCACAAATCTGTGATTACTGACACTATTTGGAGAAGAGTCGGTCTGAGTGTGCGAGGCCCTCATCGTATGCATCTTTGAAGCACCAAGAGATGAAAGGAAGAAGTGAGAAACCAGAGTGGGGAACCTGACATTATCCAAAGCATGGCCTCTGACTAGACAAGAGGGGCCTCATTACCAAAAACATACACATTTTCAGGCCACGCGAAGCACTGTTGATCTTATTTTAACGAAGCGACAGTGTCCTGCCTCCTCTACTGGATGATGATGATGATGATGATGATGATGATGATGATGATGACAGAAAACCAACAAACGGAACAATTACTGCACATTGACTCCACATGTGAAAACAGAAATATTCATTTTTCTTTCCAAATGGCAACTTGAGCCATTAGCGGAATTAAATGTGGGATTTTTCTTATGAATGCAGCCTCAACCTCCAGGCGAGATATTGTATAACCAAAGCTCTGTCTTGCATGAAAGCAGCAGCCACTGTGGCAAGAAGTTGTGTATAAAAACCTCCGGTCAGGATATTATATAAGTTACATGAAGGGAAGGGAAGACTTCCAACCTGTTCTGATGGCTGGTTTGATGCTGTAATTAGGATGCTAATAGTTGTTGTCATCTCTAATGAGCAATAATGAGCAGCGCTGGCCAGAGGAAGGACAACTGGAGCCAACTGATTCAAATTGAGACTGATTGGAGCCGGGATCAGAAAAAAAAAGATGGAGTCTCCGCGGGACTAGATGAGCTTGGAGGTTCGGAGAGAGAGAAAGAGAGAGGGGTGACAGGGTGGAAGTTCTCAGCTCAGCCGGGGTCGCGGAGGTGAAGGGAGGGAAGGAGGTGGGGGGGGATTACACAGATTTCAGCAAAAATATGTTGTTGTAGTCACAAAGTACAACAGGAACACAGTCAGGAGCCCTTACAGCAGCAGTGGAGGGGGCGGATGGGGGTCCAGATGTGGCTCTTATCTGTCAAAGAGTCGTCCTGTTCATACATGTACTTGTACCACACAGGACCAAAAACACCTTCTAACTGACTGCACTGACAGAGCATCAGATAAGTGACACTAGAGATCATTACCGGTGATTATTGTTGACAAGAATCAGCTTCGGATCAGAAGATATTTAATGTATTTTCATGTTTCATGTTTCTGTGTCTCAAAGCTCCAAAAACCTGTCAGTCGGTGTGTCTTAGAGACTGATCAAAATCTCCCGAGAGGTGTGCTGCTGGTTCCTGCTCATTGTACTGCCTCATCGTATACGTCTTCATTGTTTGAGAGCAGACTGTACGCTATCTGAGTTATCACGCATGGCTGGATGCTGATCTGCCTGTCTGGACTGACTTAATCACAAGCATCAAGTGCAAAATGTTTTGGCGGTTGAAGTCAAAAGAATTTTCTGTCCCCCCCCCCTTCACAGGAAAATTGAAAAACAATCCACGGTGCTTTGATGACGGTTTCCACCCACAAATATTTCCCATGTGGCCAGAGAGAAATAGCGAGGTAGAGGAGAGAGAAAAAGAGTGACCATCCATTATCTGCTCCTGCCAGCTGTAATAACCAGCTTCTGTAAGCGTTTCCTTTCTCCTTTTCTGGCCTCGAGGCTGCACTCCGATGACTTCCACGTTGGGAAAAGCAATGAAAAGAGTCATGTTTGAGGCCTCTGCCATTGATCAGATCTCACCTCACATTCCACAACTTTGCATGACAGCGTTACTGTTGAGACCTTTGCAGCGGTCTGCTGAAAGGAACGTACACTCCTGTTTCATCCATCTGTTCTTCCATCTCCTGTTCTATCTTCCTTTGTTCAGTCGAAACGTTATCTGGAATACATTATCTGCTATTGTATGTTGCTATTATGAATGTATATTGTCCTGAGGATGCTTTTTGACAGACGTCGTTCCTGTCCGTCTATAAACTCCTTGTTCAGAGTTTGCATATTAGACTTCTCTATTAAAAAAAACTTTAGCAGCCTTGTATATTTAATTATATAATTCATTCCAAGAATTATGTCACTCCAAGTCTTTGTAGTTTTGAAGGATTTGTACTCTTTAAGAAAAAGAATCAGAGACTTTAAGAATAAAATCGATCATTACTAGGAATCCAGTTGTAACATCTCCAGAAGAAAGTCTTAAAAAGGACTCATCTAGTTCTTCTGACTATGCAGAAGAACTAGTGTTGATGGTCTGTCCGAAGAGCCGGGTCTTTGAACCGGGTTCATTCACTGAGTCGATCGGATGTCAGCAGGAAATGAGTCGGCTCTCTGTCAAATGTATAAAGTGTTCCTATCGTCGTCTGTCCCAGCAGCAGAAATACGTAACCTACTCTCTAACCAAGGCTGAGGCTTTGTCAGGAAGCCCATCTTCTTCTATGGTGTTTGACATTAGTCTCCTGGTCCACTAGCACCTCTACTGCCTATATGACTCATAACACTCACACAGAACCGAGAACCATGAGAACTGCAACAGCTGACTGAGTCCACAGCGATATAGCAACACTTGTGTCGAGTCATAGTCAAGCGAAGCCTAGTACCGGCAGCTCGCTGACCGAGTGTCGTGGTCAAATCAACTGATCCCATAAAGCCTTTTAGCTACTCTGTTCTTGGCGACCAAGTGCTGCAATCAACCGATCCCCTCAGCCATTGCAAGGTTTTAGTGCAGTCAATGAAGCAGTCAATATGACTTATTAATGCATAGGTCAACTTTATTTGTATAACAAGCACATTTAGAAACAACAGGAGTTGTACCAAAGGGACCTGTCAGCTGTTATGAAGGTAAGAATATGAGTATTGGTGGGCAGATGAGATGAGCAGTCTGTTTCAGTCAGAGTCCAGGTTTTAGTGCACAGTGTAGTTTGTCAGTGAAGTGGTGGATATGAAATTGTAACGCATTGTCAAATTAAGTCAAATTTTGATATTGAATCGCATCTAAAAACAATAGGAGCGACAGACAAACACACAAAGGTTTAGTATTTGATAAGGTGTAATAATTAAACTTTTTCTCAAAATATTTCAACTGTGTTCTCAAAATCTCTGATTAGCCCTAAAACTCTGTATCCGACCGAAAGATTAGATCCAACTTCAAGCAAATGACCTGAGAACACACTCCTACGTCTATCAGTTGCATACTGTTTATAGCACAATATATACAGTTCATACAACTGACCTTTAAAGGGGTTGCACCTTCTTCATCTGAATCCCGGAACTGGATGCAGACTGCAATGTTTCTAGCCTGGTGTGGAGCAAACATTACACGGGTCAGTCATACAGCAGAGTGAACCACCAAGTCAACTCATAGGCAGCAACTACACAGAAAACAGTCGTTGAAAGATAGTTCATCATTCATTCCCCCCATCGTCCACTCTTCATCCAGCTTCATTCGGAGTCACACACCTTGGTGAAGCTCTTCTGGTTATCGTATTTGAGCTGCAAGGGGCAGATGTAGACCTGGTTCTTGTAGGTGGTGTAGGGGTAGTTGTACTTGGCCTCCTCGGGGAGAAACTCCTCCACCTCCACCGTCACCCGCTCACAGCTGTCCTCGAAGGGCTTGACGGGAACGTACGAGGAAGTCACCGTGTCTGTGTGAGAGACAAACGAGTTAGAGGACCAAACCTCCACCGCCGTGTCAGCGTTTCTAAACTCAACACCGGTCCATATAACACCGCTTGTGCCTCACTTTTAAAAAGTTGCTCTGATGTCTTTCAGTCTTGATAATCACCAACAATATTCATACCTTTTCAGAATGAACTGAAATTGAAATGCCACTGTTATTGTTTTAATGAAAAGAAAAAACATCAAAAACTGAATTATTTACTCTAAACTAAGTGCTAGGGGTTTTATTTCTGTCTGGGATATGTCAACGATCAGCGACAGCATTGATTTGATGTATTTCTATTTTTTGTGCAGAAAATAAATAAAAAGATTTGCCCCAAAATGACTGAATCTGGTGGAAAAAAGTCAAAACTAGATTCTAGAATAAAAGCCTGAAATAATAGTATGCTGTAACGGCTGTGGGTTCAACAGCAGGAGAATGTTGTTGAATGTGTGGTGAGGGAACCACAGGTTTGGTCTTTGCTCCTATCGTTTGATTGTAATCTCTGTGATCTAAAATGAAAGCTCATTCTACTTTTGCCTTTGAAATACCACCGTCTAGATAAGATCAGCAGCAGCTGACTACAACAGGTTCATAAAGCTGTTTACTGACTGTTTAGTCATTTAATCCAAATATATTCTCACATTTAAGAATGCAGTCATTGTGTTTGTACTGTACATCGTGCAGGGGTTAGTGTGTTTTAAGGCCGGCACTCAACGAGACAAATGTTAGAACAAGGGGAGTGTTTGGACATGACAATGTACTTGAGAAATCAGGTGGGACACACTCAATGGTGACATTCAGCTGTCCTGGGATGCTTTGAAGCTTGCTCTTCTCCGGTCTGACGAGGAAAAAGAGAATACAAATAAGAACGAAACGCAATAAAACTCACAAAGTGCTATTGATTTACAGGATGACCTCCAAAGTTGTATTCTACTACACAGAACTGCCTCCAGGAGCTCAGCACTGACTCAAACAGAAGGAGTGGTTATGACTCACTTCCTGATGTCGGCCAGCAGCTTGATGATGTCATCAGTCGACACTTTGCTGCTGTCTTGGCGGTAGAGAGGAGAAAACTTGCCATCCATGTCCAGGCTGCCCTGGGCGTCTTTGAACACCTGCCTGAAAACACATCACACGTGGCTACAGCACATCCACAAGACACATCTTATCATCACGATATCGTTTACACGTTCGGATGTTCCCAAGATGAACCCAAACAGAGGGATCACTGGGTGATTTTGACTCATGGGTAATTCCTGTCTTACTTGGCAGCCCAGGCGAATGGCATCCTGTAGCGGCCCAAGCGCTGGCATGTCTGCTTGGCAGCTTTGAGCACTTTCTGAGCAGTCTGTGGAGACATGGTGAGAAGATGAAAAGACAGAAAGCTGACTGCTGCTTTGGTCATATGTTTGTCTTGAAGTGAAGCGGACCTTGTTGATGTCTGAGGTCTTGATGTACGGCTCGGCAGAGTGCGTGATGCCGTTCTGTAACACCTTCTCTACGCGGGCCACAAGGTAGATATCTGCATGAGGGTTGGTCACTGAGAAGATCCCCTGCAGGAGAGAGGAGGAGGCTTGTTAGCAGGGATTCATGACTCAGAATCTCTCCCTACCTTCCTTTCAAGAAAACCACTTCATCCAAACTGCCGAGTACTCAAATAAATTGACAATCATCATCAGCGATTCGATCCATCCACTGCTTCTGTACAAGGCGATCACAGGGGAAGTGGCTGCCTTTAGCTGAAGCTACACAGGAAAACCACACGGGGCTCACGTCTATTTTAGGACTGGCCGAAACGAGGCCGTCTTTTAGCTTTTTCACGTCAGTTCACGCAAATGATCTCAAGGGGGAGAAAAAACCCTGCTGCTCATATATAAGCTCACATTACATTACTATGTATGTACGACCACCACGGAGGCTTCTGGAAACGGAAACAAAAATGGAGACAGAAGCAGCAGGAAGTCATGAAATGTTCAACATAAAACGGAGGAGCGAGCAGTTGCTCCATCTTAACGGCTAATGCAGCTTTAAATCAAAATAGATGTCAGGAACGGCACATTAATAATACACATCTTCGGAGAGACGCAGAGAGACAGAGCATGGTGCAAGTCACACACACACACACACACACACACACTCTGGTTTATGCTCGAAGCAATCACACTGTCCATCCTCTCTCACTGATCTAGGTTTTACACAACCACACACAGCTGCTTCTGGTCTCAATCTCTGACATTATGATTTGTTGCCTTGTATAAGGGAGAGGGAAGGAGGGGGGACTCCTAAATGAAATATGTTGCCAATATACTTCTGAGAATAGCTCCCAAATAGTTTCTCCTTAACAGTTGCACTTAGACAAAACGTATTGGATTCAGGAATTATGTAATGAAGAGGAACAGAGGCCGTGCTGATGCAGCGGAGGGAGGAAGCTCCGTCCTTGGACCACACCCAATGCACTTAAATTAAACTGTGGCCTGCCGAGCTATAATAGCACGCTAATCACAGAGGTAGAGGCTGCTCTGTTTGTACGCATGTGTTTGTATGTGGGTGTCCTGCTGGTGTAGAGCTTTCACAGATGTTGGTTGGCAGAATGTCCATAAATTAGACGAGAACGGTTCTTTTATTTATCGACTCGCTACTGGTTGCTGTATTCTCTATTATGTAGTTATTATTTATTTATTTTATCTAGAATATGTTTCCTTTCTCTTTTTAATTTGCTGATGTACATGAATGTATATTTCAGAATTATTTCCAATAAATGGAAATGCACAACAATATACTGCATGTATAATCTTCTTTGACTCAATATATTAGACAATCTAAATAAATAAATACTGTTTTTGCTGTTTCGGAGTACTTTCCTGACTATTCATCTTCTCACGTTTATGCCGTGATACACCAGTCTTGTCTCTTAACAGAAATTGTATCGGAAAACGGTTCCTAAACTAACTGTTGCTAAGTTACAACAGGCACAAGATCTTACTGAGTGACTTAATCATTTTAATGGGTAAAGAGAAACAGACCGTATGTATGTTTCACAGCACCTGCTGGAGTTTGCCCGAGCCAAGAATAACACTCACAAAGGGCATAATCATTTCCAAAATAAACTCTCAACCCAAAACACAGCAACAACAAGTGGCAAGACATAAACTGGAGCTTACATGGACGAGCAGTGGACAGAAATAAACCTGACAATCTAAACCGATTCCAAAATCACTTGCATATGTTAGATGAATGAGCTAAAAACCGAGGTCTCCGTTCAAAGATTTTAAAGGCTGGTCATGTTCTAAGCACTGTCTGGAGACCATCTGGAAATACTACAATGAAAAACGCAGCGCAGGAAAAGGGAGAGTTCAATATCAAAAAGCCTGTGTTGGGATGAAGAGCCCCATCATCGCGGTGACAAGATGCAACGGGGAATCCATCGGCTGGTCACAAATCTGCCAGACCGGCTGCAGTCAGCATGGGAATGCTGAGCAGCGTTCCAGACATTCAGTCATCTCTCTGAGCTCTGAGGACGTTTTCAGAGTCAAGACTGAGGTCAGAAGTCAACCACAACCTGACCCGGCGAGGGAAATGTAGTGTGTGAACAGTGTTCCACTGGTGATCATTATATTTGTAAATTGTGAGTGTGAGTGTTTCAGAAGAGGTAGTGAAAGGTCTTCTGAGGACACATGGCATGGAGGGGTTTTCTGTGAATCTAACCCTTTGAATTACGGTAGGAAGAGGAAGAGCAAACCACAGCGTGAACTAATGCTCATCTTCAGCTAGTTCTTCATGAGGAGTAACCGCTATGAACACCAGAGAAAAGAGCAGCTAAAAACATAAAGATTCAGTAAAACTCACATCAGCAAAAACCTCGAATCCAACAGGATGACAAGGCAGCCAAAGCTACATCAGCAGTCTTTTGTTTGTCACACAGCGAACTCAACTGGCATTATTTAGACTACAGCAAACTTAAGAAGTCTAACTGACTTGCCTTAAAGTAATAATCTCAACGTTTGTCATTGAATTATTGTCTATTGCCCACTGAGGGAAATCCTTGCATTTGTAATATTAACTTGGTCTGTTGCACCCAAATACTTTATATAAGAAGTGGACAAGGTTATTGTGATGTCACCCATTGTTTTTCGGACTACGGTTTTGAAGCTTCGAGTTCAGCATTTTGACCGTCGCCATCTTGGATTTTTTGCAACCAGTCAACGGAAATGACCATATTTGGACTGCAGAGGATCAACGGGTAGATTTGACGGAAGCTAACTATTAGCTTCACTTGTCAATCACAAGGTAGGCCTGCCTTAAAGCAAACCCTGCTTTATCAACTTTTGTATTTAATAAATTAATGAACATCATGTTGTATTCCATCCATCTATCCATTGTCTACTGCTTATCCTGTATTCAGGGTTGCGGGGGGGCTGGAGTCAATCCCAGCTGCAAACTGCACACAGAAGGAACCCGAACCCGACCTAGGAATTTAACCCGGGACCCTCTCGCTGTGAGGCGACAGTGCTACCCACTACACCACCGTGCAGCCCATAAACACATGTTTATAATGTTTACTGAGATAATGTTTACTGAGATAATACATCAAGAGAGAATTAGAGGACTTCCATGCAATCTGACTTCTTTTTGCAACCAGAGGCGTCGCCCCCTGATGGCCCAGCAGAGAATGCAGGTTTGAGGCACTTTAGCTTGGCTTCAGGTTGCTGCCTGTTGGCTGTTTAGATCTCTGGGAACTCTGATAAAACTCCAAAGAGATCTTCAAAATTGTAACTTTAACAGTTTATATGAGCCAAATTACTATCATCTTGTTTTAAAACATTTAAAACAATCTTAACTTATTGTTTTTTAATTCGTATTGTGGATATAAACAATCAATGAAAGTCATTTAGGTTCTGTTCTATTTGTTCAGAAGACATTCATGTCGAAATATGAATAATCACAAAGCATTTGGAACATAGTGTTCTCCACACTCTGATTTGTATGACTGACCAAACACTGATTCAGGTTTCACACCCACTTGAATGACTAGCTGTTCACCATCAGTAAGTCATCATCAAACATCTCACAGCCCAGGTCCTACCTGTGTGGGGAAGCGCAGCAGAGCCTCCGACACCCTCTGAAGCACCGGCAGGCCGTTTCCTTTCGCTGAGTCGCCATTCACCATGACTCCACCTCCCCCCTCCTCCCTCCCTCCACCTCCACCCTCGGAGTCAGACGAAGGAGAGAGCTGGCCCGAGGCATCGATCAGCATCTCCCTGACGCACGGCGGGTTGAGATCAACGTGGAAGTCGGCCGAGATTTTACAGCTCTTAGAGACGTCGAAGAGAGCGAGGCTGATGAAGAACGGTTCCACCTGGAGTTGGGCAAAGATGAAGATGGTGAAGGGCTTTTTGTTTGTAAGACCCATTTACTGTACATCACATTCCACACTAGCGTTATTCAGCTAGATCCCTCCATTAACACTTCATTGAATGACCCCAAGTACACACACTCATTGCATATTTGCTGATGGATTGAAAAATGGTCACGTTAACCCTATAATCTCTGTTTGTTGTTAAAATGTTCGTTCAAGCGTAGCACAAAAAAGGCACCTAATATGTTTATGACATGCACAAATGTGCATGAAATATGTAACAGTAAACCAAAATTCAGTGTTTGCCACCTCAAACTAAGAGTTTTAATCCAACATTATATTAAATAAGATTAAAATAGATTTGTTCATTAAAGAAAAAACAGTAAACTGAGCTAAAATATGTTGGGATACATTTTGTATTTAAACCTCAAACATTTCTGTATATTAGATTGTTAAAACAAACAATAGTTCATTCCTAGTTTGGAAGCAAATGTTGGCTCTACAGTAATGTCACCCACACATTTTTGAATGACTGTGCACTTATGCCAGGATGGATGGTTTGGACTAACTCCATCCAAAAAAACATTAAACCTATCAGAGACTGTGGAAGAAAAGGAGGCAGGGAGGAGGGAAAGAGAGAGCGTGCTGCTTCCAAACCACAAATATGAGCCAGTCCAATCCTCATACCAGCCCTTCTAATGTACCAGCAAGCAACTCAATGTTTTATGACTATAGCAATCCACTCTGACAACGGCAGTGCTCACACATGCTCTAAACTGCTGTGTCATGCTGCCAGGAGCCGTTCACGAGCAACACATTGAGGACATTTCCAACATTCAGCAGACTTCTTGCATAAGTCCTTAAATCTCAGGTGCTTCAAGCTTAAAACAGCAAAAAAGGAAAAGAATGTTCAGTGTGTGGAATTGCTTGATTATTTTAGTTAAACTAATGCATTACAACAATATGAAGTTGTGTTATATTTTGGCCTGGTTACTTCAATGCTTCCAGACAGACCAACATGAATGAATCATGAAGGTGTATAATCTGGGGCAGCACTGCAGAGGCTGAAGATGGTGGACCTTGTGTAGAGCTAAAAGGAGAATTGTGTATTGTGATGAGATATTATTAAATGTATACAGACAAAATCAAATGACATTAAAACATTAGATTCATATTTTTTGGGTGATCACTTTTTAAGCAATAAGATATTTTAAGTCTCACCATGCTAATTTAATAATTTATACATTTTAATCTTCTTTCAATTTATTCCCTGAGTATGAGTTCTTTTGGTCATGTATGACTATAAAAGGTTTTAGGTTAAAGGAATTGTTTGAAAGTATAAATATTCCATGTATAGCGTAAACATATTTATTCCTTTAGGTATCTAAAATAAAGCAGTACATTATTTTCTACAGTGCTAGTACTCCATCTCCTGTAGGTAATACACCAACTATGGATAGGTAACTAATCCAACCCCACTTCAAATTATCTGAACTATCCCTTTAAAGCGTATCACAAAAAGCATAAAGAGTAGTAGAGATATTTCCTTTGGAAGTAAGGTTATGACATACATTGGTGAGGACGCCGTCGCCTTTCTCACTGACGCAGCCCTGGAGACTGAAGGTCAAGTCGTGGCAGCTGACCACGATGCGACGGCCAAAACGCTCCTCAAACGGCTTCACATCTGGCTCGATGCCTGAGAAGTCCAGCCTCTGGATATCAGACAGGAGAGGAGGAGATGGGGGAAGATGGGAAGAAGGGAGCATGAAGGCAGCAGATAAAACAAGCAGAAGATAAAGATTGATCCAGTGGAGAGGAGAGAGGACAAGAGAGAATGCAACGTATTGAAAGAAGGAAGAGGACAAAGATGAAAGAAACGGTGGGAAAGGGAGGGGAGATCAAACAGTCTGATCAATCGTGAAATAAATACATTTTAAACGAGTGTTGAAAGAAGTGTCTTGTGTACCTGGGTCTCAGGATCCAGAGAAAACAGCTTTGGTCTGCCATCATTCCTGCTCATCTTATTGTACTGGTCGGTCTCCCTGGCATACTGCACACAACACAGAGAAGATGGAAGTTTGCTTTATATAAGACATAGTAAGCTAGACATGTAGGGCAATGTAGTTTCTTACTATTATTTGCCATGTGCTGTGTTTCTCATCCATTGAAAGAAACATATATCCATGAATGTAAGAACATTTAGAGATATCGGACGAAAGAAGCAATAGTATCTCACACAATAACAGTAGACTGATGCCTCGTAGCATTTTCTCTGCTGGTACAGTAAGAGTAAGACATAGAATAAGACAAGCAGACCCAGACAAAAGGATAAGCATGGTACCTACTGGGACAAACATATCAAAGCCCTCAGGTCACTGTAAGAACCTAATCCATCTCCTCCCCCTCTTTTCTCCTGTTCTCAGTGTGACCGGCCTGCAGACAGACTGATCTCAGAGGGGAAAGGCTGCACTGGAGTGGCCCAGAGCAAACAGCAGAGCAAACAGCAGTGTAACAGCAGCACAGAGGGCTTTGTTGTCTGTATGCAGCTCTAGGTTAGTAGACATATTAACAGCACGGCCTCTGTAGAATAAACGCTGCTGTTCTCAGGCTTAGAAAACGTCTCAGACCAACAAAAGAGCTGCTCTGCCTTCCGTCGTGGAGAGGTTTACAAACAACAGATTAGAAATGTGGTTTGGTACAAAAGCGGAGATGAATTTTTGAGATATGTCTTTTATTATCATTTATTTGTCCGTTTATTTCAAAGCTTCTATTGCCGTTGTGAATATATGTTCTATTCTATGTTGTCATCACCTTAAAAATGGAAATAATTTAGTTTTGTTTTATATAATTGCAGTTATATAAATGTAATACATGGTTGGATGTGTTATTGCTGCCAGACCGCCCTGTTAATACAGGTGCATGCCTCCCTTTACGTGCTGCAAACAGGACAGCAAACTGTTTTTGACCACAGATTGAAGCAGAATGTTTCCATTGATGAAAACATGCGTCTAAACAGAATATACTTTGGCATGTTCATTTAGAATTTAAATGTCTGTTATGAATGAAGCATCAACATATTGGGGACACCCCTAAAAAACACACACACTTGAAATGTGATTATCTTTATCTCACTAACTCAGCCAATCTGAACGAATACAAAAAACAAACATGAATCCCTTCATCCTCACCTTCATGAGTTCAGGTTGTAAGCTCCGCCCCAGGCTCTCCAGCAGGCTCTCCCCTTTCTGGCTGCTCGTGTCGTCATCTGAACAGAGATCACGCATGAAACAAGGTCACCACTCTGACAACCAATCACACTACGCTCACACAATGTTTCCCTAACGGCCACGTGTTATGTTTCCTGTCTGGCTAATATAATATCTTACAGTCTACTGGCCTAATTAAAAAGAGGCTCTATTCTGCTGACTCCCAGGTGAACGATGATGGATTGAGCGAACCCTAAGTACCCCTGCATCTTTCTGGACGGCCTCCCTGTCCCTTATCAGCATCTCTGACCAAGTTAGGCATACTGGGTTAACTAGAACATTCTGCAGAGAGGCTATAATAATATATAAGGAAACATGGGCCCACAGATGCTGGCAAGACATAGAAAAACATAGATAGAGGGATTGAAACTAAAGAGTGAGAAGAACAAATACAACAGCTGATTCCTGAGCTTTGATTCAAGTGTACCAGCACAGCTGATGCTTCTATTGCTTTACTGGCAGCACAAAGAGTAGATAAATAAATATATGTGTGTATATATAAAATAAGCCTTTTGTATCGCCTATGTATCATTGTAATATAGGAACCATTAAAATGTCATAACACAGGGCTCAGACTGCTTAGTTTTAGGGTAATTTGCCAGCGGGAGGGATTACTTAAAGCCTGGCTATCGATTTTATGTACAAACATGCTATTTGTGACGTGTGTGTTCAGGACCCAAACGCATCACACAGTACAGAGCAGCTGTGTGCATCAGGTGAGTGCAGGTGATGAGGTGGGAGTGGCTGGCAGGTAGAGCAGAGCAGCGGTGGGAAACGTGCTGAGACAGCGGACCAGGAATGCAGTGTGAACTGTTCACTATTGTTTTAATCATCAAGTTGACTGGACGATGGCAAATCAGCAATGTTTCAAGAAGAAAGGTTGACTGAAAGACCATGTAGACGTATGTAAAGCGTGAGTATGTTGGTTTACAGGTGGACGGTATGACTCACCCAGGGAACAGTCCAGTATCTCTGCACCGTTCCTCCTGTCCTGGCTGGCCTCGGTGGTGCTCTGCAGAGCCTGTTTCAGTGTGATCACCCATTCCTCCATCTCTGCTTCGCTGTCTGCAGCCAGAAAGTGGCTGTAGCGGTCTTGCATCTTCAGCTCGAAGCCATTGCGGCGCATCTTAGGGCTCTAAGGGTGGAAGCATTTTGGATTTTATATACTTTTAGTTCTACCTTCTTCCTCAAACAAAACACAAACAATGGGTATAAGATTGTACTCTATTCTGGTCATGAAATGCTATAGTTTGGGGCACTGCAACAGGATTTCCTCTGGAGGTTAATCATTTAGCCAATTTATAGTTCTTTTTCTGTCCAAAACATTTTGTGGAAAGTGCTTCTATAAAGATGTGTGTACTTGTTATTCACAATGCTTCAGATGGATTCAAACAGAAAAGGTGGTTTTGTCTACACTGGGTCATTTTCTATGAAAGTAACATAAACATTGCTGTCTTTCGGGTGCAAAACATGATTTACATGTCAAACACATCATACCCCACAAGCCTCCGAATTCAAGCCACTAGCCAGGATGAGTCTCCTCACTCCTCCCATTCATCAAGTTCACAATGTGTTCATCAAGCTGAAAGCTTCCCGGCAGCCTCTCCGGAAAGTGTAGACCTGAATGTGGTACCAGCTTGTGTCATGAGGCAACACCAGCAGCCCCTAATAATCTTCTAGATTGGGACTTTTCTGCCCACGCCAGTCCAAATCTTCTGCCAAATCTTTCCTAAAAATCTATCAAAGGGACTGAAAGCCCCTGGAGCGTGACGAGTCAAGGAAACACACTGACTTTCACGAGGATGAGAGCTTCTGCCAAGAACTGAAAACTCACAGCGGGTACAGAGCCACGCCGAAAGGATTTCAATTAAACTTGCAGCATGGACTCTACTGTAGATAATACATTAACTATGGATAAGTACCTGTTCAAAATAACTCAAACTATCCCCGGTAAGAGACTAAACTTCCCCAGTGCTGTATACCTGAACAACGTCTATGCAGGAGTCCAGGTAGATGGATCCTTTGGTGTCCTTGCAGTTCTTCTCATCCTTGTAGGAGTTGAGGATGTAGGAGCCGTCAGGAAGTTGAGACAAGTAGAAGTACCTCCTTTTGAACACCTGCAATTCACAGCAAGTTTACAACAGAAAAAAAATGCAGTTTAAAATGTGGCTTCTTGTGACTGTGCCTACATTTAAGTTCCTCTGCTAACTGGTTTAGATTTAGGCCACGAAGAAGAGCGTCTCTGTGGTGAACACTATGCTTTGCTGTTCATTTATTGCTGTTGTGTCGTATGAATAACAGACAGGACGCCTGCTGGTGACTCACCCTCATGGAGACAGACAGGCTGCTGTTGATGTTGGCTTTCTGAAGCCAGCCCTGCTTCATGATGCCTCCCCTCTGGGAGCACAGCGATGCTGTATCCTGACAGAAGAACCAAAACATCATACAACCCCACTCATATTTACTCACATTTACAATATTCAGTGCCATATCTGCATGACACATCATTCTTTTTTCTGCAGTATATTAACATAAAACCTGCCATCAAGTCTAATCACACACGGTCTGACCAAATCAAATTCTCAGGAGAATTTCGTCGGTTTCCCATAAAGGGTTCTTCATAACTGAAACCTTAGTCCTGTTAGTGCAGCCTTTCCATCTCAGAACTATCATGGGACTGTTCATCATTACCAGAGAAACACAAACATCCATCACAAGGGAATGGTCTATCTCATATCCAAACATTCTCTGGAGTAATGCATTTGGCCACTTGGAGAAAAGCACAGTGAAAGGGGGGCTAATTCACTTAATGTAAGCCTGCGAGTGACACACACACACACACACACACACACACACACACACACACACACACACACACACACACACACACACACACACACACTCTCACACTCTCACACACACACACACACACACACACACTCTCTCACACTCTCACACACACACACACACAGACACACACACTCTCTCACACTCTCACACACACACACACAGACACACACACACACACACACACACACACACACACACACACACACACACACACACACACACACACACACACACACACACACACACACACACACACACACACCATGACACTGCGTCGAGGTGTGTATGTGTGTTTGCACGATTGTGATGAGCTTAATCACACTGAAGTACCAAGCATCACGCTTCCCCCATTCTCTCCAGCTCTGTCCTGTAATCTAATTGGCTGGCTGCTCTCCTCCCACAGCTAGCTCAAGTCCATACTTCCCTCAGACATGCATATACACCACACCCTACCTCATATGTACTTAGCATGAACACCTAGTTCCTGACTTATTGTTATGGCCCATGGACGCATACACCAAAGAAAAGAAAACAGTACATATGAAAGAAAAATAGAATGATTCTTTGCTTTATCATAAGTACTATGTGCATGTGGATTTCCCCTTTTTGTTCTGAAATATACTCTCTTTCTGCCAGTCATCACAGACAGAAACAATAATGCAACAGAAGCATGGCCCCTTTCGAGAAGTAATACAGCCATCTCCTCCCTCCCATCCTGGCAGCAGCAGCAGCAGCAGCAGCATTTATTTCCTTCAATTAGACCCGTTCCCTGTTTAAATGTATCTATCTGTAGGGGAAGGAGGATCGATGAGAGCTATTTCTGGGACATATAAGGCTACTGGTATCACCGCCCCGCACTCTCAGGGGGGTCATGCTGCTGGATTCTTCCAACACAATTACCGGTTCAATGCCTGTCCATGTCGCTGGCCAGGGCTGCTCATATTTTCAGAATATGCAGCCAAATTTCTGCCTTATCGCCGTGATTCAAAAAGATTAAAGGGATCCTTGCAATTTCTGAGCAGGCTTTACAGCACATCACTAAAAGCTGTGCATGTATGCATCGGTGCAATCTGTCCATGAAGGTCTCAGCAGCGAGTCAATAGCAGACCGCTCATCATCGCTGCAGTGATCGATGTCTGAGGCCCCGCTACTCACCTCGTCTTTGGCGTCTTCATCGACCTCGAACACATGAGCTGGCAGCTTGTCCGTCTTCAGGCCTTTGCTTTAAAAAGACAGTGAGTGAGGGTCAGCAGTCTTCAATAAATCAGCTCCCCCCTACTCTCCTTAAAGGCCCTGTGGTGAGGGCCGCCATCTCTCTACGTCTTCCCTCTTTGTAAAGCGTGAAACAAATCTCAGGGATTTTTAGGATATTGGGGAAATGGGGAACGCATTTGTCTCTTTCACCTCAATTTGTGGTTCAAGTGTACAGTCATAAAACAGAATTTCCTAAGGAAGCTTTATCACCGTTTACATATGAATTCAAAACATCTGGGCTGTGATGTAGAAGTAAATCTGGTTATTTCAATTTCTCTGCAGTATTTCCTCTTTTCTGCTGCAGCCTCAGAGCTGCATTCATACACAGAAACAGGGATTTGTTGCATGCTGTCATCCAGCAGACCCACGTGAGCGAGCGGAGTAAATCTCTTGTACATGTCACATATTAGGCTCTGACGTGGTTTTGTACAAACCCCATATCTTCCTTACCTTGGCAACATGCGGAAGTCACCAGTGTAAGCCTCATATTTGTAGTTGATGACATGCCAGTCGGTGTTGTACATCTTGATGCACTGCCAAACAGATCAACACAGAGAGCTGGATTAGGGGCAGCGGATATACGCAAATATAACAAGCATGCCATAGCGGTTAAGTGACAAACCCAAGCACACAGTTCTTCCCTCTATGTGTGACTCATGGAGGACAGACCTATTTAACCCTACTGGGACTTTTACGTGGTATTGGATGGTTTTTATTGTACATATTCCTTTTTACTCCGTGTGAAACTGCAAGGCAGAAATTCTCAATGAAACGGCCTGAAGGGATCTTTGTTCAGTCGATGCCTGGATCGGTTTAAACAACCCATATGACAGTTGTTTCCATGCTATATCATAGTCATGGGAGCTGGCTGAGGAAAACAAACTGAGAGTCTGGCAGAGCAGCAGAGTATATCCACGTCAAGCCAGCAGAGTCTGTTTTTCATCGCTAATACAATATATCATCAGTAGTACAGCAGTGTTTACTACTGGCCTGTGCATTCTGTGTTTCTTTATGAGCTTCAAGAGACCACTATAGGCTGAATGTGTATGGGCTGAATGTCAGGCTGGTTTGAAGTAATCAAGAAATCACCATCAATATATAAGTTTCGTATTTTATTCATTCCAATTTATGTCTGCTTTTTATTGAGCAGAATCTGATTATTAAAAGGAATAAAAGTCATATTACTGAGAAGATTTAACATCAACTATGAATACCGACATTTTTTTCTTCCCTCCGAAACCTCAATATTTATTTTTAGACTACTGCTAAGTGAAGCCAAGTCCCACTCATGCGACTGCAGGGTTACAGTACCTCTTTGGCAAACAGGCTCCTGGCCTCCCGCTCAGCGTTCTGAGGCACCGAGGGGACGACCGTCCTCCTCTGCCGGGAGATCTGGGACTCCTGTGTTCACAGACGCAAACGTTAGAATGACCATCAAACTCAGTACAAAGCTGCAAAAACGAGCAAAGATAACGTGACTGGGAGGAAACAGAAGGCACAGATACAGAGAAACAGATGAGTGTCAACAAATTAGACACGGAGCAAGACGTGCCTCTAAACAAAACCACATGTTTGAAGCAGTAAGTACAGCCTGGCTGCACTGTGTTGAGCTGGTCAGCCCCCTTGGACTCATCTGTAAATAGCTGAACCTGGTGCGTTGGGGATGAACACTGATTAATGATGGGAAACAGCTTTTTGTTCCCGTTTGGCTCCGATGGTTTACAAGAAAAACGCCAGCTGATTTCGGATTCAAGGGATAAAGGCCAGAACCCGGGGACAGAGCAGGAAATGGTGAGGGGACTCACCGAGACGTCATCGAAAGGGCAGAGCAGCAGGTCTCGGTGGGGGTCACTGTGGATCTGGGCCTTTCTCTGAAACACCACCGTTTCATAGTCCAGTGGTTCAATAATCTTTGGCTGCTCCTGAAAGGGGGAGATGGACACAACACAAATACATGGAACTTCAAATAAACTATTTATTTTTATGTTCTGATCATTTTCCCCCCATTACTCTGGCTCTGGTGAGCTCCACATTCCCTTGCTAGTTGAAAGCAGTTAACGAGGGCTCACCCCCGGGACTTTTCACCACCCATGCAAAAGCAGAGCCGCAAAAAAAAAAAAAAAAAAGGGAAACAACCGCACAAGTTGAGATGACTGTCACAGCAGGGAAACAGTTGCTCAGAGAGCGGTGGGTCGATGAGAAAAAAAAAAGCCACAAGATGACGAAAGAGAAGACAACAAACACACAGGCAAAGACAGACGGGGCAGAAGAAGGTGAGACGACAGTGGCACGGACAAATAATGATATTTCACTTGATGAGCTGTCAGATCAAGTGCATGTGCTTCCCTGAGGCATATCCAACAATGACACAGATCACATGCCAAATGGCAGTTCTGGTAAACATCATAGCTTCCTGTTTTGAGTTTCATGAAGAAGTGGGTAATATGAAATCAGCCTCTCTTGTATTACGTCTTAAAGGGGCCATACGGGCTAAAACCATAGCCTTTCACAACTAGGTCAAGATGCGATCACAAGCATAAACCCACTTGGAAAGATTCGGAATTAATTCCAAACAAAAAGTGCCACTTTAAGCTCAAGCTAAGCAGTGAAGATGGTGATGAATAGCTTAGCCAATAAGCCTTCGCTGAGCGACACCAGGCCAGTTGCAGAGGAAATGGGACGGCATGGATCAGCTTCTGTGCCACAATGCTGAGCCACTGCCCCAGAGGCTGAGGGCAGCCGACATGCTAGTGAAGGAGCACAGTGGGGAGAAGCACTCTGAGGATGACGGGGGAGTATGATGGAGTCATTTTCCACCTTGTAATATTTCCATTTAAGAGTCGTGCGGCTGAGAGCCGTTTGTTTTGTAACTGTACCATGCTGGAGTGGTGATAAAGTTATACAGAAGCTTGGCTGCTTTCCCCCCCCCCCTTCTGCTTGCTGTTGTCTCCTCCCATCTACTGCCTTCCTTCTAAAACTATCACTAGCATGTTTATGTGCAGATAGTTAGTCATTCTGGATAGCACGCTCTGAAACAGTCTTCCCCTTCTTCCCCCTAAAAGCCCCTTTTCAATCATCCTCTCACAACACTATCTTTTTTCGTTTTTGTTTTGTTCACTTTTATTTTCTGTGAGGCACTTTGTGCTACTTTAAAGTATGAAAAGTGCCATATAAATAAAGTTTGATTTGATTTGATTTGAACACTCAAAAGCCGAGCTGGTCACAACAGGGACCTACATGAAAGCACAGTTATCTGGGTTTTTTCAGAGGCTTTAAAAAGGTGGAAACACAATATAATTCCACACTGTCTGACTGTATTACACATTGTCTATCCGCTTGTTCCAACTCCTTAATGAGGCTATAAGATGTTTACACTGAGTCACATGTTCCAACCCAAGACTCCACATTTCCTGAGATTTAAGCCTGACAAGTTTGGCATCTTTGGACGTTTTGGATCTCCACTAGAATTTGAAAATACAGCTCTGTGGTTTTGAACACTATTTGGCTATAAAGCGTATGGTTTCAGTGAGGTTTAAGGGGTTAAAATCGCCTTGAATTTCCTGGTATTTATGCAGGAGCCAATAAAGGAAAGAAAGTTCTCCCTTTCAGTGTTCTCTAACCAATACTTTGGCCTGCGATATAAGCTGGTTACAAATACGTGTTCTCTGCAGATTTTTCCACCAGACCCTGACTTTTCTCGGTTGTCCGCATGAAACCTGCGTTTAGCATTTTTTTTCAAACCTCTCATCTAAATGAAAACGTCCTAACCCCGATACTATTAAGTATTTGCACTCAGTGGACAAGCAGCAACCTGAGCGGCAGTAAAACACAAAACCTACAAGTCTGTTGAAAGCATTACACATGGCGGTGCCCTGCCCCAGAAGCAGCAGCTCTGCTTCCTGTCATGTGCAACCAAGTGAACCGCAGCTCTTGAAAGTCATAGGCAACCAACCTGCAGCGCACGGTGGCTCGACTGCAACACTGATCACGTTACAGAGAGAGAGAGTGAGAGAAAGGAAGTAAGGAAGCAAAAAAAAAGAGAGAAGGAGTTAAGGATCTAAGGAATCAGACAGCTGAAGCCTCACTGATTGAGAAACACAGAGATGCTGAAGTACGTTCTCCTCTGAGCCATCAGGCTGGAGAACACTCAAACACCAATCACTGAGTACAAAGCATGACGACGATGATGAAGACGATGATGATGTTGGCAAGCGTGCATTTCCAGATGTCTGTGTCCCATTACAGTTTAGCAGATGTAAGGCACTCACGACTCCAACGCAACCAGGTGGATATTATCACGTTGGCTGAGGAATCTTACACTTAAACACAATGGATGAGCACACACACACACACACACACACACACACTGACATGAAAGCCACATGAAGCAGCTCCACTGTCCCACAGCTGACCCTACTAAGTGCTCCAATCTGTGTATATGACCATACAGACACACATCAGCTCATTCAAGGGAAGAAAGGAGCCTCTTTCATATTACTCTCTCTTTATTCAGCCAAAAATCCCCAAAACTTTTAATAAAACAAGAAAAAAAGCATTGCTTTTACGCAATTATAATGGATGTTATAGCCTCGACCATCAGGATTTTAACGTTTCACTGCCAGCGAGGCTTGTAGACAAATGCCAAGCGGACTCAGTGGAACACATATTTATATGGCCTCATTTTTTCATTTTTTTCCCCAATATTTAATCCACAGAGGGTGACATAGTGACTAAATGACAGTCTTGTTGGCATCAGAGCACTTCACAGCAGATATTTTAACTCAAAGTTAGAGCACATATGGAACTAATGGCATCAATGACGGCACTGTTGCAGCAATTTCTGCGATGCAATGCTGCAATCAAGACGAGATGGTATTAGTTTCGTCTGTCCGGTGTGGAAAGCGGCCCCTCCACTTTTTTTTACCTTTTGTAAAAGCTATGATCTCTTCCAATTATCAGGCTGACAATTACAGTCCACTGGCTCCCAAGCAGTTTAATGTAAAATACCACTTAACACAGACACAGATATGTACTTGGTAACAATTTCTCAACAGCACTCTTTCCATGAAGACCAGTAATTACATTTTTTCCACGTCCTTGTCTCTGCCATTTCTTTTTATAAAGTGTTATTCGACGTTCTGCTTTGAAACATGTCAAACCAGGAACATCCCTGGAACATCTATGATCACAGGCTGGGACCGACTTTACAGAGATGCGTGGTCACAGCCCGCCTGAGGGAATCCCCACGCACAAAAAAACTTTTGTTCTCAGTTACCCAGACAACCATTTATTCCATAAAACTCTAAGACAAAAAAACTGAACACACATCACGTCACACGTGGCTACAAACATACCTCACACTCCCACCTCTGTTTGCAGAAATCAAAACCTCATCACATGATTAATACGCTGGTGACCTCTCACACTCCTCAAGATGATCATAAGACCAAAGCAACAATAGTTTATCTCTTGGAGGGAAACATATCCAGCTCCACTCTCACAGTCAACCATGTCAGACTGTATTTTACCAACTAGAAGGTGGGGGGAGTTACCAGATGGTTTCAGTTACAACAAAAACAAGTCATTCTTCCACTGACATTCAACACAAATGTCACGCACAAAA
This sequence comes from Eutrigla gurnardus, assembly GCF_963514095.1. Lineage (NCBI taxonomy): Eukaryota > Metazoa > Chordata > Actinopteri > Perciformes > Triglidae > Eutrigla > Eutrigla gurnardus. The sequence continues at coordinate 15,290,383 of NC_139934.1, forward strand.
AAAATAAATCACACACATGCTGTATCAGCAGGATCCTCAATTCTGTTAATCTCAAACCAGCCTGAACCCTCATTACTGCAGTGTTTCAGCCACCAGCACTGGAAATAACCCATTCAGAAACACTTTGATTCGCACGTCATTAGACATCAATTATAGGGACGTGAATGAAGTGCCTTCTTTCGCACAATGTGACCATTTCCGGCAGAAACACAGAGGCTCACACACACACACACACACACACACACACACACACACACACACACACACACACACATTCTGCTCCAAGGCAAGGACGGGGAAACCATGCTGCAGCTGTCCAATTGGCAGCGCTCCTCGTCCGCCAGCACACAAAAGGAGCCGCACATGACTGAAAAACCATGTGTTCCTGCGACAATGTCATAGCATTTTGCGATGCCACCAGTCTAGAAACCCCAGCCAACATAAAGGGAGTTTTATCGGCGCCGGTAACGCTGTGGAACTGCTTCAGAGGCATAACGTTGCGGTAGCGATGGGTTAACCGTTAACGTGACGGGCTGGTGGGACTAAACGAAAACTGGAGAGACAAAAATGAACAAGTCTGAAGAGCGTGGAGATAAAATGAACCGCAGCAATGAATGACTGTGACAAACTGAAACGCTGTGACGAGGTGAGTTAGCAGGCTAACCAGTTAGTTACATTATCCGCGCGCGCTAAAATGACCGGCCCCGGTCCACAGACAGCATTGAAGCTCTGCTCACCACAAGGTCCACGGAGGTCTTCACAGCCTCCGACACGCTCTGCCTGACTTCCGCGGCCGTCCCGGGTTTGCTTAATCTCTTTGTGAATTTCCGCACCTCAGACATTGTGCCCCACGGTTTAAAATCCTCTCGGTATGTCCCGGTGTGACTATGAGCATGCCGCGGCAGCGGACGGAGCGGCAGCACTGTGTGACAGCCAGATGTGGATTGTGCTGGTTGGAGGTGAACCAGCCAGCGGCTGGCGTCGCGTCGCGAGGCGGGGCTGTTGGTGCTGCTGATGAGAGGAGACCAAAGAGGGTTTAACAGAGCGAGATGCTTCACTCTCACCTACTTCCGTTTCCCCCAGGGGAGCGGTCATAGCCAAAGATGATGTTGGCATTAAACTGAACAACGTGTCAGACAAATCTTTACCGATATCGAGATATTAAACCAAATTCATTATTATGTGCTGTGAGAATGAATAAATATATGGTTAAAATTAATAAGTCAGTGACAAGAAAAGAAAATCCGAACCGTATTAGTCGTTTATGTGTCACGTGAAGGCGCGTGAATGAAGTCACCTTATTTAACAGAATTATAAATAATTGTACACATTGTACAACTTGCTAAATAACACATATTTCCTGTGTCTCGAGTGCTTCAGTCCGTGCTATTATAATTGTTTTATATTTTAAAGGTTGTTTGTTGTATAAATAAAACAACAGAAAAGCAACAAGGGCGTCTGCTCAGAGTGGGAAATACGGCATTACCTGTCTAAAGTTGGAAGTATACTGCCATCTTGTGTTTAAGGTGAAAACTGTGGAAAAATGACACTTACCTGAGAATTTTCTCACAACTATTTATTGTCATCAAAATTCCGGTAAGGCAACAGGTTTAAACTTTAATTCATTTGAATAGCTTCCTTAATTCCTCAAGTGTATTGATGAACACACTGGAAATCCCATGGAAGTAGACTGAACACGAGGCAGGACTGACAGTTGTACTAATATACTTTAAGGATTATTTATATGGCATTGGGTGTAATAAAGGACATGTTAGCAGCATCATAACACTCACTCAAGTATGGCTATAACATGTGTACCAATAAACACCAAAAGATAGGATTGTGTTCTGCTCTTGCATGACTCCCATCACGTCTTAAAGGATGCTGCACATGTTTGAACCCGTCTAGTGTACATATTACTTGATTCAGACTCCTACTGACATCAATGTATTATTTGACTTTATTCCCAACTTATATCACAACATACAAAGGAAGACAAAAAGCAATCAAAAGTGACCATGCAGAGCCGCATCTTATTAAAAGAGTAATGAATACTAAACATCTTGAACTCTAAATGGGTTCACGAAGAAACAAAGACAACAAGAATGCTGATTACCATGGTGATGCACAGAATATGCTTGGGTATTTTAAGAGAACTGAATGAATCTGAAAGTTAACAAAGAGCATTAAGTTAATAGTTGTAATGAGAGCCTTTAGTTAGCCCAATAACGATAGTTTTAAAAGAATGTCGTTATGATTCATGACGCACAATGAAAAGGGAACGGCTGACTGTTTTCCAAGCTTCAGATATCATCTTCACTTGTCGTTGCACTGAGTGAACTCCTTCAGAGCCCAGTTATTCATTTCTATCTCCTGTCGTAATCTGCAGTACTCCTCTGCCAAGGCCTCAAACTCTTTGCCCAAGATCTCAAAAGAAGCCAGTTTTAACTCAACAGACTGCTTCTCCACCTGACAGGCCTTCCGCTCAGACTCCAGCTTCTCTCTGAAATTGGGACACAACAACAAAAGACTGTTTTTTTCAAGGTTTTTTTCAGCCAGAATGTATTTTTTATAATAACTTTTCCGAAAGATTGATATCAGTAAGCTACAGTTCAAATAAAAAAAGAGCAGTTCAACAAAACACATGTAGAAAACCCTCAACTGCTATCAATGTGTTGCCTTTGAGAAAGTGCAGTGGAGTGATATGTATAATAAAGGAATGCATGACAAAAGTTAGAATTTGGAAGGACAAAAAGTATCTTACCGTATTTTTCTATGAGCAGATATTGAGTCCACAGTGTAGGTGTCCAGCTGAATTTCAACCATCTCAGTCCTTTGAAGGAAGTAGAAAAACAAAGAAAAATTAAATTAATTTAACACGGATGATCAAAGATTTGGGGTTAATTCTCTGAGTATGTCTTTAGGTATAAGTACAGTAAATACAATGCAATATGAAGACGCTCATAGCATACAAGCATACAAAGGATTGAAAATTCCTCACTTGATCTTCTGTAAAACTAATTCACATTTTCCCTCAAAGTACTCCAACTTCTTCCGGTCCAAATCTGTCTGGACGCTCAGCCTGTTGTCCAGGATGAGAGACTGAAGAAGCTGAATACACTTAAGGAGTTCCTGGAGAAAAGTCAATAAGAAGAAAAAAAGACTGAAATCTAACTATAACACATTTATACCTTGTATCTACATTAACATTGTTAAATATTTTATTAAAACAATTGAGTGAAACTGCAAAACTTGAAAAAGCCTTACAGAAAGGTAGAGCTGAGTCTGTCTTTGTAGGAGAACTGCGTTTTCCCGGCAGCTTTCCTTCAGACTCTCTGCTCTTTTCTTCTCTTTGTCCAGCTGGGCTGACAGATGAGACACCTTGCTGTTCTTCAGACCTTCACTCTCATTCTCTAGAGGAGATGGCAAAACAACATCCTGTTCATCACGTCAATGCAGAACGATGAAGTGATATAAAAGGTAGTGGACGTGAATGAGAAGATATACTGGTAGGGACAGAGAAGTACGTTTCTAGAATGTACCCCATTCAGGTTGATAATAAGAGAGGAGGCTCAAACATTTCTTCTTCAGATGTTTCTCCAACTCTCTGGGAAGAGCCGGTTTCATTCTTTGAACATTCTGGTGACGATAAACACAGTATAGTTGGTCAACAAGCTATATTTGTTACTGTCTTCGGCTTTGGTATCACACTTTGTATCGACCATCATTTCATTTATGCTGTACAAAATCACAGAACACTTGAATGTGAGTATTCTGTTATTTTGGACTCACCTTCTCTGATGGCATGAGTTCCACCAGCTGTTGGGGGTTCAGACCTAGAACAGAGGGCTGGTCCTGGTTGGTCGTGCTACTGGGATCCAGCTGTCTGATACACTGTGCTACCAGCAGACACTTTTCCAGTGTCTCAAAGAACTACACACACACACACACACACACACACACACACACACACACACACACACACACACACACACACACACACACACACACACACACACACACACACACACACACACACACACACACACACACACACACCATTTTTTCACTTTGGTAAACACAAATATACAGCTTGAAAAGTTAAATATTACATGGCAGATTTCTGGATTTTCCGAGCTTGTGTGCAGAGTGAGTTGTCCAGTGCAGGTTTAAAGGTATGATATGAAACATTTCCTTTAAAAAAAAACAATGTATAGACTGATACAAAAAGAATCTCTTTAAATCATCACTTCTGACCTACTAGAAGTGTGTGGCGATATCTGAATCTGCAGAGACTCTGCCTTCTGCCAGTGTTTGATCTTTTCTTCTTGTTTTGCTGTGTTCGGGACTCTTCTGGGTGTCAGCCAAGAGCATTTGGGTTTCCCCAGCCAATAAGCAGGGTGTGATCAAACAGCGCTGCATTGTCAACTCTCGACGTCCCGAACTCATAGACCTCACAGGCCTGACACGGACACATAGAGAGCCTTTTTCACTACTGAAAGTGTCTCTCTTAGTTTATAAACAGCAACCGACAATGTGGCTACATACTGTATTATACGTTTAAGGAGCAGAAATAAGTGAATTTGTGTGTATAATTATGTGATTATACCATGTTCTGATCAGGGGGGACAGTGGTATGGTGCTTCCTGATACAGTGGTCCTGGATCATCTCCTGCAGCCCTTTGTGCAGGCTCTCAGAGGACAGCCAGTGACGCCTCTGGCTCTGCAGCTTCTTCTCAGCCTGGAATAAAACATCTGTCAGGTCTTATGTGTGTGTGTGTGTGTGTGTGTGTGTGCACTAACATACCAGGCCGAGCAGCAGGAAACAGGTTCCATCTCTGAGATTGCAATTCTTAGTGGTTACCAGTAGAGGTCGGCAGGTTATAGAACACTGACTGTGTAATTAGGTATGAATAACTTCTCTTCATGAAGTGACAAAGATAGAGCTGTTTGGTCCACTTAGCTTTATGTTATTGAATCATGTAATACTGCCTCTTGCAAAGCAAGGAGCTTGTATGTCAGCAGATGTGGAAGGTAACATTGATGAAGGTTTTGTCCCAGTGCCTGCCCATACCTTTTCTAGCTCTGCCTTCAGCGGGACAGTGAGTCCATTTTTGTCCACATGCTGTGCCAGGGTGACGAGGAGTTTACAGAACTGAGGGTTCTGGGTCAGATCCTCCTCCGTAAGGTCACACAGGGGGAAGGAGGCGAGAACTGGATGGGAGGACAGTACATAAAGTACACTTGTTATCAATGCCTACGGCGTATCAGAGGCAGAGATTCACAACAGTACAGTAACCCAACGTCAAGTAAATACTTCAAACGTAATAGCTTCACTCACATTAATGCAGACTACTCTCGCATTTAACTATTTAACTCATCATGTTATTTTGGTTTTAGGATATGAATAAACAATACGGAAGCACGGCGTTAATTCATTTTTACTTTTGAATAAATAAGGTTTCAAGCCACGATATGTGCATTTCATCAGAGTAAATTAGGAGTAAGAGCAGCAGCTAACGTTAACCTAAGTTATTAGACTTAATATTCTTACCCTGTGGATGCAAACTATCACTCGTCCCAAGCGACGACACGTGTGTAGACTCGGGACCGGCGAACATTTTCAGCTGAATTGTGTTCCTTAGTAACCAAGCAACGTATACGTTTTTGTTGTATTTTTATTTCTGAACACTTTTCTCGCTAGCTCGAAATCGCAACATGAAAATAAAATGGGTATTTCCTGAATCAAGTTGCGCGCGCCCGAAGAAAGCGTTCCTATTGGCTAACTGAGCCACGTGACCAATACAACCGAGTAATGCTCGTTCTGCCTCCCCGCGAGCACCACATGACACAAGCGGGAGCGCGCACGACGAACGCGACCATTATATTTCAGTTTTTCGAAGGGAAAATACCGTTTAACAACATTTCAATCTTTATTGGAATTAATGAAAATAAATTACGGGTAGTCTGGATTTAAATTTTTTTTTTAAATAATTCACTGTACAACAGTTTTTCAAAATATAACAAAAATATAGCACAAAACACACAATTCCGTCATTAGATTGCATCTACAGTATAGTTTCAGGTTAAAGTCAGTCTTACAAGATTATCTGTTAAGACTAAGAGATGTTAAGATGCAGGTAACAGATAAGTCACTTCTACGGTTGGATAGAATAGAAGCTGTAAGTAAGAAATTGACAAAGAAGTTAAGTCGGATTATTAAGATCATTTCTATGGTGTGTTATACCTTTTGGATTGTTCAGTGTCCTGCCTCTCTCAGTTTGGATCTGTATTTAAAACTCTTCTTTTCCAGGGCTACGCTATAGCGGCCTGATTCATGGTCAAAACCATTTGCAAGAGATTTGGTGAGTGATAAAAGTCCTTAAATGGACGACGAAGACAAGCCATCTGGGTGCACTCATGCACTACTGTTACACTATGCCTCCAACATATTCTTTAGTGTCAATGGATGGTCATTAATTACGGAAGCGTATTGCATTCACTTGAGTAATTTTTTTTTGGTTTGTTTTTTGGAGTAATTATTTCTGTTTTTCTGAGTAATTTATTTCTTTGGTCTGTTTTTCGGAGTAATTTATTTCTTTGGTCTGTTTTTCTGAGTAATTAATTTTTTTTGTCTGTTTTTCTGAGTAATTTTTTTTTGGTCTGTTTTTCGGAGTAATTTTTCTGAGTTTAGACAGCATTTGAAACAATAGACGCATTCATTCCTTTGTGAAAGCTCGATAATGGAGGTCAACATGACCGACTTGTTTAGTTTGATCAAGTTCTACTTTGATCTGGGATTAAGACACTGGGAGATAGTCCTGTCTTTGAGTCATATAGATGGTATTACCATAAGTGTATCCACTTTACGCAGGCACCTGAGGACTTTGCGGCTGAATAGCTGAAGATGGGGCATGTGTATGCAGGAGTCACTACAGGTCCATGGGAGTCACTTGCAGGTTGGAGGTTCTCGCGGGAGTTCGAAGTATCGCGATAATTCAGAAAAAAAATTACTCCGAAAAACAGAAAAAAAATTACCACGAAAAACAGAAAAAAAATTACCACGAAAATCAGAAAATAAATTACTCCGAAAAACAGGAAAAGAATTACTCAGAAAATCAGGAAAAATAATTAGTCAGAAAAACAACCAAACAAAAAAAAATTACTCAGAAAAACAGACCAAAAAAAAATTACTCAGAAAAACAGACCACAGAAATAAATTACTCAGAAAAACAGGAATAATTACTCCAAAAAACAAACCCCAAAAAAAAATTACTCAAGTGAATACAATACGCTTCCGTAATTAATAACCAAAATGTAATTTCTCGAGTTATGCTAGAAATCACACTCGGCTGTTCTCATCCACATCATGAATCCTGCCTATTCTGCCTTAATTCCAACATGGGCATTCAATATGGGCCTTATTACCGTTTCAAAATTAGAACTGCAGAACTGACCAAAGAATGTATTACCTAAAAACAAATTGATCCAGGAGCATCAATACTGTTGATAAAAATAACTTTGTGATAAAGAGGCACTGGGAAAATAAATATGTTCCCTGAATCCCCAGTCTTCAGTCTTTTATGGCTGTTTGCTGCATGGATAAAGTGTCTCTCATTTTGTGATTGGTGCTGGCCATGATTCTCCTTGTGCTCAATATCATTTTAGATCTGATATTTTCTTGCCCTTGGCTCTGACCATCAGCTGGCAACAGCATGGCCAATTGTTGCTGTTGATGTTGGCAGTAAAGTAACTTGCTTCACAAGAACTTGTTGAATATCCAGCCAAAGGTGTCATTGCAAGCAAAATTTCACTCTTGTTTTCTTTTTAAATCGGTTTATTTGTCTCTTTTTTTTCTGTGACAGATTTGTCCTGCTATTCTCAAAAATATCTATTCTTAGTCTTTAAATTGTAAATGTTGTGTTAAGCACAATGCTTAACAATGTTAATAACACTGGTTGGATATAAAACAATTCATTGAGCAGGTTGTCATCATATTATGTCCTATCCATATTGAATCTGAGGTTCCGCAACTATGAGTATTCCTACATAGTGTAGCGTTCCCCCTGTGACCTCTGGCCCCTCCTGTGTGCTTCTCAGCTGTTTCCTCCCAACGGCCGATGCCCATGTCTGGTCTTCTTGGTGCTGCATTCCTGGTGCTTTGGGACTATACCCATACTTAACTTTGCCCACAGAGTTTTATACTTCTTAGCTCGTTGTTCTATTGCAATAAGGGCTCAGACCTAGACAAGATGACAAATGTGCTAACAAGCATTAAAAACTGAATTTCTGCGTGGGTTTTTTCCTTTTTCCATCCGAATATGGGTGTTTAGAACATGTGATGTCATGTTTGCTTGATCCATGATACGTATAGTAACTTCACTGTAATGCTGTTTACACAATGGCTAGCAGTCCTCTCTCATCAATGAGTGGGCAAATTTAGATATGGGAGCCAGTCAATTTGAATAAAATTATAACTGACACAGGGTAAAACCAATAAAGTGCGTTCGGATGCAACTCTCTACATTGTATTGGTCACGCTTATAGCCCAGCCCTTATTTCCTAAACCAATTAATGACGGCTAGTGTTGATTGCCTAGGTTTTTAACCAATCATAAACCGTTATTTTCTAATGGGTGTATTTTTTGTCATAGAGGGGTGGGGTGTTCGAGGTCATTCAGTCCCACAGATTCACTCTATCGGCGTGTGTTTGTGGGGACGGGTAGTTGGAGTAGGAGTCGCCGGGCGGCAGTGCATCGCTAACGCCTTTTGGGAAAGAAACGCCGCTGAAAATTGCACCACAGACAGAAGGAACGATCCCCGGTGACGACTTCTGTGAAATTATTCAACGCAACGACTGCGCCACACGCACAACTAACGAACGCAGCCAGGCTATCAAATGCTAGCCAGCTAGCATCCCTGAAAACTGACGGAATCAAGGTGTTGATAGCTAGCCTCCCAGCTAATTATCCATCAGCTAGCATCCTCCTGCCGTAGCATCATTAGCTTGCTTTTCCTCCTCGCGCACGTCGAGACTTGACCGTTGCTCGTGGCTTTCAGCTCACGAGCACCGAATCCCGTATTCAGACAATAACGGACAACGGAGCTTCACGACGAGCTGCTCTTGGAGACAGCGACTGCGTTAGATTAGTTGGCACCATCACACCCATCTCCCCCAACCCCTTCACCTCTGCCCCTCTCCCACCACCCGAAACACTGGAAATCCACAAGCGGCCGGATAGCGGCGACGGGCCGGCCCAGCTGGGGCTCGTCCCGTTACCGGACTCGCCGGGAATCGTACCGCCCGCAGACAAGCTCAGCTGTGGGGACCTACCGACAAGTATGGACGGGCTGGCTGTGGAAGTTCGCGGCTCGAATGGGGCCTTCTACAAGGTAACCTGGTTACAGTCGTAGTTTCTAGTTGTCCCAGTTAAAAGTTTCATTAAGAGCCGTTAGGTTTCGCCCGGTTGTGCCCAGCTCTAGCTAAACATTTACGGTTGAACTGATGTTAGCTTAGCTGCAGTTCTGACAAATGGGGATGGTTTTGCCTTCCATTAGGGTTGGCCATTGTGGGGTGGGTAGCTAGCTCCAGCTAGCTGTTAAGCTAGGTAATGTTACACTTGTCATCACCATGTATGGCCTATTTTTGGTTGTTTTTAACGAATGTCAATATGAATACAGGTCATAATAGTGGGACCAGATTCCCATCGTTTTGACACGGCATACAGTAATCCTCATTTTCCTCCTAGCATTTTGCTTTTTCTTGAAATGTGGGATTCAAGCATTTAAACTCGAAGCGAGCTGCTAATCAGACAGCTGTTGTGCACTTCTTGCTTACAAGAATGATGAGCTGCTAACATCAAAGTTCACATAGGCTACCTCGTATTTGTTTTGTCCCCTAACCCTCATCCCGGCACTACTGGACATTAGGTCTTATGTGTATTGCTCTGACAAGGAAGTACTGACGGTGTCTGTTTCTGTTTCAATTCTGCCTCATTTCCCACAGAAATGATAGTTTCATATCTAAAACACGACGTAAAGTATTTATTGCTGCTGTGTCATACCTTGTTTTCAAACATCACATTCACATGGCAACTCTGTGACTTTAAAATTGCATTTAATTTAATTAAATGTCAGCATGGTTTTATTAGTCAGTCATACAGATTTGGATCTTGGTGAACATTGTTTCCCATATAATTTTATGGAATTTTAGTTACCCCCCCCCCCCCCCCCCTTTACTCTCCCCCTGCTTTCTAGTCTTAACCTTTTGTGGCATCTCTCATTTTTATTGCTCTCAGTTGAAACAGCTTTACTTCTCCATGTGCTCTTCTTTGTCTTTGGGTGTTTAGATGGTTCAGTGACCACATGGTGGTTTAGAGATGAGCCTATATTTACTCTCCTCATGGTGCTTCACCTGTCGTTCTGTTTTACAGGGTGACAGTTTGACTCTGGAATGAATGAACACTTGCACTCCTCTCTATTACCTCCATTATCTCACAGCTCTCATTTTGTGGATGTCTATGAGATGGACACTTAACTGTGTTAGTGACATTCAAAATGTCATATTCAAGTAAATGATATGTTGCCCTTGATGGGAGGGAGTGGGGCAAAAATCTTCATTCCTTTTTTTTTCCTGTTATGATTGACACATGGGGTAAAATAATTTTTGCTTTTTGAATTCACTTCATTCACTGTGGTGTCAGTGTGAGTCAATTAGTTTTTTCTTTTTAATTATGAATCAGGATCATATTTATGAACCTGTCATGAAACTTGCACTTTATCTCGTTTTGCCTGTCGTCTGCATCTTTTGCAGCAGCAAGCGTATGTCCGGCAAGCTGATAAAAGCCTAAATGAGGATTCAACGAGTACATGTATTCCGTTAATTGCGAGTAATTTTCCACATTAGTTTCTCTCTTCTATTTTTTTTTGGCTGGATGTCTTGCATCAATAAAGATTTTTTTGCACAATAATTTAAACTGCATCATAAGCAGGGCAATCAAATGAGTATTTATGAAATGCAATGGCGTCTTGTATGGAAAAGATAAAATCATCTCATTTCATAATTTTTTCGGAGAGGTTGCACACCTGCCTGCTCTGGTCCGAAAGGTCTAGCTCACCACGTGGACCTTCATGTGGCTGCTGGCCTGAGGGTGAAGGAACGTCATTAGAAAGCTGCCCGAGACCCCTTTCTGCCCCCACCGTCCACCAGTCATGTTAGAAAGAGGGCTTGCCTGACCTTTGACCTGGTAATATTTGGTGGAAGCAATAGTCAACCTGACATTACATGCATATGCAGCTGTCTCCTAATGCAACCTTTAGACATTTTGAGGATGAGCACTTATTTTTGCTGGTTTCTTCTCCAGACGCTAGCCAGCCCTTGAGCTACTGGGATACTGCAATGGGAGATGCATGCTAACCATTCATGTAGATACAGAGACACGTTTTGACCATTAGCTAGGACCCTCAGAGAACAGCAATATATTAGTAGAGTCAAGAGTCTGCTTAAAGGCTGAAAACAATCTTAATGTGTCTACACACACATTCCCCATGATCCCGGCTGAAACCCTAGCCAGCTCTTGCCATGCAAAGGCAGCACCTTCCCAGCAGGTGAATCCACAACCCCACTCCGACAGCCATGCATGCTTATAAGATACCGTCTGACCTCTCTGTCCCATATACGGTAGTGTCACACTGAGAGTCACGCCACACCCACCACTTTCCACCAGTCTCGTCATTGCTTGATGGTGGGGGGTTGTTGGTCCAACTATGTGACATGCCGGGACAGATTTTGTGGATGGACAAGTAACATGTTTAAGAGATCTCTCTCGCAGTAGATGTTTCGGAGCTGTCGCCTAATATGTCCATATAGGCGAGGCTGAGTGAGCGCCTGTCTTCCCCATACACGTGCCCTCGTGAACACGCCTCTCCTCAGTATTGCAACTTGCACACAATGATAAAGTTGAATGAATGAATGCATTTTAATTGCGTGACTGTGTGTGTCTGTGAGTGTCTGTGTGAAATTTCCAAGCTGTCTGTGCTGTCAGGAAGAGTCAGTGTTCGTCGTCACTTTATCCAGCACTGAATTCACAGCCAGAGAATCGTGTATGTGATGTGACGTGACGTTTTGGCTTCCCAAAAGCCTCGGATGGTCTTTTTTAGCAACAGTCAAAAGTATTGGCCCAGCATGGCTCACAAGTCGGCTCTCTCATGCTGTTTCCATGCAAAATCAAACCCTCACAGCCCCACCCCTCATCATTGTCTGCCTTGTGAACTCACAGGATTAATGTTCTCTGGTTTTCTTTTAGGGTTACATCAAAGATGTCCACGAAGACTCGCTCACAATTGTTTTTGAAAACAAGTAAGTTTCCTCTTTCAGTTAACCACTCCTGTATGTCTGCTTTTATAATAGTGGTCCACACATTGGGAAATTAGGCTTGTAATTGAGTTACGCCTGCTCCAGGATGGTGCTTTACCCATGCAATCAAAATGGTCCTCTTTAGCACCTGTGCTTGGCGTGCAGCTGTCCGTACATGTCTCTAACAGTTTTTTTTTTTACCTCCTGCTCTGATCCCTCCTGCCCTTGCAATCCTGATAGCAAGTACTCGTAGCCCCACCTACTGTCTCTTTCCACTACCCACCCCCCTGATCCTGCTCTTTATCTCAGCATGCAGAGCAGGGTGCCCCTAAAAATAGTGACCCAAGGTATGTAGGGGGAGGCAGTATGGTGGCCTGTGTCATTTTTGGGACGACCCCCCCTCTCTTTCTCCTTTTACTTTCTCTAAGCACATGGAGTTCATGGAGTAGTATGATATAGTGAATGAATAAAATACATTTTCATAAATGATAGTAATAAGGCACTTAATGACGATTCTTTTCAAATCTTGGATTCAAAATTGGCATGAGAGGTTTTTTAAGATATCAATATTCAATGAGCCGGTCATTTACTGAACTTTATGGCACTCTTTATGAGCTATTTTCAAGTTCTTCATTAACGTGAAGTACATCATAAAATTACCATAGTCACTCACTATCCAGACACCGTTCCTCGAACTTTTTTAACAAATCCTTTTTCATTTTTATTAACATTATGTCTGTTGCCGTGCCATTACAATCCCAATGAGGTCAAACGGAGCCTCAGCAAGAATGTCAAACTGTGTAACACTATTCCATTTTGTTACCTGTGGGTGTTGATAAATGACACTTGTTTTTGTTTTGTGTCTGTTGTCTTGCCATAGCTGGCAGCCAGAGAGACAGTTGCCCTTCAGTGACGTGCGGTTGCCTCCTCCAGCCGAATACAACAAGGATATTGGTGAAGGAGAAGAGGTGGAGGTAAGGCCCCCCGCTTTGCATCTCTCTGGCTCCGCTCATCCACCGTAGGTTTCCTGAACCTCATGTTCCAAGGCCTCGGTGTCTTAGTGTTTCACCAGAAGGATCTTTTGACTGACTATTCCAGGGCATACATGCGACCCCTAAATTAACATTTAAAATGAAACAATCCGCTCTTTAAAACTTTCGCTTCCCTTGTCTCTAACTTTTGGTTAGTTGCCTTAAATATAGTCTGTGGTTAACACAAGCACAACAGAATTTCACCACAGAGTTTTGAAGCTTTTACACATCTTTAAAAAAGGTGGATTCTGACATGTGACTTAATGAGACTACTGAACATCATCAGGCCACGTTTGATTATAAATTGTAACTACAAAAGTTGCACACTTAATCATCCTGTCTGCTTTTGCAGCCATGGCCACGTCCACTGTCCTTGCATCCTGCTTCCCACTACAAACTGTCTAAAAGAAAGAGTTGAAGGGTGTTTTCATTCACTATGTATCACCCCACAGGTTTACTCTCGGGCCAATGAACAGGAGCCATGTGGCTGGTGGCTGGCCCGTGTCAGAATGATGAAGGGAGAGGTAAGTGCTTCCAAAAACAAAGCATTATCTATGGAAAAAAGGAGGTACAGTAGGGGAAAAAACAGAAACTTTATTTGCAAATGGTTTCATCACTGATGCATGTAAACATGAATTCAAACAACATACTGTTAATTACAAAGAACAACAGTATTCTGTCACAAACCACAGCAAAGCAGTTGTTGTTTTTTAAATGTAATTTATGAAATAAATAATTTGCCTCCTCTTCACTGCATCTTGTATGCGGTGGAAACACCAAAGCACAGGAGTTTTACTTCCTGGGGCGTAAAAATCCCTCGAGCTATTAGGTTGAAAAGGACTAATATTATTATTGTCAGTGATAACATCCAGCTATGCTCGCTCCCTCTGCATCTCAGTATCTTGTAGTAAGTAGTAATAAATGCTAAGCAGTTATTATTATCCTTCTCTTTGCCATCAGTGTTTTGTTGTTTTTCCAGTAACTGTTTATTGAGCTCTGATGCTGCTTTATGTAGAGTGAATACCAGCCTGTAGTAACTGCTGGCTAATGAGCCGAAAGAGAGAGTAATGTCCTGATGTGGTCTGACATCATACCTTGAAATTATATTTCCCATAAAACCCTGTGCTTTTTCTTCACGCAGACTCATTGTGACAAAATGGATTTCCACCATGCCAAGTCTATAAGGCACAATTGGCTTACTTTGACAAATCTTTCAAGTTTTCGAATGATCCAGAAATGGCTCTTAGTCACCACCAGCATGAGCTGCGGGTTGAATAGTGGGTCAGTGGGATATGGAAAGGACAGTGTGTAGTGCTACTTAGCCAGGGGGAGCTGCTGCTGGTGTACTGCTGTTATTTGGAGCAGTCTGATAAGAGCCTGCAGGAATGTCTAGCATTGACTGATGACTTTAATTCTGTCCTTTTGAGCATGGAGGTTGCAATGTTTATCTCACTGCCTCACCCACTCTGTGTTCCCCTTTTTCTTTCTCGACATTATTTCTCTGCATTTCCTCTGTTTCATCCTTTTGTTTTCTCAAAACCAGAAGAAACTGGGAAAGGAGTGCAATGTAGCTTCATCAAATAGATGAATGAAGCTATAGAATTAATTTATTTAGTAGTATGTATTATGTTAAGTATCATTTGTTATTGTGAGAGACGTCGATTCATTTTTCATTTGACAGCAAATTCAGAATTTTTATATGAATTGAATACAGAAGTTATGCGCTGTATATATCTTGCCATGTATTTTTTCCAATTCACGTTGGTTGTCCGAGCTGTCAAACCTTCATGTGTCTTGAGATTTCTGGCTACGTTATTAAAAATCTGTATCTCTTGTGTGCTACTTTCAGTTCTATGTGATTGAATACGCAGCATGCGACGCCACATACAACGAGATTGTCACAGCAGAGCGCATCAGGCCCCTCAACCCCAACAGCCCTTCCTCTCGAAACTCCTTCCAGAAGGTCCCAATCCCTGTCCCGGAAGACCTGAGGGACATGTAAGTGGCCTTAAATTGTCAAATTTGCACCCTAATGATAGATGTATTGGGCCTACTTTATCAGTGCCTGATAAATTGCAGTACATAAAGGTAAATAATGAGTTAAGGTGTTCTCTGGTGTAGAACTGATTTTACAAGGCGAAACTCCGTAAGCCGTGATGTTATAATGGCCCACTGCTGACAAATGAACAACAAGGCTGACTCTCCTGTGGATTGTTTTCTTACCAACAGCTGTGAAAATGACAACATTCACAAAGAGTTCAGGAAAGCTATCGGAGCTAACTGCATCTTCTACAGTGCCCAAACACACGAACTCATTGTGCTGGTGAGTAACACACTTCAGCTTGGTCTCACCTCATGAACAAGTGCATGGCTTTGTTGCACAGGCTTACTTCGATGGAGATTTGAATCCAGCTCCCATTTCTTGCCACCTCTTTCTGCCTCTCTTAGTTGTAGTTTTTTAGACAAATCAAGTACAATGGCAAAATTGTGATTCTACGTTTTGGACAACTTTGTCAGTCGGGATGCAATGGATCATAAAAATTACCACCCTGATCTTGAATAACTTTTAGAGATGCCCAAATTATGTTTTTTCTTTGTTGCTGATACTGATTGCCGATTTGTGAGATGTTTCAGCCAAAACTGATCGTTTTAATTTTGTTAAAGTAACTGATATACAAGGGTTCAAGACAAACTAACTAACTAATGTTTTTTCAACACTACACTGATTTCAGGGAGGTTGAAAAGATTTTCAGGACGAACTGTCAAATTACTAAATATTCTCCTTTTATTTTACTATAGCCATCTATTGGGGTTATCTGTATGAATACACTGATTTAATGAATTGGAAATAAAATATTACATTTTTTATTGATTTCAAAAGTCTTTGCATTAGTGGTTTTAATTATGTTTTGCTTAGAGCTTCTGTTAGGAAGTAAAACAGGTCATAATTACCTCTCTAATTTCTATTTTATATTGCTGTGATAACATGTCTTATTTATTCAAGTTTCTCACCAAAAACTGCAGTTTAAACAAATACATTCAAACACATCATCAGAACGTTATCATTTACCTTTGCCCAATACTTACTTTCACTGAACGGGGATTCAACACATCATAATGTAACTCATTGGAACCTTTACTTCTCTCCTGTCTACGGACACTGACTCAGAGGAAATGTAACTCAAGCCCTTTTTCTTCTCTTCAGTCTACAAATGAAACCACAGTAAAGCGTGCAACTCTTCTGAGTGACATGCATTTCCGCAGCATCCGTACCAAGCTTATGCTTATGTCCCGCAACGAAGAAGCCACCAAACATTTGGAGGTAAAGATACTCCCTTCACTTGCACGTGCACACATTCTGTGAAATGGATTTTGCCTGGACAGATGCATATTTGTCATTGAAAAATGAGAAGGCCTAGCCAACACCTTTGCACACAAACCACCTATGTGTTCCCCTTCCTAGACGAGTAAGCAGTTAGCATCGGCATACCAGGAGGAGGTGAAAGTCAGGGAGGACCTCATGGGCTTAGCCATCGGCTCCCATGGTGCCAACATCCAGCAGGCAAGGAAGGTACCTGGTGTCACAGCTATCGAGTTGGAGGAAGAAAGCTGCACATTCAGGATCTACGGAGAGGTACGCTTCATAATGAGCTCATGTGCCATTTTATGTATGTTCCTGAGCCAATATATGGATATACTGTAGTGTAATTTGTGGTGTGTTACAGTCTCCAGAGGCAGTAAAGCAGGCTAGAGAGTTCCTAGAGTTCAAAGAAGACTACTTTCAGGTACCCAGGAACCTTGTCGGTGAGTGAGCTACATTCCAGAGGGAGCTCATTTTGTCCCACTTCACACCCTCCTTATCGCATCCTTATACACTCTTATTACCATGATATTCCTTTAACCCTCTCTTCGCTATCCTCCTTTGCCTCGTGCACAGGCAAAGTCATCGGCAAGAACGGCAAAGTCATTCAGGAGATTGTGGACAAGTCGGGCGTGGTCCGTGTCAGGATTGAGGGAGACAACGACAAAAAACTTCCCCGGGATGAGGCAGCCAGGCAGGGGGCAAGCAAGGACGACACCGCCGGCAGCAAAGAGGTGAATGAACCGTGCAGCTGGCCTCACAAGTCCCCTATAAACCCACCCCCACCCGGCTCTCTGAAACCCTGCTCATTAACTGCAGCAGAGTGTAGAGATCCCATCTTCTATCTGCTTTGACACTGTTCACTCCTGCTGCTTTGTAGTTTTCATTGCTTTCATTACACACGCAGCATGTTGGCACTTAGCAGTCAGCTGTCTCTGATGGGTTGATATGTATCTTTTGAGTGTGCTTCCTGTGATTTTAAAACATTCAAATAATTCCAGAAATTGTTTGTAATTCACCACTTAGAATGTTATTTATGAATGGGGCTCAGTATCTAAAGTAATGATTGTTGTTTGTTTTTGTTTTTTTAATAATACACTCAACTTCTCCCCTCTGTGTTTTATCAGGGCTTGGTTCCCTTCGTGTTTGTGGGAACTAAGGAGAACATCAGCAATGCTCAGGCTCTGTTGGAGTACCATGTGTCCTACCTCCAGGTTAGTCCCCCACTTTCACCAGTAGATGGCAGCACTAGCCTGTTCACTGTTCCTGTCACTCAAAAATACTTGGGATAAAAGAGACCTGCATGACAGACTTTGATTCCAAATGGGTTTCTGCTCAAAATATCTGGACGCTTAGTCGGGGGAAAGCGGTTTCCTTGAAGCACATGTCCTTAATGTAACATGTGTGGGGTTAAGACAGGGTGCTGTGAGGAAATGTGGGCGTATGTGCAAGGTCTTTTCATATTGGTCATTCACCTGTTTCCCCCCTGGCCAGCTCCACATGAGGACCGCTGTAGAGAGCACCTCGTTTTGCTTACCTCATGAGCTTTTATAAATGGCCCCTCTCTCTGGGGTAGGGTAAAGGGTACACAAGTTTAGATTACCAGCTATCTGGACCCTCAACTTCCAAAAATAACACCAGACCCCCTGCCCTGCCTCACTTCCTTTACGCCTCCCTTAAGGTTCAGCTGTCGTTGGTGGAGGCAGCTGTCACATTGCGAAGTGAGGCCCCCCTCCTCCGAACCAGCCACCACTATACCGCTATAGAAACTGCAGTCATTGCACTGATGTCATGAGACGCCAATGCCCATCCCCCTCATCTATGGAGATGGCATATGTAGCTTTGCTGGAAAAAAATAAATAAATTGTGGTGTTTTAATAAGATATAATTAAAGTGAAAGCAAACATGAGGAAGCCATAACTTTTTAACTTTATTCTGGCTGAAAATTTTAGTGTTTGTCAGAGTGCTGCGAGTGAGAGTGTTGGTTGTCACGTTGGGAATGGTGGTCTGGGGGATCCCCGACAAAATGATATTTCATTGCTGAAGAATTGTGGGATTGACTGGTCACGGTGTAACAGTCACTCATCATTAGTAGTTTCCCTTGTCAACAACTGCTTTTCCCAGTTTTAGACAAATCTTAGCAACCAAGTGGGCTATTCAACGTGGTATTCATTTATTCTCTGTCCAAAGAGACTAAAAGTGAGGGGACAATTTCACATCCATTTTGTTATTCAAGGGACATCCAGCCGTTTTCCACCAATAAGACAAAACTGCCTTTTCCTAACCACGTTCCTACCACGAATACCTTTACTCAATTGGCTATTGGTCAGAAATCTGTTGGTTTTTCAACAGAGGGTTCTGTCAAGATGGTCATGTACCAGGAACTCTATGCATTACTGCCACTTAGTGGTAGAGTGACTTCATAACAAGTACAAAATCAGACCCACAGCAGATGCTTAAAGGACCATGTCAGTCTAATTCTCTCCACTAGCAGAGATGTCTTCAACACATCTTGTGTGCATCAGTGTCTGCAGTGTTTACTTTAGTAGATCTCAGCCTCCCTGTTTTATCCGCCGTTCACTGCCATTCATGTTGAAACTTTGTGTAAAAACACTTAGACTGTTAAGTCTCTGGGTTTAGTTAACTTTAAATAAATGTATTCATCCATTGTTTTTACAATCTTCACATAAAAAGACGTGGGCAATTCAAATTTGTTTGGTGACAAAATGTGAGGTAATGCACTCCCGTTTTCCTGCCATTTTCAGAGTTTATGCATATTTTTCTGATGAACGGGATAATATTGTGAATCGCAGTTATTTTGGCTTGGATGATCGTGACATGACATTTTCATGTCATCCCATGCTTATTTGTGCACATACAAGTGTTGAGTGCCTACCAACCTACAAACCGCTGAATAAGGCAAGTTTTTTTGTGGGCTGCCTGGATTCCTATTTTTGGCTCCCTTTCCTCTGTCACTTGCAGTTTCATTAGATATGTTCTAGTAGAAACTCAAAATACTGATATGTCCCCTTTAATGTTGGGGAAGATGCAATAAATCATTCATGTTATTGATGACTCACCCTGCCAACTATTTTTAAAGGTGATTTCTGTAGGTAGTTGGCATTTTACTCATCTCTGCACCATTATTACCCAGCCATTTGTGTTAAATAACAGGTGGCCATCGAGGTGTAGCGTGGGATAGGATGCAGAGGGAGGTGCATTTTGTTGAAACTTTTCAATAAGCCATATGCTGAAGAGCGGGCTATAACACCACACCATCTACAACTGTCTCATCGTCCCTGTCCTGTAGGAAGTGGAGCAGCTGCGCCTAGAGCGTCTCCAGATTGACGAGCAGCTCCGTCAGATCGGGGTCGGGTACCGTGCACCTCCTAGTCGGACTGCAGGCCCCGGTGTTGAACGTGAGAAAGGCTACTTGACTGACGATAGCAACAACTCCCTCCATACCTCTCGCACCTATGGAGGCCGTGGCAGAGGGCGTAGGGCCTCAAACAGCCAGTACTCTGGATATGGTAAGAATGAGGGATCTGAAACATTATTTCAGTTAGAAACATTTGAGCGTAATAGAAAAAATAACTCCTGTCTTGTTAAAAGTCGTAAACTAATGATCGTTTTAAATTGATTGTCTCTGCTTGATCCAGGCACAAACTCCGAACAGTCAAATGCTTCTGAGTCGGAGGATGTTGGCGAGAGAGAGCAGCGGCCCCGTGGCATAGGTGGTGATGAGAGAGGCTCCCGGCGGGGCGGCAGGGGCCGAGGCTCTAACCCAGGACGGGGCCGTGGAGGGCCAGCGTCCAAGCCTTCCAATTCCATCAGCTCAGGTAGTTAAAGTCAACGTTCAGGTTACCAACGAACAATGGTCTTACATTTCAACCTTGAGTCATGCATAATACACATAATATTAATTAAGATGAGAAACTAGACCCTGGAGTGTGGTGCTTATAAGCAGGTGTATTTCTAAGAAGCGTGTGTGCATTGGTGAAATGGAAAAATGCACGTATAAGTCAGCTTTTAAGCCATTGTAGAATTGTCAAGTAAGCGGCTATCTGATACTCGCAATGTGGTTTTTAATAATGCAGTCTTTGTGGTAAATCAAAGTCAATAAAAAGGGAACTCTAGCCAATACTAATATCCTGTGGCGTATCCAGTGCTGAGGGACCCAGACAGTAACCCATACTCCCTGCTGGAGGGTGAGGGAGAGCTGGCCGACGCAGACATCGGTGAAGGTATGGGAGGAGACCGCCGCAGACGCTCCCGACGTCGCCGCAACGATCAGGAGCCCAGCGTGATGGATGCTGCTGCAGAGTCAGACAGCCAGGGCGCCCCCAGCGAGAACGGACTGGGTGAGGAGAACTAAAGTGTTGCATTTTCGTCTGTTTCATAATAATTTGTGCGATATGGTTGTTAATTGTTGGCTGTTAATTAAAACCAAACGCAGACATTCTGACCCGACGTTACCAGAGATTGTAACCCGTATTGTCTCATTGACTGTTAGACGACGAAGCACGACCTCAGCGCCGCAACAGAAGCCGCCGCCGTCGTAACCGTGGCAACCGCCCAGAGGGAGGTTCAGCCAGCCGTGACAGACAGCCAGCTGAAAGTGGTGAGTCACCATCTTTTACGAGATAACATTTTCCTCTTCAGAATGAACAGGATATTCTGTATCAATATAATCAACGTATGTGCTTCTACTGTATGCATGAACATTCTATCTATTATTATTTTAACTCCTAATACATTATTCAACTTACAAGCCTCTGTGCTATTACTTTTTTCATTTTTTCCAATGTTAAAACTTGACACAAATTCATGCATCCTCATGCCATTTCATCTGCTGTCTCCTCATTCATACGTTCAGATAGAACCTCCATTCAAACTTAAATGAATTAAAACATTCATTCAGGGTTATTCAACTTGTAAAAAAAAAAAAAAAAAAGCCACATAGAGTGATGCTCATGGCAAGCCTTGTTTTTCATAATCAAAGCCCAGAATGTAACTTCATATTAACAAGGAATAATACTGGTATTATAAAATAATTCAATGATATTCATAAAAATTAAACCCATTCTCACTTTCCACTAATTCACCTGCTTTATACTTTGTTATACAGCGTATACGTTCTAACATATTTCGATGTTTTCAGTGACTGTTGCTGACTACATATCCCGTGCTGAGTCCCAGAGCAGACAGAACCTGCCCCAGAAGGAAAACCATGCTGGCCCCGAGCCCAAGGTACAGGCAGCAACACATACATTGAACTCAGCCTTTTTTTTTTATTGATCAAAATTACATTGATGGTCCATTCTCACACGTTCCCACCTGTTTGTCCTCACAGGAGAACGGGACCAGCGCTACGAAGGATGAGCGAACACCCTCCAAGGGTTCCCCCAGCAAAGGCATGACCTCGGCTAGCGAGACCCTGACTTTGGTCAACGGGGTCTCGTAGAGAGACGACCCTGCCCCTCGCGAACCCAAGTCTAGAGCAAGACTCCATGGCAAACTCTGTCCCTGCTTGCATTAACTTAAACCTTAAACAGATGAGTGAAAAGTACCTGACAAAATACCTGAATTCATACTATGAGAGTGAAAAAGTACAAAAAAACGACAAACGCATCTACTTAAAAACACACGTTAACGGTGTATGCTATCCTATCTATCAGTACTTAGTGCTTATTTAAAAAAAAAAAACAACTAGCTTGCCAAAAAAGAGCTGGTGGATATGACTTGATTTTTAAAAATACTGAATACGAGAAAACGGGACGAGACTTTTTGTTTTTGTTTTTGTTTTTTGTTTTTGAAACGGTTGTTGGTTATTTGTGTCTTTTTTGTTATGTTAATTTCGTTCATTGTTTATCACTGGTTTGGACTTGGCGGTCGCTCTCTCAACCAAAACAGACGCATCTCTTAACAGTGTTAAAGTACAGACTAGAGAGATTTAAGCTGTAGGGGGCGTACAAGCAGACAGTCCAATAGCTTATGTGACGCGATGTTTCGCCCACTGATCCGGGGAGTGGAGACAGATTGGAATATTGATAGACATTGTGCCTTGAATTTGAAAAAAAAAAAAAAGAAAAAGAAAAAAAAAAACTTGAGTTTTTCCATTTCAGTTTGTTTTTGTTTCCCAAGAGGAAGAAAAGAGGGTGAGGTGTTCTTTTGGGGGGCTTCCAAGAAGAGAACAGACCTGTGAGGGAGTGATGAGTAAAATGAGCAAAAAGAGGATGCAGAAAGGAGGGAGTGGCTGGCCAACGGGAGGAAAAACGAGTCTGGTGCCAAACAGGAAATTCAAGGCGCTTGTCCTCATTCGGAGTAGAATGGACAGCGTAGGGGTCAGCGCGTGTGCGTACGTACATATGTACGTATGTGTGCTTGTGTGTGTGCACAGTTGAAATATTTGGCAACCACAAAACAAAAACTGGGAGGGGTGAGGTAACGAAACGTAACGCAGCCCTGGGCGGGTCGCACGGTGAGGAATCTCTACTTTCCAACAGGCCTGAGGGGTGTCTTCCTCCTCGTACCTGTATAGGTCTTTGAGGGTCCAGGATGGCTCCCATACAGCCTAATAAACAGGACAGGCCGAGACCAGACCGACGGCAGACTTGAACTATAGTTAGACTTAAAGAGAACTATACCGTGCCTCTTTCTCTGTGTTGGAGGGGGCAGCGGTGCTAGCTTCCAGCCACACTAGTGTCTTGATAAACCACTGCAGCGCACAGCTCCGGATGCACACGAGGGCGACCACCTTTCTGGGACGGGTGCTGCTAGTGGGGGGGGAGGGAGGGGGGGAGGGGTCTGGACACTGTGGGATTGGGACAGCTTCAAATGACATGAGAGCCACATGACACACAGACCCACACTTACAGGACACATGCATACACAGCAGGTGCGTGCAAGTCGACGTGGTCGCCCCGCATGGCGCAAAGTAGAAGACGGCAACAGAACACAGAACAAAACGAGCGAGGTGTCTGTCTTGTACCTGGCAGTTTGGGTTGGCAAATGAGAGTATGAGAGGGACTCGAAAACCTCGGTGGCTCTCTGCTCATGTTGTTACTGTTGTCTTGGTTACCGCTCTCAAGTTTTTTTTGTTGCTATTTCCACATCTTAGAAAATACGAAATAAATAAAAAACTGAAGTGAAATCAACCTCTTCTCTGGAGATGAACTTTGATTTCTCCGTCTTGTGAGTTTGCAGTCTATTTTTCTAACTTGCATGGCATTTATGTTAACGAGTAGTAGGTGGTGCCTGTCCTGTGCATGAGGGAAGGGTGTTTAATTAATCTGACTTACAAAGCCATCGTTTCATTCACTAGAATTGCTGCTACTGTACACATTGAATGTCCAACTAACATAGAAACTCCACTTTGAAGAGGGAGAACCTATTTGTGACTTCAAAAACATTTGCCCGCCCTCATCTGCCCAGAACGCCCAAGTCTGTATTGGTGGATACGAGTCAGGAAGGGACCCATTCCCTCACTCACAAGTTGTCGCAGTCTCACAAAGTATTAAATTACAAGGGCAACATTGTGCATGACAAGCAAGCGTCCACATGACCAAAGGTTTGGGGAGACAGATGAATGGGAGTGTGGTTGGGATGACCCAGATGCTGCTGTCGTACATTTCTGCTCGCCTGTATGTTGTGTTTTTATTAAAGAATGAACGAGCACTCAAGTATTTGTACCTTGGTTCAGTTGCATGTGTGTGAGTGGAAGACGAAGCCCCTATCTGGTATGTTTGTGTTTACCTTTATACCTCATTGTGTGAGTACTGTATATCCTCCTGTATCTACCCCTCACATCCTGTTGAAAGACTGCTGGCTGCTCTGTGTGCGTGTGCGTGCGTGTGTGTGTGTGTGTGTGTGTGTGTGCGTGTGTGTGTGTGGATGCTGGTTGTACAGTCGACTCCTCACTCTTGTCAGATTTTGTCTCTGGTTTTCTCACTCATGTTCTGATGGCAATAAAGGACTTTTCATTGTTTGGTATACACTTTTGTTCTCAACCGTTTCTTTTTAATTAATAGAAGTCCGGCAGCCAGAGCTAAAGTCAATTCAAACTTTTTGCAGGTTTAACATGATTGACGGACTCATTCATATTATATTGCAGTCGTCACTAGTTGAATTTGTCTCAAAGACTATTTTATGCAATCCCAATTGTGTGTGAAGTCCAAAAAAGGTTGTTTGACAGTTTTATAAATTCACTTAGATTTACTGAATGTATCAACCTGTGAATGATGGTGAAACACTGAAAATTCAAGAACTATGACTATCCACTCAATGTGGATATTATTCTGAATAATCATACACGGCTCACCCTCACTTGGCTTGAAGCTTGACTCACAAAGTGATCCTTCAAACATACTTTTTTATATTTTGCTTTTGGGATTCATCTGAGAAGCACCAGCAGGAGTGACGGATCCCAGAGGCCTCCTTCCTCCCACGGTCTCCAGGCAACAAGCACGACACGGATCAAGTTAGTAGCATTCACGGACGCTACAGGTAATTACTGTCTGTTTGAGTCTGGTTTGCCAAATTCTGTCTCAATTGCTTGACTACTCCATGAACAAGCAGGTATGGTGATGTCAAGCATTACTAATTAATGATGACTAACTATAACTTTAGAATATCATAAATCAAATGTATTTTGACTGATATAGGACTTGCTGAACTTCTGGTGTCAGTTTATTATAGGCTATATATACTTAGTGCCTGGCTATCTTATAATTCTCCTATGCTCTATGGCAATACTGTAACCTTAAAAGCATCCTAGAATAATTCAGTAAAGCAGAAATGTAGGCTACTGTAGTTCTACAGTATTTTGGGTCAAAAATTGCAACAATGTTTTATGTGTTTAATTTTAGTTTGAAAGGATTAACGTGTAGCAATGATGGGATGGCTTGAACACATTTACAGCAGCAGTGGATGCAGATCTTTTATCTTGCAGTGTGGCTCTGCCCCCAAGTGAACAAACTAACTCACTAACTAAAGAAAAACTAAAATTGGATTACACAACTCACTTTCTATCAGCCTCATCCATGATAAGCAACAATATATATTACTTGGAGGGGTGGTGTGTGTGTGTGTGTGTGTGTGTGTGTGTGTGTGTGTGTGTGTGTGTGTGTGTGTGTGTGTGTGTGTGTGTGTGTGTGTGTGTGTGTGTGTGTGTGTGTGTGTGTGTGTGTGTATATATATATAAGTAATTTTTTTTTTGTCTCCCATAACATATTATAAACATGTGCTGAGAGTAAAACATGAACCTAAAAGAGAATAAATAACTTGTACACGAATTAAGTTATACTGTTAAAAGTCTGAAACAAGTTGAAAACACATTTCTTACAAACAACCATTCCGAGCGAGCCGCCATAGTGAGGAGGTTCTTTCCGGATAAAAGAGCCACATCTTTACCCAATCAGAGCCTTTACATTTCGAAAGACACGTCTATCCACCAATCAGATTCCTTCTTGCGCGTTTATGGCCAACCGGTAATCCACGGGTTCGTATCCTGTGGAGTTTCGACTTCGTTGTGGCGCCGATTACAGCTGTGAGTAGTTTCGCCTTTATGTTTCTCTCTACTTGTTACTGTTGTGTTTACGGTTGCTCTAGTTTTACACGTCTTCAAGCTCACCTGCATGAAATGTCAATGGCTGAACTAAATTTATTTCGTTCCAGTCACATGAGACAAAATGGCTAACGAAGCTAACGTTAGCATGCTAATAGAAACCATTCAAATGAAACAAACTGACGAGCAGCTCTCTGACCAGGAAGTGCACACACAGGAACTTCTCCGACCTTAATTTTCTTTTCAAATATTTGTATGATACAGTTGTATTTGAAGTCGTTCAGTTTTTGACTAATAACACAAGTTAAAGTAGGACGACGGTTAATATTTATTGTTTTGCCCTTAGCGTAAACTCGTCTCGATTACAAGCCGTCTATTTCCTGATAATGACGTTATGGATTCACCATTCGCGCTCTCACTGGTTACTTTCTGTTACTACACGGTGGCCCGTGTAGTCTAATACTGTCTATCCTTTCACAGAGAAGTACACCGGAGCAACAATGGTGAAGATCTTCATCGGGAACCTGTCTCAGCACACGGGGAAGGAGGACGTGGAAGCTCTGTTCACCCCATTCGGCACAGTAACAGAATGTGCCAAGTACAAAAACTATGCTTTTGTCCATATGGACGACCGCAAGTCAGCCACCAAAGCCATCCGTGAGCTCCATCTCCAAAAGCTGGATGGCAGACCCATCAATGTGGAGCCCAGCAGAGGGAAGAACCAGGGCCCTGTGAAGCTCCACATTGCCAACGTAGAAAAGGGCTTTGACGATGAGCTCCGCGGGCTGTTCGAAGAGTACGGCACGGTCAAAGAGTGTGCCATCATCAAGAACTTTGCCTTTGTACACATGGAGAATTCTGACGAGGCCATGGATGCCATGAAGGCCCTGGATAACGCCGACTTTCAAGGTAAGTCATTTTGATATTGTACTCTTCATCAATGGAAGGAAGTTTTGGGGGTGTCCACACTGTTCGTATCCTGCCTTTTTTTAGATTTGAGGGACAATGATTTTTTCTCTCTCAGGAAAGCGCATACACGTTCAGGTATCAAAAAGCAGACCCAGAGGGGCACCCGAGGAGGAGGAGGAATATCCACCTCCGCCGAGCAGAGGAGGCTATTATCCTCCTCGCTACCCAGGGGACAGGCCCGAGCCTCCCTACAGAGAGCGCATGTCCGCGTACGCTCCTCCGCCTCTGCCTCCACCGCCCCCTCCGCCGAGACGACCAGCGTATCCCGACCGTGGTTATGGCATGCGAGATGCCTATGGGATGGTCGATTACTATGAGAAATACAGAGCCCGTCCTTACGGTATGCTCGGCTACGATGACAGGCGTTCCAGTGCCAACCCCCCTCCTCCGCCTCCTCCCTCGGCGCTGGTGCGAGAACGTCTCGGAATGGGGGCTCCCGACCCATACGAGCGGCGTGCGCTCCCCCCTCCTCCTCCGCCCGCCTATGGGGCCAGGGATCGAAGCCCCATCAGACGAGGCCCCCCTCCGCCTGCTCCCCCAGCTGGTAACGGGTACTCCTACGAGCGGTCCCGACTCTCCCCGCAGACCAGGCCTCCAGTGTATGCACCGCCAATGTATGGAGCTCCCCCCCGCCCCAGGGACTCCTACACAGAGGGATCAGCGCCGCCGCCGCCACCACCACCTCGATATGCAAGCTATTAGGCACACGAGTGTAATTCAAGGTGAGAAAGAGACCTAATAAATCACATTGATAAACAGTAGGCATGATTTACGAAAATCTTAAATATGTACAGAAATGATTGATGATCGTAGCTTGAGGTGGAATCACGTTTTAAACCATCTCCGTCAGCCAGAACTCTTAATTCCTGCAGATCTAGACCAAGAGATCAATATACAACGGAACTTTGCTGATAGAATCCTAACGATATTGCTGCTGTAACATCAAAGATCACTCTTGCGCGAATCCTGACTAAAACCCGCTCCTTGACATGTGTGGTGTGCTCTCTTTCCAGGTTTAGAATATGACAAGATCGTCGTCGTCTGCTGATGCACGTGGCGCTATACATCCCCCTTGTCTATGGCGGATTGCGTTGCGTTCGCCTGAGACTTACTGGAAGATATTGTATTGCAGACAGCCCCGTACTTTAAAACATATGATTCCATGTCTACAGTTCACGTATTCTTGTGAACTTGCTTTTTCTGTTCCTCTGCTTGTTTTACTGTTCAGCTCCCTCAAATGTGTTTGGAGAGTAGGATGCTGGCTTAGGTGCTTAGTGAAGTGTGACTCAGTACTGTTAAAGGCCAAACTCCCTCTGCCCTTCACTCTTTCTAAATGGATACGACCTCTGAGAAACTGACAGTCTCATAAGAATTAATTTAAATGAGAGAGAAAAATAGTCTTTGTAAACAAAATTTATTGTGCTCATACCCAAAATCAAAATAAGTTCAAATATGCAGTGTCTAGGGTCTTTATTATAATACATGGTGTGGCAGGTTGTATCTAATCGAAGGTTTGCGGGACATGTTAGCATGACAAGTCAAAAGTTCCAGTGTGGTTTTGTTCTTTTTACACTTTGTGTTATCTTTTCTTGCGTAAATAGAATCTTTAGCACCATTTATGTATGATTTTATTTACTTTTACAAGTTGCTTTTCATTTGAACGCTTTTTAATAAACGAATCAAACCAAATACTCCGCTTTAACTGTCAAATTATTCCTCGTGGGCTAGGCCTTTATCGTCAGCCACCACTCACCACATGTACGTAGTAATATGCAGGCGTTCACCCCTTAACGCGCTCCAGCTTCCTCCTTCACACCCTCGACTTGTCCGCTTGACACATAGTAGGTGATGTTTTCTCACCTTTTTATTAAATTTGTTACGATTTTTGAGCCGTTTTGGGCTAAATTAAAGGTGTAAAATACATGAATAAAAAGCAGATTATGATTCTAACGTTCCCCTCTGATAACCAATCATTACAGCTGATCCGTAACTGTCCACAAACACGCTGCGTTGGCGTGCTGCGTGTTGTCCCGGGTTCACCTGGAGCTGCATCGTCCCTCTGTTATTGCGGTCCTACCTTGTGTCAAGCCAAATAGTGGTTTTCCGAGAATAAGAACAAAAACTGAGCTTTGCGATGGCCCGTGTTTCTGTCGTCTTGCACCTTTTCATTCCTCCTATCACAAGTTCATACTACATATTAGGCACAGTTCCCGTTATTGTCTTTACTCTCAAAATTTCTAACATTTCATATTTATACCACAAATTGCATGCAGTCCTGGTATTCTTAGTATTTGTGCTCTTTGTAGGTTGTTAGACTCTATGCAGGAGATGCCAGCTCATGGTAAGTCGTCCTCGGGAAGATGTGCAGCATCCAGAGGGAAAGAGGTAGGCATCATTTGATCTTTTCCTGCAGAAACACCACTTGTTAATGCAATGAGTCGACACCTGAGTTCCTCTTGTGTTTTTGCGTTCAAACCGCAGAGTTCCCACACTTTAGGAAAAGTAGAGTAAAACTGTTTTCAAAATGTGTTTTTTAATGCACTCCAGTTTGTCTAAGTGAACAGAATGAATATAATGGAGGAGTTGTGATGAGTGGGATCGCTGACCCCGTTTCTTTGTCTCCAGACGTCTCTGCGTTGGCAGCTCTAGCAGCTCTTCAATTCCCAGGAGTTGATTATGGCTCTGCATATAGAGGTACGGCAGCATGAGTTCACTATGAAATCCACAACAGACGTACAGGGTTTGTGAGCTTTGACTCAAAAGTGTGTCCTGTTTGTCGTCTTTTTACAGGAAGTTGAGTTTGTCCTCCGGTGGTCTACAGTTGGTGAGATGGAGGGAATGTCTGGACTGTTACGTCTTTTATTAGTTGATGACGCCAGAATACTTGATCCATCTGTCCCACCTACACCATTTTATCAAACTTCGGTTTTGCTATTATCTTTTATATTTGCATCTATGAACTGTTCATCACCCTCAAACTACTTTTATACACATATACTAAGTATACGTATTTGTAGCATTTGGTTGTTGATGAAATGTTTTATGAATTGTCTTTTGTTTTTAATGAATATTGACTTTTCTAAATGTTTTTTTTTCCTTTTGTCAGTATGAAATGTTTGAACATGATAACCTGAGTAAATAACCACATTTTCTCTCATTCTGAATTGATTTCTTGGTTGATTAGTAACTAGTAGTAAACGAGTGTGCAGGAAAGGGATATACACTAAGACAAGTTGTATTACAAAATCTGCACTTTGTGACGCAAATTCAGCTGCAATGTTTAAATGCCATCACATGGCGGCAACGTGTTTTTATCACAATCAACCCGTCACTTGGTTCATCGTAAGATCGGCACCAGCAGGGTGAGAGTGAGGAATGTAACCAGACATAGATGGTGAGATACTATATTTTAAAAAATGATGACGCTATCTGAAACTGACTCGACGTGAAAAAGAAATCCTCTGAGATCTGCCAGAAATGAGAAGTGCAGTTCTCTATTCCTCTTTTTTTTTTTAAAGTTTAGTTTGCTCAGTGAAATGAGGCTTCCTTTAACACACCATTATGCTGCGTTGGAGTTTGGGGAAATCGTAGTGGGTGCTTAGTGTTATTACCGTTTGCCTGTTTTATTGGGTTAGATGTCCAACGGACGCAAACAATCACGTTACAAACGTTTATGACTTTTCCTCTACTTGTCATTCCTGAAGGCTGCTGTCGTGAACTAGAATGCTCTTCTGCCTTCACGAGGAGATAAAATTCTCTGACATTTCCGGCTTGTTGTAAAATCAATGTCATAAGATTAAGATTCTCCAATTAGACTGAACTTTGGATTCTTGATACCAACACGTTTACATCTATGGAAGTGTTTTATTGTCTGATAATTTCACACGGAGTAAAGCATCATGTACTTTAGTATTCCTTAATAGTACATTCCACCACAAACTTGCATGTTCACCCCATTTACATAACAACTCCATACTACGTTTATTGTAACTAGAGTTGCAAAGCCAATGAGAATAT
This sequence comes from Eutrigla gurnardus, assembly GCF_963514095.1. Taxonomy (NCBI): domain Eukaryota; kingdom Metazoa; phylum Chordata; class Actinopteri; order Perciformes; family Triglidae; genus Eutrigla; species Eutrigla gurnardus. The sequence goes on from NC_139934.1 coordinate 15,321,680, forward strand.
TAAACTACTTGGATGAGCCAGTAATAATAATGATATACTGCAATACAACACCTTCAACAACATCATTTTTTTACTGTATTTTTCTGATAATACTTGGGTTTGTACGTGGATTTCTGAATAGCACTTTTGGAGTAATATTAGGTTGTTGTAAGGACACTTACTTTCTGGAGTACTCCAACACGTTTCCATGAATTTGATGCATTTTCTTGTTTCGTCTAATCGGCTTATCATCAGAACCTGACCTCAAGCTGGCAGATAGATTTCATCCCACACAGGTCTGGTTAGACCTGTTTGTGTGTTACATGCCAACCCTTATTGAGAACGATTGAAACTACAGGCTGCCTGAGATGCTCCGGCTAATAACAGGGAACAACAGCATTCACAAAAAGAACGTTTGATGTGCTAGAGCTGAAATTGTGGAAACAAAAAGCATTTACACTTCAGAGTGGCTGATATTAAATAAAGATCACAGCTTTTTAATCTATGGAGTAATAGACACAGCGTATAAAAATAATACAATGATTAATAGACAGGGTGAAAAATAATACTATGATTAACAGACAGGGTGAAAAATAATACTATGATTAATAGACACAACAGCAAAGTAATGATTTCACATTATATAAGAGGGATCCTAGCATTAACTCTAATGTACAGCGAATAATCAAGTCAAAGTCACATCATGGATAGCATTGTCTCGTCAGTCTCAAGGGGGCCGAGCAGGTCTGCCCTGAGTCCACCTGGGCCACTGACCGTCCCATGGGAGCCGGTGTCCGTGACGGGCGTCGTGCTGGGCGGACAGCCCGTCTCTCTGGACGGGGGCGCAGCCAGCACCTCGAAGTCCACCTCGAAGCTCCCCTTGGCCTCGCCAGACTCACGGATGATCAGCATCTCATACGCTCCGAACCGGACCAGGACCTTGTCCGGGAGATCCACCCTCTCCAGGTAGTCCAGCGCCGCGCCGTTGACCGACAGCTTCCCCCTCTGGCTCAGGTTCTGGATGGTGAACAGCAGGTCCGGGCGCTGGGGGGTGCGGTAGGCGGAGAGGGACAGCTGTTTGCGGGACACCCGGGCGTCGACGAGCGCGGCGCTGCAAACCTGGGCGTCCCGGCCCAACCGGAGAGGGTCGTCCGCTGAGTGTCGGCTCTTGGTCCCCAGAGGAAGCAGCCCGTAGAGGCCCTTAGAGTTCTGCATGGGGTGGAACAGCTTGATGTGGAGGCAGGTCAGCAGATCCTCCTCAGTCTCCAGGGTCTGGGACACATTCATCCTGGAGGTGGGCTGACCTAGGACCGGCAGGAGGGGAAGAAGTCCACATCAGGGGTCTGGATGATGCGGTTTACCAGTCTTAACTAGACTACATTGAACTGCTGCTGTTAGAGACACGTGTCTTCTTACCTGAACGTGTGTTTGTTGTTGAAGCAACAGGTCGTTTTACTCCGTTAACAGGAAGGAGATCAGACGTCTCACCCGGAGGACTAACTAACTAACTAACTAACTAACTGACTGACCGACTAATTAACTGACTGACTGACTGACTGACTGACTGACTGAGTTAGAGGAGAGAGACAGCAGCGACTCCTCCTCGGACCGCTGCCTTCAACCTTTTGTTTTCTCTCACAAGTTTCGTCATTCTCACAAGACGTGATGCTGCCTTCACGTGCGAACCCGGAAAAGTAAAACTTGTGTGGATGACGTACAATAGTCGTGAAAATGTTGTTTACTAAAAACGGTGAAAAATGTTCAATAGTATATTTCGAATATACTAACAATGAACTCATAATATCGTATTGAAAGTATACTACAACTTACTTTTACCTGTTTTTTTTTTCCATACACATTTTAAAATAGATGATTTTCATTAGGCCTACTTTGAGATTTTCTTCTGGTAACATGGAAATTAAAGTATTGTGTCAAAATTAAGTTTGCACATGACAGCAACAACGTTCTCTCATAAATTCCATGGAGATGACTTTGACTTTTGGCCTAATGAATAACAATAATAACCACTTATTCCAAGCTATGTCACTAGTTACACATAATTATTATAAATAATTATTTACTAAGCTAAGTGCCAGCAATTCACTTTTTCATTTGTGGCGAAGACTGGAATACAAGTCTGGGAAATTATGGCCATATTTCATAATCCTCTGATGTTCAGCAGACTAATTGTTTTTCGCCATGTTTATTTTTTGATTTACCTAATCCGATGGATTAATGTTCTCTCCGATCAGCACATGAACGCATCATTACAGCAGAGGAAATTCCCAAATGATGAAACGTGTAACAGCAGAACGTTAATGTAGTGAAAGAAAAACTAAAACACTAAAAAACAATAAACCCTGTTAGTGTTACACATTAACTCTGCACGGGTTGTTACGAGAATTGGTTCCTAACTTCCGGTCAGGTTAATTAGCAAATTTGTAGAAAAGTCCTTCAAAACCAGACGGAACTTGTTTGTGATTTTTAACTTTAGACTGTATACAGCATGGGCGAGCGGTCATAATAAGCTATAAATGCAGTGCATGCCCAAGCCCTTCAGTAAAAATAATTGAAAATATTAATCTGGCAGTGTGTTCAATTATACAATACCTTAGTTTTACTGTTTTGGTCTTAAATCCGTGCCTAATCTGTCCCGTTTTGCTTGCGAAAAGCTGGAAAGCTGACAGCTTGTTTCGCGCATGCGCACTGTGACACCGACTAGTACAGTTACTGCTAAAGGCCGTGTTTACTGTAGATGAGCGTTTTGAATGGCAAAAAAGCTGTCAGTGAAGCAGCTTATCTGCCAACGCGCATGCGCAAAAATGACTTGTTTGAATTGTTCAGCGGGAAACTGTCAGTGGTTCATTCATTGTGTAGCCTGGTCAAAATGGCTGAAAATATTAATTATATTCAGGCTTTGCGTTCAGTGCCGTTTTCGCGGAGACCTTTTGAGGAAAAGAAAGCTATAATTTCAAGTGGTCGGCCCACTCCTGAAGTAAATATCACAAAGACTGCAAAGAATTCCGTCCGTCACTTTCAAGCTAGCGCGTATGAGAAACATAAATGGCTAGCTAGCCGACCCCCCTCCCGTCAAACGATCCGGTCTGACAGCGACATATTGCCTGTTCATTCATGAAAACCATCTCGAAACACTCTCAGTCAAACAAGGTGGGGAATGAGAAATCTGCGGCGCTACTAGCCTAGTTCGTTTTAAAAACACACCGGCAGCAGCGCCTACCTATCTGAGACGTGTCAGTGAGTTACTGTAAATGCTGTGCGGAAAACCAGGTCTGTGATTGAGGTGCAGACGGGTGAGTTTGGAGCTGACGAGAGGATCGCGCTGACGACCGTTTCGTTAAATTTTTCTCATTGAAAAACTATACAACTGGCATTTAGATGATGTTCTCCATAAAAAAAATAAGTGAAATACTGTAATAACAATTCGGTTTTAGTAATCAACCGCTTATAGTGATCAAATGTACTCTGGACCAACGTGATCACTACAAGCTGTTTCCACTAACCATATTATATTTTTTATTAAAAAATATAATGCCCCCCCACGGGCGCGCATGGTATTGACACTTCAGCATGACCACAGTAAACGGTCACCGCTCGCCACTGGTATACAGAATGATGATGACGTGAATGTGATACAGTTTAAACAGGGAAGACAGTGTGTAAACGACCAAACAACAGTTTGTGTAGCGGATACGGGAGCTAAACGTTTGTTATCCATAAAAACGGCAGATTACATTTTTGGAGTTGAAGCGACTACCGTAATGACGCTAGTAAAACGTCTGCAAAGTGCCGTACACAGAAAACCTAATTATTTCCATTCCGAAACTGAACAATAAAAAAAAAACATGATCCATATGCATAACCATACCATAAAAATATGTACCTACCTTTTAAATAAAAGCAGATATTTTTAAAACATTCATTCAGGATTTCATTATTCAAATTGCAGGTTCAGATTTACACATTTTTGAGTTCCAAATACAAAGACATGACACAGCAAAACATACATTTACAACAGTGCAAACCAAATTTATTTTTTTAAATTAAGGTTTATTTGTTGTGCAAAAATTGAATTTTAGAAGTACAGAAACACGACGAGTTTAAATATGATAGCAGCTCAGCAGTTTATGGGGTTATACACAAATACAAACATTACATTTGTTTCTATTATCATAGGTCCTTTCTTTAATCACCGCTTTCATTCCACTTGTTGTAGGCTACCTTGTTTTCAATCTCTTGGTGGAAAATCTCAAATAAATGAAGCAAAGTGAAGAAACACAGCTTTTGTAAGTTCCTTCCTTTTGACAGGGAGAGGAGCCTTGAACTACTCATTACATTTGATCCAATCACCAGGGGAATATATAGCAAGGCTAATATAGAGCAACTTGAACATGCAAACCATCAACAAAGGCCCTCATCTCCTCACTCCTAATAAATACACTCTACATTTTAAAAGCCTCTGAGCCCCTAAGTGAACCAACAACCAGACAAAGTACACAGCAGAGATGTTTATCACACAGTAAGACAGGCAGCAGTAATAGCTGTCTCAGTCTCAGCCAAGAATACTGTCGATGCACCTCCATCAAACATGTATACAGTGTTTTGGGCTGCTCTGCTTTCAATGTTTCATTTGTAACACTTATTGTAACGCAGAAAAAATGCTTTAATAATGAAACGTTATTTGAACAAGTGTGTGTGTCCTGAAGGGGATTCCTAGTCTCGCCATGGAACTCATTCGGGCATTGAAAGCAGTGGAACTTGAACTTGTTCTACTGTGGTTCCATTTCTGCCAAAAGGTGTTGCTATGGTTACTCAGCTTTGAATTGTATTTAGTAATGATAAAACTATTGTGACAATCTGATCGTCTGCTAACCGAACAGAACATTTGTCTGTTTCGGTTCGACTTTTAACTTCTTTGTCTTGTCGTTCTACATGTCGTCCTGATGTCTCTCTCTCTGTCTCTCTCTCTCTGTCTCTCTGTCTCTGAATATGGAATGACTCCTCATAAGCTTATGCATATATCTGGTCTCAATCCATTGTAATTAAACTAAACTATTAACTATTACAGACAAACTGAATGAAAAAATTAAGATTTGTATCCTTGCCTGGTGTCAAATTTAAATTTCAGAGGCATTATGACCATTAAAATCAATATCCCATATCCAATGATGCAACTGAATGTCTTCCCGTACATCACCTGTAACATAAACATGATGAAAATACAGTAAAATACAACATTTATGATACAATCTATGAAGGCATACTCCGGCAGTCTCAGTGTTTTGTCATCTTTACAGTTGACATAATTACTGTTAACTAGGGTTTATTTTATTTCCATAAGCCATTGAAATGGTAATAAACACAATGAATATTGATCAATCTTAATGACTGAAGAGCTCCATGATTTACAGTCAGGTGAATGGAGAATGCAAAGTCCCACAGTGTTCTTTGAGGTATCCATAGATTCATAGAGATGAGACAAAAAGCATGTTGTTGTTGACGTCTGTCGCCATCTGGTGGCTGTATCAAAGTAAGAGCCAACGGATGGTGCCTGCTGATTTGGGACAAAATAACATATTTGCTAGTGAAATACCTTCAGAATAACATTTATGTCAGTGTGACGGTAAAATGTGAAGTTTGACTGGTTGTTGACAGTGGCCGCTGTGTGTTTTGATGCATTCAGGTGCATTAGAAAGTCTGGAATGTCTATATTCCAGTGATCCCAAGCATGATGTTATAGACTGGCGTGAAAATTACTCCGCATATTTTGATCACAACTTGTTCTTATTTTGACAAAGTTTATATCTGTACTACTTTGCATTCATATGCTCTATAAATTAACGATTATGAAATAGCTGCTTTACCTTTAACAAAGTTTTTATCCCCATCAATACATGGCAAAGGACCTGAGTAGCAACGGAAGCAAACAGGTGGAGATACACATGCTAGTGAGACAGCAACACAATCGGATGTCCTGTTTGCTGTCTCATGTTTACACGTCCTCCACAAGGGCCCAGGAGATGTGATGTTTGTGTGTATATTCTGGATCAGATGTGGTGGATCCCACGGGCAGAACTTCTCTTCCCTTCCCCTTATTTGTTACACCACGGGGAGCACCAGCATCCTGGCCACATGAAGACTAGCACTCCATCCCAGCCCTCCTTAGCTCCCAGTTACCTGGAGCAGGGCTCACTAGTGGAACAGCCCTGTACCATTAATGCAGAGGCTTAGCTTACAACATATGGAGCACGCTGCCCTTTATAGTGGCTTATGTATCTGCGTACTGACAAAAGCATTTGCTTCGGCTGATAGAAGTTGCTTCCCCACTGACTTGCTGGTCCTCCTCAGCCGGTTCAGTGCCCTCAGTCTCACCTGTTGCACTCCTCTGACTTCACATTCCCTGATCTCCATCTTCACGCCACGTTCCTTGGCAGCAGCTTCAAGCTCTGTTGGCAATGAGGAAGGCAGCAGTAGTGTCAACGACATCCAACGTCCTGCTACTGCATCATCACGTCTGATGGGATCTGCCTCTGAACCCGCCTGCAGTGGAAGAGCCTGCTTTTCAACGTTTCTTTGTTTGCATGTAAAACAAAGACATTTGAACTAAAATCAAAACAACAATGTATTACTATCACTTAACACACAAGTAATACAAAATGTGATATGGGCATACTAAAATGAGTGGCTGAGCTTTTACTCTAAAAGGGAGCATCTCAAAGAATCCCTGTATTTATACAATGATAAATGTATTTTCACCATTGGTTCGCATTTTCCCCAAAAGCTGTAAAAAAATGAAAACAATTTATGGTCCTGTCAATAAGGTTCACTGTCAAAGGGAGGCCATCTAACACCAATTTTACATGGTTGTGTATTATTGACCTGTCTCTAAGAAAACAGTCTGGGTGTCACTTATAATCTGTGTCATATATCCCTTAACCTGCAAAGATTGTCAATAGCTTATATCTTATGTATATTATCATGTTTAGGTATAAGAATGATTGATCCCTGTTTCATTGATAGTGTTAATGTCCTATTACTTATAATATAATGGCATCAAATAAAAACCCTTTTATATCCTCCTGAAATAATTTGTAGAAATTTGAAGTCAGTCCATCTCCTGGAGCCTTATCGCTTTTCTTTCTTTAATCTATAATCTCTTTAAACGTTTAGTCTATTTTGGAGATATTCAAAATCAGCTTTATTGGCCAACTAAGTGTGAACATATACAAGTAATTTAAGGAATATACAAACACGCACACACACACACACAGACATGGAAGCTAAAAGCAAGGATAACAAAATAAAGAATAAAGATAAACTAAACATTTGACTACTATGTACACTAGATATAAAGTATATAGATGCATGGGACAATTAAATTGCAAACAGTCTGAGAATAGTTCAATGGTGCGGGGTGCAAATGGTGCAGGAATAAATATGAAATGTTAATGTAACAGGCTGCTATGGATACACAGGTATTTTATACTCTCTAAGGAAATCAAATTGACAACTGAATATTCTGACAAATAAAGTTCCGGATAAAATCTATATATTTCTTCGGATATCATTCTGTGTTCTGTGCATTCAACATCATTGATCACAAATACATGAATTGGCCTTTTCTCCTTTCCACGTTTTTCTAAGCCACTGAAATGTTGTTTCCCCTTCCTCTATTCATTTTGCTCAGATCTGCTTCTATTCTTTGCTGTACTGATGCTGTCAACCGTGGCTATACCCTCCTGGACAGCAGATGGCGGTGTGGTTGTCATCCGGAAAAAAAGAAGATGCAGAAGAATGCGGGTATGAGCCGCCGTCTCTGATTGGCTAGTACTCGTTTCCTTCTTTTGTTTGATTGGTTTGGTTTGGAGAGGCGTAAGATTGGTTGGGATTGGACAATTCCGTTGAGAGGCAAGAGTAAGCCAATAACAGCTAGAGGGGGGCGGGTCATGACTTCGCCATAGCAGACCCATTTCAGAGCGTTCGGACAAAAGCCAAACGGAAGTACACTCTGCGTAAGGAAAGATCACGAAATCGCCTTGAATTCTTTGTCGAGGCCGCCGGCGAAAGGGTAACCTGAAATTTGCAACCCCGCGTGTCGATATTCACAGCATTTAAAACTCCTGAAACTGCTAACATTTGTATATTTGCCTGCCAGCTCGCCGCGTACGCTTGTGCTACGACGGCCAGCTGCGCTTTGTGTAATACCGTGCGTTCACTGGCAAATTAACCGTGGCAGCACATTTGCTAAACCAACACCAGGAATTGTGTTCAGGATTACTCCACACGGCAATGTTATAGGAATAAAAGTAACGTCACAATACGTAAAAACAACGTGTGTAAATTCAGTAAATCTAAAGCTAGTTGACGTGATGCGTTAGTTCATTTGACGTCCGCCATTTTGCAATGGACGTGCCCGCTTAATTCACAGCCGTTACTACATCACAAACTGATTCACGGTTACTTAATTTTGTAATATTTGATGTACGTCACGCGTTTTTGATTAAATCGTTTTTCCTCTTCTCAACGTCACGTATTCCCTCTTTTCTCTCATCCGCTCCGAAACAGATCTTTAACAATGGTGAAGATTTTTGTGGGGAATCTGCCGCGAGAGGCAGATCAGGAGGAAATCAAAGGACTCTTTACTCAGTATGGCACAGTCACAGAGTGTGCCATCATCAAGAACTACGCCTTCGTCCACATGGATGACCGCAAGGCCGCCACCAAAGCCATCAAGGTCCTGCACCTCCACAAGCTTCACGGCACGCCGATCAACGTGGAGGCGAGCCACGGGAAGAACCAGGGCTCCGTCAAACTGCACGTAGCCAACGTGGAGAAAGGAGCTGACGACGAGCTGCGTGCTCTCTTTGAGGAGTACGGCTCCGTCACAGAGTGTGCTGTTGTCAAGAATTTTGCTTTTGTGCACATGTCCAACTCGGACGAGGCCATGGATGCCATCAAGGGACTGGACAATACTGAATTTCAAGGTAAGAGCATCATGTGAAACACTTAAAGCTGCAGTTGAGACATTTGTATTCAAACCTAATGTTAATTTTTTTATTATCTCTATCTGTATTTCTCACATTTAGGCAAACGCATCCATGTTCAGATTTCTAAGAGCCGCCCCAGGCATGACGAGCGGGATGACTACCCACCTCCTCCTCCAGACAGGGGTGGCTATTGGCCCCCTCGCTACCCGGGAGAGAGGCATGAGCCTCCCCCACCCAGTTACATGAGAGGCCGCCTCGGCCATATTCCCCCAGGTTACCCGGCCCCGCCTCTTCCACCACCTCCCCCTAGACGAGCAGTTTACCCCGAGCGTCCTTATGAGGGTGACAGGGAAAGATACGGCGTGGTAGATTACTATGAGAAGTACAGAGCCCGTCCGTATGGCATCGCCGGCTACGAGGACCAACGTCCTGGCGCCCCGCCTCCCCCTCCCCCCGCAGGCGTTGTCCGAGACCGTCTTATGACTTCGTCGCTTGACCCGTATGAGCGTCGTCCCCTCCCACCTCCTCCGTCCTCGTACTACCCCCGAGATCGCAGCCCCCTCAGAAGGGGGGCACCTAGCGCGCCGATGCCCCCAGCCAGTAATGGTTACACCTACGAGCGCTCCCGACTCTCTCCGGTTTCCCGAGTCCCGGCATACGGAGTTCCACGCGCCAGGGACCCCTACGCAGAACGTCTGCCTCCGCCACCGCCTGCACGCTACGCTTATTAAGCAAGGCCCCGGGCATGTGAAGGTGAGAATAGGTCTGACCTCGACTGGTGTTCATGTCTTTTCTAAAGTTGCCCTTCGTCCCTGTGAAGGCAGAGGCAGCCTGTCACTTGTCCTGCACACTCCAGATCTTGTGGGGGGAAAACCAGGTTTGAAACAGCATGCGCACGAAGAACCATCGAACCAGTTATACATTCGTTTGCTAACGCACAACTGTGCACTAACATGGGTTTAGCCAATATTTAATAAAATAAATGGTACATGTGTGGAAATACGACGTCGCACACAAAATCTGTGACTGAACGGGACTCGCTACAGCTCTCCAAAGGCACAACAATGAACATGGAACTGCGTTTTGTGTCAACAGACGGTTCATTTATCTCATCTGCTCTTCTTTCAGGATCGTCGTCGACTGCGTCGCCGCTCGCCGCCTCCTGATGCACGTGACGCTATCTTCTTCCCGTCTGGCTGAGCGCGTTGCGTTCCGCTGCGATGCTCACAGGAGGAGCCGAATTGCCGACGCCCACGTCTGTTTTTGTTTTTATTTGGGGACAGTTTTAACTCGTTTCCCACCCCTCCCCCCTCTGATTGTTTTAGTTTGTCATTGTGCTGTAGAATATTTTTTTTATATGCTTGACGTCTGAATTAGGCGAATTTTTTTTTATTTGTACTTTTACGTTTGGAAATTAGTATTCTGATGTTGTGTGTGACCATAGGACGCTGAATAATTTCAGCAGCAGTCTAGGCGATTCTTGTGACTATAGGTTTAACTGAACTGAACATGTTTGGTATTAAATCTAATCTGCACGTTGGTTCCATCATGTTACGCTCTCCCATCGACAACCAAACCGCCATGTGGCGTTGCTGTAAAAAAAAAAAAAATCACGACTAAGACGTATGAGTTTGACACATGTAGACAGTAACTGTTAATAGGTCAGTTACCGCAAAGCGTCACATGTACTTGTCCATTGTCAAACTTGTTTTTAATAAACGGAATTGTGCAGGAATGTTGTTCTGTGCCCAAACTCATGCCCAGCGCTAAAACGCCTCATCAGGGTCACCGCTTAAATTGATTCGAAAAACTCGATGATCTTTCGAAAGGCGAAATCAATGATTATACGTTCATCAACGAGATCACGTAAACGAAGTAAAATCGCCACGCTGAGACTTGTTCATGAGGGATTAAGTGAAGGAGAGCGTAACACTCCTACCAGGTGAGACTAGTTCCCCTTGAATCGGGGGAGGTGACGTCCGAGGCTGCTGGAGCCCTTCAGAGTCGGCAGGTAAGTCCAGGACTTTAAGGACTACAGAAGTAGACCTCACAACAGACAGCACATGCTCACATTGAATTTTTCTAGGTAAACATTAAACATACAGTAAAGTATCCACTCAGCTGTAAATGTCTTTACCAGCATTGTTTGCTGGGAAGTAAGTAAGCTACGTTTTCTAGTTGGAAGTCCATTTTTAGGCACTGTCACCCAGACTAAGGTGTTGAATCCTGCAGGGTTTGAAGACCATGGTCAGGAGAGTTTGGTTTGGTTAAGCTGGACAAGAGTTTGACTGAACCGACCGCACTTGGTCTTGCAGACATATTTATACACCCATGTAAAACATGAAGTCGATTAATACAACTGTATTAACTGATTTTACACACTATTTTTGATGGATGGCAAGTTTACAGTACTTTGCATTGTATTGCTGTTCTGGAAGTTGACATGCATGAATAAAATATTTCAAACCATAACATGGAGTCAGTGTTAACTAATGTACTGCCGTTTAAGCTAAACGGACCATTTCCTTAAAAGGCACCCAGTTACTGTTTTAATGCATTGCATTATTTTGACTTAACCAGTTGGTTGTGTCTAAAGGTAGGTTGTGTATATAGAAATAATTTGTTTCCTTATGTAAATGCACTAAAATCTACAGGCTTTCAAACACCTTGATGCCTCTGGATTTGGTGTCTGGGTGTAGTTTTAACTGTCTTAATTAAAAAGGCTTTACTTTCATTCTCAATCTGCAGACACTTAACGTAATCACAACCCAATACTTTGTTCCAGGTGAGGAGGTGTATAATATCACCATGAGACTACAGGATGCCACTTGATAACTTGCATTACACATTTATTTTAGTATTTTTATTAAATGTTATGTATAAATATGCCAACGAGTCATTATCTAATTGTAGCATTTAGGAGAACTCAACAGACGCAAAATAGACAAAGTAGTAAAATAATCATCAGAATGTGTATTTTGATGTTTTTGTCTGAAATATTCCAAAATTGGGCTGCACGGTGGTGTAGTGGGTAGCACTCTTGCCTCACAGCAAGAGGGTCGCGGGTTCGATTCCCGGGTTGGGCCGGATTCCTTCTGTGTGGAGTTTGCATGTTCTCCCCGTGTAAGCGTGGGTTTTCTCCGGGTTCTCCGGCTTCCTCCCACAGTCCAAAGACATGCAGGATGGGGACAGGTTGATTGGTGACTCTAAATTGCCCGTAGGTGTGAATGTGAGCGTGAATGGTTGTCTGTCTCTACATGTCGGCCCTGTGATAGACTGGCGTCCTGTCCAGGGTGTACCCTGCCTTCACCCAATGACAGCTGTGATCGGCTCCAGCCCCCCCGTGACCCTGAATACAGGATAAGTGGTAGAAAATGGATGGATATTCCAAAATTGACCAGTGCATGAAAAACACTGTTTGCAATGACAAATAAAAACGCTTAACTGACAACGATCAAAAATGCTTTTTTTACTTAATGAAGGATGTTTTGGATTGCTTTAGAATATTAACTTTAAAAGAAGACACTAAAATACTAAAAAATACAAGACGGCACTCACGAAGAGAAGGTTCCTGATTTTGACAACCGAACCCATGAAGATGATGATGCTGCACCGTTCCACCAATCGTGAGAAAGCAAATATGCAAACCAAGCTTTCCTTTTTTGGTCCCGAGAACATTCTGCTGTTGGCTCATGAAGGCAACACACAGCAACAACTACATGTTGACTTGGCATGTTGCCATCTTGTATCCCAAAAAAGTTACCCTCCACCTGATCATAACATAGCATATAATATATAATATAATATAATATAATATAACATAATATAATATATGAGAATATAAAGTTGGTCCCACTGATAAAGTTTAAAGTATCCAGTCAGACAAAGTGAAGTGTTGAAGAATGTTACAATGGTACCTCTTCAATTACTGCAAAATGAGAGGGTTTTCACTTTATTTTTATTAATTGTTCTTTTTTGCTGTTGCAGTAAAAAAAAATAGCATGTAGCTGTGCATGCTATTTTGAGAAGGCTCAACCACAACACGTGGTTGAGCCTTCTCTTATAAGCTGATATTACTGAGAAGTAAGTTATGATAAAGTAGTTCCCAGTAATGTCAGCATCACTGAGAAGTACTTTATAAGATGTGAGATGTTGTGATAGACTATCCCTATCAATATGATTTCAGTCAGACAACTCATGTTTGAAATGTTTATTGTAGCAGCAGAACATTTTGGTCCCGAGAACATTCTGCTGTTGGGTCATGAAGGCAATACACAGCAACAACTATATGTTGACTTGGCATGTCGCCATCTTGTATCCTAAAAAAGTGACCCTGCACCTGATCATAACATAGCATATAATATATAAGAATATAGCAATAAAAAAGGATGTGTATAAACATTTACATTTACATTTAGGTCATTTAGCAGACGCTTTTGTCCAAAGCGACTTACAATAAGTACATTTGTCAAAAGAAGGAAACAAAGAAACCACAACGTATCATTGCCGATAAAGTAAGAGCTAAAAATAGAACAAGTGTTAGGTCCTCATCTGAGTAAAGTAGTGCTTCGTACAGAGATCTGCAGCATCTGTTCACCAGTTTTAGAGGTTGCAACCTCTCACAGATACAACATGACTAGTATAGAAGTACAGTGATGTACTATGTATACATGTAGAAAGGTTGACCTTCACCTCAGAGTCGCTTCCTGTCCAACAAGTGTTGCTGCTTTTAATATATGAGATAATTCATTCAGCTGTGGTTTTTATGGTTGAAATGGAGCTAGACATAGAAGTGCACTGTTGCAGACCTCCACCCAACTGTTTCCAGTCTAACCATCAAATCTCTGCAGTTAAAAAGGGTGAAGCAAATAAAGACGTGTACAAGCATCAGCATGAATGAGAATAATGCACAAGAATCTGGTTCAAAGTAAAACATGCCACTTTAATATGAAAACATCAGTTAGTTTGAATGAACAGCTGAATAAACGGCATTAGGCTCCACCTGTTTCTCCGACGTCGGCCTGGGATTTCGTTTTCTATTTGGATGAAAAGTCACTGCTGTATAGTTCAGTTCATCCGGGTCCTCATTCTGTGGAGAAAAGTAAGTATGTGATAAAAAAACAAATATCATGAACTGACAAATGAGATAAAATGATTGTGAAATATAAAAAAAACTTCAAATGAAAGTTGATCAACTTCACCGTTGTCTGTTGAGGATCCTGTTCTTCAACATGAGCTAAATAGAAACAGGACACCAATCGACATCAATTAAACACTTTTGCTGTTTGGATAATTAGGAGCTTGTGAAGAAAGGATGTACAAATACAATAAAGTTAAGAACAATTACCATTCTGAAGTATTTTGATTTTAACAGCCAGACAAATGACGACTATAATGAGGAAAACAGTCAGAGCAGCCAGGATCACACTCATCAGCCTCTTCGTCCCATCAAACGCTCCTACATCAAACATGCTGTGCATTAACCTGCAGTTGATTGACTTATGATTCATATTTAAATTCACAAAAATGCATAATAGATTTTTGTATCTGATGCTGGAAGAATTTCAAATTGGATTAATCTTAAGTATTAAAGGTCCACATCATGAATTTCACCAAAATGAAATGTTAACAATCAAATCACAAGACACACCTTTACAACAATCTTACCTGGAACCTCCAAATACGTTACATCATACATAATCGGGTTTCTCAAAATGTAATATCCACAGAAATACAGTCCAGAGTCAGAAGAATTCACTTGTTTGATGGTGAGAAAAATAGTTGACATGTTGGATTTAGTTTGAAATTTTCCATTTTTAAATGGATCCCTGACTTTAGCAGGTGTTAGAGAATCGTACATCCAGGAGATGGGACGGGGCTGGGATCCCTTCACCACTCTGAACCACGTTATCTGAGTGGGAGAACTTGAAAAGTTGGAGCACAGCAGCGTGACTTCCCCCCCAGGCTGGACCTCCACAGTCTGGTCCCCCTGAGCAGCTGACGCAGAGATCCAGCCTGAAACACAGCAGAGACAACAACAGATTTACTCTCAGTGAAACAACAAGGAACCACAACATTTGGCTGTAAATGCAGTTGTACTCACTGAAGCTGCAGAGACTTAAAGCCGTTATCAAGGTAAAGATCTTCATGGTGAGTGTGACTGAAGCTCTGCAACGTCCACAACTGTACTGTGCTCCAGTAAGGAAGCTTTCAACGTCACGAGGCGGAGCAATGCACGTAAAGTGAAGTAAAGCTTTTGGTATCCATGACATCTGAATGAAGACATTTTTTTTTTTTACTTTAAAGTATGTAATAAAATAGCTGTAATAGCAGCGGATCACTGAACTGATGGTTTTCATCATCATGGTCATTTCTACAACGGCGGCTGACATGACGTTTAATGGCTGCCAGTCTGGCCGACACACAAGTTTAAAGTATCCAGTCAGACAAAGTGAAGTGTTGAAGAATGTTATAATGGTACCTCTTCAATTACTGCAAAATGAGAGGGTTTTCACTTTATTTTTATTAATTTTTTGTTGTTGTTGCTGTTGCAGTAAAAAAAAATAGCATGCAGCTGTGCATGCTATTTTGAGAAGTCTCAACCACAACACGTGGTTGAGCCTTCTCTTATAAGCTGATATTACTGAGAAGTACTTTATAAGATGTTGTGATAGACTATCCACATAAATATGATTTCAGTCAGACAACTCATGTGTGAAATGTTTATTGTTGCAGCAGAACATAGTGTCTGTAGCAATACTGATGTAGAAGCCGAAGGGGGAGATGTGAAATATCGTATCTTAAATAGACCGCCAAACTAGGAGGATGTGAAAGGAAGATATATTTTGATACTTGAAGTACATATTGCTGATGATTGCACCAGGTGGCAACCTCTGGTTCTGGAAAGTGAATGCTGGAGTTCCTCAAACATTATCTTTATCTTTATCAATATTACATGTCCCACAATAGATCCAGCCACGTCTCCATTACTCAAACAATGAATAGCTTAATTTATCATATAAACTCTTGTGAGTGGAAGCCTATATTCCTTTTTTTAATGTCAATTCCAACCTTGGAAATTAATAATTACTCTTAATTCTTACTCAATAATCCTTTATTTGTGGGACTTTTACAGTGTTCCAGCAGTAAAAAGGAGAGTTAGTTCAATAACAGGAAGCATCAGTTAAACAAGCAATATAGGCCTATAATAATTAACAAGTAAACATAGCAACATGTAACAGACCCACGTCAATCATCAGCTTCAATCATCAGCTTCAATCATCAGCTTCAATCAGCTGTTGCGTTCTAATGACGTAGCAGTCTGATTCTCAGTCATCTTTTCCTAAATCCTGACGAGTTCCTCCTCATCTTTCCTTTCCTGGGAAGAAGATTACACACTTTTGCACACTTTTTTAACATTACTGTTGACGTGATGATAAATCCTCCACAAAAGCGTTGCTGTAACATTTTTGTGGGCCAAAAATATATTTTACAGCGTGTCACTTCTGGTTTCAGAAGGCCAAAATGCCAAACCAATGGCCGACGTCATGGTGACGACGTGCACTTCTTCTATACAGTCTGTGGTTGCATATATAAAAAATACCTCAACAAAAAGGTTGCAGTACATGTGATCTGTTGTGACACACATTTCTGACGTCGTCATATAAGTTAAATGGTTTGAGAACTATCTGAGTGATAGAACACAAAGTGTCCAAGCTGACGGTTTATCGTCTAGCTGTAAGAATATACACTATGGTGTCCCGCAAGGATCCATTTTGGGTCCTATTTTATTTATAGTTTATATTAATAATTTGTGTTGCAATGTTACAAATACAAAATTCCATTTTTACGCAGATGACACCATTATGTATAGCTCTGCTTCATCCTTAGCAAGTGCAACTAAGGACCTCCAATCGGCTTTTAATGTTGTTCAGCAAAACCTACATGGATTAAGACTTGTACTAAATATTGACAAAAGCAAAATGATCTGCTTTACAAGAAGTAATATAAAATCAGATATGGATGACAACCCGATTGTTACTCTAAACAACTAAGTGATAGAGCGAGTCGCAACCTACAAATACCTGGGCTTTTTTCTAGAAGAAAATCTCTC
This sequence comes from Eutrigla gurnardus, assembly GCF_963514095.1. NCBI lineage: Eukaryota > Metazoa > Chordata > Actinopteri > Perciformes > Triglidae > Eutrigla > Eutrigla gurnardus. The sequence continues at coordinate 15,338,777 of NC_139934.1, forward strand.
TTTCAAACACCACATTGAGTGTCTTACTAAAAAGCTAAGAATTAAACTGGGTTTCTTGTATAGAAATAAATGTTGTTTTTCTTTTGGTGCCAGGAAGAAAATTGTCCAAGCCGTTCTTTTATCTGTTATTGACTATGGTGATATTTTATATATGCATGCAAATTCATCATCTCTGAAAATGCTAGATTCTGTGTACCATGCAGCATTACGGTTTGTCTCAAACTCTGGCTTCCGAACACACCGTTGTAAATTGTATGAGAAAGTTGGTCTGTCTTCCTTATACACCCGTAGGATGGAACACTGGTATATGTTTCTTTATAAGGCAATATTGCACGATCTGCCTCCGTATTTGTGTTCTCTAATGGTTCCTAAAACAAAAAGTGCTCGTATCACTCGGTCTAGCAGTTTGATTATGTATAACGTTCCTCGGACTCGCACTACGTTTGGTGAAAGTGCTTTTAAATCTTTTGCCCCGTCATCATGGTGTAAGCTACAGGAACACCTTAAACTGGAATCCCTAATCACCCTGAACAATTACAAAAGCAGGATCAAGGACTATTTAACCACAAACTGGACACTGACTTACTGCCAATTAGTTTGATGCTTTGTCACTTTTTATTGTGTTTGTGTCTGTTTTTAGTGTGAAATTTTGTGTTTTTGTTGTTTTTAATGTGAAACTTTAAATGTTTGTATGCTGCCTTCTTGGCCAGGACTCTCTTGAAAAAGAGATTTTGAATCTCAATGAGAATATTCCTGGAAAAATAAAGGTTAATAAAATAAAAAAATAAAAAAAATGCAGTGGTGGACAGTAACAGAGTAAATTTACTTAAGTACTGTACTTAAGTACTTTTTACTTGAGTATTAGATTTCTTTGGTACTTATTACTCTTACTTGAATACATTTCCAAGACAAATACTTTTACTTTTACTCGAGTTAATTTCTAGAAAGGCTAAAACGTACTTGTTACTTTCAGGTCTGGCCTTTTTTTTCTTTCTTTTTTTAAGTACTATTGGACACAAGCTGTGTTTGTCAAATAAGGAAACCTATCACAGTGCACGCTCTCCACTGGGATCTACGTAAAAGCAGAAATACATAATCCCTCCCCATAAGGATACATGGGGAGACAGAGTTTTGTCTTTAAAGACAAGTGACTTTAACATTGAGTTATTGAAAGCAGAGATGTCGTTTTTTGTAAAACAGTGATTCTCAACCAGTGGTGTGAGGACAACATTGGTCTTTGAGGGGGTTCCAGTTCCCAATGATAGAGAGTTAGTTGGACGGTGCAGGTTCATTTGGTTACAATTTCAATGATTGTTAATAAACATCTGCATCTGCAACATCTGCTGTAGTCCTGTGATCCCATTCATTTTATTTGAAATGTATTCTTACTCTTACTTTTACTTAAAGGTACAATATGTAAGAAATCTAAAGCAACTGGCTGTAAAATCATCCTAATATGTCACAGAGAATCAGGAATAATGATCATATAACATACTGAACTCACTAACAACAACAGTACAGCCAAAATATTCGCATTTAAAAAAATCTTTTGCGGACCGCAAATCATGTTTATGTTTTGAAAACATGTTTTGGCACGTGGTGCCACCCACTGACATCTACAAATAATTGCAGTTAGTAGAGACTGGCAACCACGGGTTGCCAGTTTCGACTGAGCTACAGGCGGAGGCAACGAAACCCAAAAGAGCTCGTTATGATTCACAAAAACGCCAAAATAAAAACCGAGGCAAAGCGAGGGTCTATAGAGGGGATGCATTTGAACGGTGGAGACAGTTGAAAGCTGAGAGGAATTTGAAATCGGATGCAGAATTGGCTACACTTCTCCTAGACAGGTAAGTTGAGCTTGGCTAACTAAGTTAGCATCATAGCTTGACGGGGATGGACATTTCGAATACTTTGAGCTGTCGAGTAACAACATTATTAATTTCTATCATAGAAACAAACATAAGCAGCATAGACGTCGGAACTAGGGGTGTGGGGGTGGGGTGGTGGGGGCGCAGGTTGAAAACCTGGCTGCGCAAGACTAGGCAAAAAGACTTACGCATTACGCTAATCATAACTCTACACTATGTTAATTAATCGCTGTTGTTAGCAGGCTCCATGAGCTGGACCCCGACTCACGGAGCGGCTCCCGGTCGGTCAGAGCGCAGACCCCGGCAGTCACCTTTTATGTCCGCGTCGTAACGCTTTTGGTGCGTGTTTAAAACAGTGGGTTTACTTTAAAACGCGAGCGTCAGACGCTGTCAGAGCATTTATGAACAGTGTTTCAGAGCTCCCCCTAAATGTCTCAAAGTAGGCTTTCAGGTAATTTCGCGGCATAACAGCGCCTTCCGGGTAAAAAAGACATAGCCTACGGCAAAATCTGGAATGAAAAATGGCACTGTTATTTCATCCCCGAATCCCATTCATAAACACAATATCTAATATCAGTTAACGAGTCGTTTTCCGTCGTTAAAACGAATAACGGGATACGAGTCATTTTTCCGTTTTTCGTTCTTTTATTTTGAAGCGAAAAACAGGAAACAACTCGTTATCCGTTTTGCGATTGTTGACTTCAAAACAAAAGTCGGATGGCCGCAACGTACACGGACCCGGTCCATCCACTTAATCATTGTGTGCGTCTCTCCCCTGACCGCCGTCCAGGTGGCTGACGGAGGATACGCCAACAGCTCTGGCAACCTCGAGTCTGGATGGGAGGGGGTGTAGGGGGGGGAGGCGGATACGACTCGCCGCAGTGTTTTGAATTTGAGTGTCATACCGTTTTTGGCCACATTCTTACATATGGCACCTTTAAAGTAAATTTAAAAGCATGTACTTTTGGATACTTAAGTACCTTTAAAAGCAAGTACTTTTTTACTCTTACTCGAGTACCATGTCAACTGAGCTACTTTTACTTGTAACAGAGTAAATTTTGACCAGTAGTATTTGTACTCTTAGACAAGTACTGTGGTCGAGTACTCTGTCCATCTCTGGTCATATGCAGGTGGAATATCTGTGACAAGAAAGTGCCACACAGCTGCAACACATGTAACCTCTTCAAACATTTAGACAATACACCCAAAAGCTTTAAGGACTCTGAGCAACAGAAACAAGAAGCTCTTCCAAAAAAACAGGTCTCCTCCGCCACCTGCTGTCCATTAAAAGACATTACAGGACAGTTTTCAGAAGCAAAGCTCATCCAGGACCAGGTGGCATGTTAGGAACCAAAACCTCTGCCAAGGAAGAGGAGGAGCTCGTGCTTGTGAGGTCTATACTACATTCCAAAAAATCATTACGCTACAGGTTAATAGAGCTCCAAACAATATCATCATGAATCTTCCCCGGTTGTATTAAAGACTTTCTGAGATGTTATGTTTAAATATGCAAATGAGTCATGATTTAATTAAATATGCAGCAAGAACAGAAAAGTGAACTTTGGATGAAGGCAGGTTTGGATCGTGTTAGATTCTATTTCATTTCTACTGACCGCCAGAGGCGGTGATTTCAGCACCTGGATGTCCATCACATGCAGGTGCATGTCGACGGTTTATATCAACAAAGTCACTCCTGACAGGGGTGACATAGGCCCCCGCCCCGGTACTTATACGCTCACCGTGGAAGTGGTTGGAAGCAGCCTAAGTGGTTATTTCAGCCGTGATGGATGAAGCTGTGTTGGTGTGGAGTCAGACAAATCGGTGGAGATGTTGGATATCATATCATATTTGTCACTTTCCAACCGTCGCAGAATGAAATGGGCTGGGTTCTGCCAGGCTTTTGTTGCATGTGGTTTTATAACAGAGAGCCGAAGGTCTTCCTGTGACTTTTGCACTGATGCAGTGTTTTCACCACAGTGGAGCACAAGACTTGTTGGTGCCCACATGTGCATTCAAACACAGTCAGGCCAGAAAGCCACCCCTTTGTGTGATTCATTCACTATGTCACAATAGAGACAATTAGAAAATGACATTATATCCAGTCAAATAGAGAAAGATCAATCCCTCCTTGCAGAAACCTATGAGGGCGGATCAGTGTCCTTTACTGGCTCCTCCTCCTCTATTTTCCCATTTTTAAATTACGGTCAAGGACAAAAGAAGTAAAAAAACGACTGTGAACAAGAGAACTAGAACATATAACTAGAAATCGAAACTAAAATAATTGATTTACTTCAAAATTTATTCTAAAAAATAATATATTTTACATAATTAGATTTTAATCTTAAAAGGTATAATATGTCACTAAAGTCTTATACCACTAGATCTATGTTATCTATTTTATTGAGTTTAATGTTTCCAACAATTTTCTAACCTAAGAAATACATCATTTTAAATCAAAGTTGCAGTGCCGGTCAAAAGTTGCATTGTTGTTGAGTCATTTGATGTTTGTGGTCATGGCTGTATATGAGGGGCCGTCAGGGACATAATTCAGAATTACCTCTCACACACATGTGAAATGCTCTCATATACACTAGTGAAATACTCTTACATAAACAACTGAAAACTGATTTGCTCACACGCACTACTGAAATGCTCTCATACACGCTCTCATACACACTACTGAAATGCTCTCATACACGCTACTGAAATGCTCTCATACATACAAGTGAAACACTCTCACACACACTGCTCTGAGAGTATTTCAGTATAGTGTGTGAGAGGATTTCAGTTAAAACCGAAGGCATTTCAGTCAAAACGGAAGGTGTTTAAGTAAAACCGGAAGGTCTTCGGTTCAACAAAATTGCGCAATTCACAGCGCAATTTATGTGTTGATTGTCAGCCACATTGTTTGCAACACTAATAACTTCAAACTGTACTGGCGTCAGTGGAGACCATCAGAACCTTGTCAATTGCGACAACAGTCGGAAGCAACTAACATTGCAAATCCAAGCCACGACACACTGGACAGTCACACCGCGTTGCTTTTCCCCTCCGGAGAGCACAGGGGTCCGTTTCACAAAGGAGGTTTAGTGAAAAGCTTGAGTTAGTTAATCCTGAGATGAGGGAAACTCTGGTTTTTCGGTTTCACAAAGCCAGTTCAGCATAAATCTGAGTCAGTTACCATGGTAACATACTCCGTGAACCTAACCTGCTCGCTAGCAGGTTTGCTTCAACAAACCATGAGTTTCTCCCTACATGTCTCCGCCTTTTTCCAGAATCTGAACCAACTCTGGAAAAAATGTGCCGTCCTTTCATCGTCAACCTAATCGATATGGAAATAAAAGGGATTCTAGCAGCTTTGCGTCGGGAGAGAATTTTGATTACCTTTCTTTCCAATCACATTAGATATTATCTAAACAATATTCTCCGACATTTTCAACATTTCATATCGTGGACATAATCCGCAACCAGATTCTTTGCGGACCTAGCTTTTTTGCGAACGGGAGATTTATGAAATGTTCAAGTACATTTCTGTGTTGACATACCTGCTTATATTTACTGTTTAATATGTGAAATATGATTAAAATCATATGCCTTAGTCAACGTATTTGCGCAATATTCTTATGCTTAATTTTCAACTGACACCACTTTCTTTCTGTCCCTGGGGGGATTACACCCAATGAAAATTATATTTTATTTGATGCGCTACTTTGTGAACTACGGGAGATGAACCCCTGTCGCCTGCACCGTGGGCGGTGATGCTAACCATTACACCACAGAGTTGCTCTGCAAGGCCAAAAATAAAGACTTATTACCTTTAGAAAAACTCTTCCGGCTTTGCTACAGTGCAGACGCTTTTCCTCTTTGCTCTCACCCCTGCCTGCGATTTTCTGCTATTTTTTCTGCTTCTCCTCAATAAGAAACAAAGAGCAGCAGCTCCTGGATATTTACAAAACCAGTGGGATTATATTTTCTTTGAGATAAAACGGGCATTTTTCAATATTTTTACGACTTCCTCAACGCTACGCGAGGAGGCCTACCAAACAAGATAAGCCTGAGCCTGCTAAAGGTAATTAGCAGAAGATGCCTCCCTTCTCTACGGAAGATTACCATAAACTCCTACAGAAGATTTTACTGCTGGAAACAAAAATGAATCGGTTAGAAGTAAATGTAGAAGTGAATGGACTTTGTGGGAACAACACCACTCTAGCACTGACTCAAAACAGTGGACAGGAGCATGCTAGAACCCAGCTAAGTAGCAATAATGAAGCTATGAAGAAACGGGAGGATCCTGTACACGGTAATAAATCTACCAGCGATAATCCTCCCTGGAACACACTTGGTGCGAAGCCAAAGAGAAGACCATTTCCCCGTGACATGGGAGAACGGATATCTGGCAGGACCCAGCGCCCCGATATCTGTGATCTGACCGGCTGGCCTGCGTTACCATCTCCATCCAGGCACAGCGCCTCCTCAACCCCACTGCCTCGTAGGACACAGCAGCGGACAGCTGGGGAGAGGAGAGCTACCAAGAAACCTCCCCAGCAAACAACTGTTCAACTAAAGAACAGGTTTGCTCCACTGCTGCAGGACCATGGATCCCCCTCTGACTGCCTGGATAACCCCCCACCACCACGCAGCAGGGTAAGACCTGCTAACTTAAAGCCACAGAGAAAGCTAACGACAGGGCCTGAAAATCTGATTGTGGGTGACTTTTCTGTAAAAGATATGAAAAGCAGTAATAACATCAAAGTACTCTGCTTTCCGAAGGATACGGTGTCTGATTTGGAAAAAAGAATCCTGGAAATTGTGGCTGCACACCCAACTGTGAAAAATATCATTCTGCACATTGGATTTAATGACATTGAAAAACAACAATCAACAGAGTTGAGAGAGGACTTCAACAAACTCTTTGAAACAGTCAGCTCTGTGAATGCTGAGGTTTTCATCAGTGGCCCTCTGCCCCCGACCGGGAGAGGAGCGGAGACATTCAGTAGACTGTTCTGGCTCAACAAATGGCTCTCAACTGCATCTCTTGCTCGCCCAATGCATTTTATTGACAATTTCCGCTTTTTCTGGGACCGCAGGCATCTTTTTAAGACAAACGGACTTTGCCTAAATAAGCTAGGGGCAAAGCTATTCATCACCAACATGTCTTACTGCCTGCGTCATCCATCTGTTGCCAAGGACAAGAGACGAGAGGAACCAACAAAGAGGGAAGACGAAACACAGATTATCAGAAACGTCGAAGGAGGACTGAATGTGGATCCCTCCCCCACCCCCCCCAAATCTCCATCCAGGTCTTCATCATTCTCCCTCCCTCCAATAAACCTTTCTCTCCCCTCCTCCCCCTTGGAGTTCCAAGAGCTACCCCCACCTACCCCCCGCCCTTCTCAGATTATCAACAACGTCGAAGGAGGACTGAATGTGGATCCCTCCCCCACCCCTCCCAAATCCCAATCCAGGTCTTCGTCATTCTCCCTCCCTCCAATAAACCTTTCTCTCCCCTCCTCCCCCTTGGAATTCCAGGAGCTACCCCCACCTACCCCCCGCCCTACTCAGACCCCCTCTCCCAAGGCTGCAACTAAGTCACCAAAACCCAAGACCCCCTCTTCCAAGGCTGCAACGAAGTCACCAAAATCCAAGACCCCCTCTTCCAAAGCTGCAACTAAGTCACTAAAACCCAAGACCCCCCCCTCTTCCAAAGCTGCAACTAAGTCACTAAAATCCAAGACTCCCTCCTCCAAGACTCTTCCCTTATGGCCACCTCTTCCCTTTTGGCCACCCCCTCCCCACCCTGACAGCAGCCCTGAATATTACTGAGACAGAAAAGGGTTCAGCAGTAGACCGCATTATCAGCTGGACCCAAGGTCGCCTACATCAAAACATGGCACCTTCTGCATTCCTGTTGTGACTACTAAGAGAGTAAACATTGGGAAACTTAAACACACTGCTAACCTAAACAATCTCATTTCTGTTCTCTCAAAATCAAAGTCAACCTCAAAGCCTGTCAATAACACCATCAGGATGGGTCTGCTAAATGTTAGGTCTCTTAATAACAAATCATTTTTAGTCAATGATTTTATTACCACTTCTAAACTTGATTTTATGTTTTTAACTGAAACATGGCTAGAACAAAATAACAGTGCAAGCATTCTGATCGAGACAGCACCCCCCAACTATAATTGTATTGATGTTTGTAGATCTGGGAAAAGAGGTGGAGGGGTTGGTGCTATATTTAAAAATACATTTCAGAGGAAACAGATGTCACTTGGTGTTTTTCCATCATTCGAATATCTTTGTGCTGTGTTGAAATGCTCTCCCAGAGTTCTCCTGTTAATTATTTACAGGCCACCTAAATATTCGTCAAATTTTTTCGATGATTTTACTGAATTATTGTCTAGCATCTCCACTGATTTTGACTGCCTAGTTATAACTGGTGACTTTAATTTTCATATTGATGATTTGAATGACAAGGGTGCAAAAGAACTTTTTAATATTCTAGACACATTTGACCTTTCTCAACATGTGAAAGAGGCTACTCATTGTAAGGGACACACCCTGGACCTGATTATCACAAAAGGTCTCCATGTTTCTGATGTTTTTGTGACTGATCCTTCATTGTCTGATCACTTCTGTGTTTTTCTTTCATTCCTGACACACAAACAGAATCAAATAAGGTCAAAAAGCGGTACATCAATGAACATGCCAATGTACTCTTTAAAAATGCCATCTCCTCGTTACCACCTCTAAACCCATGTCATGCTGATGATCTTGTAAACATCTTTAATTCCAAAATTCTGAATGTCATAGATGTCATTGCACCTGCTACGGTTAAAACAATTTCTGGTAAGCAAAAGGCACCCTGGAGAAAAGCTGCTGTTGTGACAGCCCAGAGAAGAGAGTGCAGGAAGGCTGAACGAATCTGGCGGAGTACTAAACTTCATATTCACCATGACATCTATAAAGAGAGCCTCCGGGCCTACAATTTAGTCTTAAAAAGTGCGAGAGAAACATACTTCTCCAATATCATAAACAACAACACTAATAAGGCGAAAACCCTATTTGCAACTGTTGACAGACTGACCAACCCCCCAACACAAATACCAGCTAAACTGCACTCCACACAGAAATGCAATGAGTTTGCATTCTTTTATACTAATAAAATTGAAGGCATCAGACGCGCCATCAATATCTCAAACAAAAAAGTTGGATCACCACCCTGTTCAGGCAAAAGTAACACAGCAATGATGGCAAGCTTTAATGCCATAGACTCTAAAACTCTAGTGGAAACGGTGACAGATCTAAAATCATCCACCTGCTGCCTTGATGCTTTACCTACCAACTTTTTTAAGAATGTTTTTGACTGCCTATCAACAGACGTATTGCAAATAGTTAATAACTCCATTCAATCAGGCAATTTCCCAAAGGCCTTCAAAACTGCAGTCATTAAACCTCTTCTAAAAAAGCGGAGCCTAGATGCCTCTATTATCAACAACTACAGACCAATTTCAAATCTACCCTTCATAAGTAAAATAATTGAGAAAGTTGTCCTCCAACAACTAAATCACTTCCTGGCTTCAACTGGCTGCCACAACAACTTCCAGTCAGGATTTCGACCTTTTCATAGCACCGAGACGGCCCTTATTAAAGTTGTAAATTACATTCGTCTTAACACAGACTCTGGCAAAACTTCAATATTAATGCTATTAGATCTCAGTGCTGCATTTGACACTGTCGACCACTCAATACTCTTGGACAGGTTGGAAAACTGGGTGGGGCTCTCAGGCACAGTCTTAAACTGGTTCAAGTCATATCTACAAGATAGGAACTATTTTGTTTCCATTGGCGACTTTGTATCAGAACCTACCAATGTAACGTGTGGAGTCCCCCAAGGTTCAATCTTGGGGCCAACTTTATTCAACATCTACATGCTCCCACTAGGACAAATCATGCAAAATAATAACATTGACCACCATTGCTATGCCGATGACACCCAAATCTATGTAGAACTATCACCAAACGACTATCGCCCCATAGATCTTCTGTGCCAGTGCATTGAGCAAGTCAAAGACTGGATGTGCCAAAACTTCCTACAACTAAATGAGGATAAAACTGAGATAATTGTTTTTGGTGCTAAAAAAGAAAGGTTTAAAGTAATTCAACACCTTCACTCTCTGTCCCTGAAAACCTCAAACAAAGCCAGAAATCTTGGGGTTATTATGGATTCTGATTTACATTTCGACAGTCACGTTAAATCAGTAACAAAATCAGCCTACTATCACCTAAAAAATGTAGCAAGACTTAGAGGGCTCATGTCAGCTCAAGACTTAGAAAAACTTGTACATGCCTTTATTACTAGTAGGCTAGACTACTGTAATGGTCTCCTTGCAGGTCTTCCGAAAAAAACTGTCAGTCAGCTACAGCTTGTTCAGAACGCTGCTGCTAGAGTTCTTACAAAGACCAAAAAATGTGAGCACATTACACCAATTCTTAAATCCTTACATTGGCTACCTGTATGTCAGAGGATTGATTTCAAAATCCTCCTGCTCACATATAAATCACTACATGGTCTAGGACCGAAGTATATCACTGATATGCTCCCACTACATAAGCCTTCTAGACCACTAAGATCTTCTGAGACCAATCTGTTAGTGATTCCCAGAGTAAACAACAATCACGGGAGAGCATCATTTAGTCACTATGCAACAAATGGCTGGAATAAACTTCCTGAAGATGTAAGACTTGCCCCAACTCTGACCACTTTTAAAACTAGACTGAAAACTGTTATGTTCACCATAGCTTTCTGCTAAATCTTTTAATGTCTGCACTGTTTTTAATTATTGCAAATATGTTTTTATTCTCTTTTCTTTCTGTAATGCATTTTTAAATTTTTTATTATTTTCTTTTAATTCTTCTATTTTTTTCTTCTTTTTCTTCTCACTTTGTTTTATGATGTGAAGCACTTTGAGTCTGCCTTGTGTATGAAATGTGCTATACAAATAAAGTTGCCTTGCCTTGCCTTGCCTTTAGATCAATAGACTGTTTCATTTAGTTATACACATTAGATCGGGCAGTAATTGTCTGCCACGCCAAATATCGCTACTTTGCTGCAGTTACGTTGCTCCGCTTTCTCAGGATGAGCTTGTTTTCTACATAAACACTCAGTAATATCTAATAACGCTCTCCCTGTTGCCATGGTGAATCGTAGTATCGGAGCTCCATTGATGATGGCTTTATAGAGTCAGCAGGCACGCGCGTAACTCAGAGTTAACATACTCAGAGTTGACTGAACTAATTAAACCTGTTGAACCTGCTTTGTGAAACGGGCCCCAGCAGACACTGCCAACTGCCGCCCCAGTCCGGAGAGAGTGTGCGCCATGTTATCACGCGCAACGCTTCAGCTCTTGGACATCAGGAAAGGGTAATTATAAATATATTTTTTTCTAAATTATTGTTTAATCGAACGTAACGCAACGTAATATGGCATGGTAGTGAGCTAAACAGTTAGCTGTTTGTGCCTCCACTACAAACATGCGGGGGATTGAGCCCTCACTACCACCCTAATACAGGGTTTCCACGGGTCCTAAGAATCTCAGATCTACTGCAAACTTGCAGGGCACCCAGATAGGTACACTGTCGGATTAGGTGCATGCAGGTGCCAGCTAGTATTGTTTGTACTCTTGTAGCGTTGTTGCTATGGTTACATACAGGAATGGGAGTCACGTGATGGTGCGTGACTCATAGGTAGTAAAATCAGCTGTTCTTCACCTGGTGTGTGAACTGTCTCTCAGACACAGTCTGACCAGCCTCACAACAACACCAATCAGAGTAAAAGAAAAATTATAACACAATGTCCAAGTGTTTGGACAGATGTTTTCGCAAAATTGTTGTTAAACCTTCATGCCAATAAAGCACCTTTGAAATGAAATTAATTGAAAATTGAATGCCACTTGATATCGATAAAATGCATTGACTCAATGTTTTGAGGACTGTGGGAACATTTCACTGCTTGTGTTTTTAGCTGCAATAAATATACACAAACGAGCATTCCTTTGGAGAGATGTTTTATTGAACAGCCAGTGCATCCGGCAGGTAAAGTTTTCTCCTGCTTAGCCTCATGGCGACTGGCTACTGTTTTTTTTTGATAGTCGCTCTACAGTGCAATTTGGACACATGACACGTTCAATATTAATACACTTAATAAAATAAACCAGTGAACATTGCTCTCTCTATATATATTTTACCTAAATATGAATATTAATGGGTTAAATATAACTGATATTAATAACCATTACCCATTATTGATATAATATTTATAGGGGGTGGTGGTTAGTATTTGGTATTGTATTTCCTATAGCAGTATGACTTATATTGTACTGGCTGTTTTCATGTGGTCTGATTGTTGCATTCTTATTTCAGAGTCAGGACACAGCAGCATGACCAAGGACGTAATACTACTCCCTAATAAAAAAAAGTAAACAATTAAGCTGAACATATGCTCTGTATCCATTTCTGTGCCTCACTTTCTGTCTCTTATTTGTCTCTGTCTGTTTCTCCCTCTGCCTGTTTAAGTCTCTGTTTGTCTCTCTTGACCTGTCTTTGAACATTTGTTCCTTTGAACAAATGTTTATCATCTATCCATTGTCTACCGCTTTATCCTGTATTCAGGGTTGCGGGGGGGACATTGGGCGGAGGCGGGGTAAATCCTGCACATGTCGCTAGTCCATCGCAGGGCCAACATGTAGAGACAAACAACCATTTACGCTCACATTCACACCTACGGGACATTTAGAGTCATCAATTAACATGTCTTTGGACTGTGGGAGGAAGCCGGAGAACCTGGAGAGAACCCACGCTTACACGGGGAGAACATGCAAACTCCACACAGAAGGAACCTGAACCCGACCCGGGAATCGAACCCGGGACCCTCTTGTTGTGAGGCGACAGCTACTCACTACACCATTGTGCAGCCAATGTTTATCATGTTAATTTATTTTTCATAAAATGTTTTACAGTGTTTTAACAAAACTTTAATTCATGGAATACACTGCACAAGTGAAGAAAATGTTTGAACAAACCTTAACATAACTCCAATGTTATTCACTGAAGAATGTGCAGAAGTGAAGAAAAAATATCTATACCATGGTTCCCATAATTTTCAAGTAGGTTCACTTGTTGAATAATGTTCATTGTGGTCTTATTAATGGTTACATCTACTGTATGTCTGGAATAACAACATCATTATTGGTTTGAAGTTCTGGTAAAGGCCATTCTTCATCAATGTCATAGTAGTTATTGGCATCAAAAATGCTGTTTATAGCTGGATGGATTCCTGCATTATTAATGACACCTGAATGCCACAGCTGAAGAGGTGTCTGCCCCCCTTGTGTGGGGAGGCCATGGTTGTTCCATTGATTGATGAATTCTGTTACTGCTCTTTCAATCCTTGGTAAATAAACATAATGCAGACAAAATAAATGTAGTTAATTCAATTAATCCAGTACACCCTGTTCCTCCATGAAGTAAAAGATGTTAGTAGTGTCTAGATACAACTCTATTGAGTTCTGCCAGAGTCTCTCAATCCTTTGGTTGTGTACTGACACACCTGTAATAACACTGTTCAATCCTCTTTCCAACATAAAACGGGCAACATTTATATTTTCCATACCATGATCACATCTGACCCTTAAGGGCAAGCCGAAGTTCTGTACTCCTAGAAATAATGACAAGACGGTTGAGGCTCTGTTGTTGGACAAGCACAGTAAGTCTATGTTTCAGAAGTGTGTGTGAGAGCGTTTCAGTAGTGTGTGTGAGCAAATAATTTTTCTGTTGTTTATGTGAGTGTTTCAGTACTGTATATACACACACACGTGTTTGTGAGAGATAATTCTGAATTATGTCCCGAGGGCGCCTCATAGCTGAAGCCTTCCTGTGATGGAGACCTTTCTCACCACAGGTGCTTATTTCCTTCACTGTTAATCCAGTCTGAACGAATGCAGACGCTGATATTATTTCAAACTAGTGGATGTTAGAGGCCCCTGACATTTGTGTTATCACACTTGACTGTCTCTTTCTGCGAAGCGACATCACACCTCAAACATCAAATATATTGATGTTCCGATGAAGACAAGCAAGATATTTTTAAAGCAGAAGAAACTGACCATGAGTACAAGAAGTAGATTAATATGAAGAAGCATCACTTCTTCAGTTACAGTGTGTTCCTGAGTCCTATCTGCTGGCTAGTTGGTATTTGGGTTCATTTGGACCAGACCAAGGGAAATAAATGATGCAAACATGTCCAAACGTGGGGAAAAGAAATTATATATTATTATATTAGCAGTTTATGCAGTGCGTAATGCTTCTGATACAGTATGTGTTTTGGGTTCTTTATTAATACATGATTAGATAAGCATTATAAGTATGATTATAGGACCGCATGTTATGATTAATGGTAGAGACACGACCGCTTCATTTGCTTTCACATCACAAACCTTTATTTACTCTCTAAAGAATCTTTGAGGTTTCCCTCATTTGCAGAGAGCCGATCATGACTGGGACTTTGACTTGTGGTGGTAGCACAAATACTCACACAGATGATGAGGGCACCACCAGTTGAAATAACTCAACTCAAGGAACTAGAACTAATTTATGTCGATGCTTCTCCAATGTAAACAGTACATTTTTAACAACCACCATTTTTTGGCTGTTTATTCCATTATTAATATTCTGTCTGCACTGATTCTCGAAAGAGTCTAAATTTAAGCAGCAGTTCCTTTTATTTTTAAACAAGTGGGACAGTTTTCACAGCTTCTGTTGATGGTTTCCACAGAGCTTTGAATTTATACATGTTCACCTCAGTGGTTTTAAGACCACACTGTGCTGTCTCTTCCTGTCAAACAAGTGATGTGTACGTCACTCCCTCCACAGACCAAGTACGTTTGACAGTTATTAGTGTCCTTCCTGACTCCATTACACATTAAGCAGACAAAAAAAGAAATATAGACACTTTGAGACAGGAAGAATCATGACCAAGTAAAAACAGACATATTATTCGAAACATGTTTTATTACAACGACCTACTGACCCAAACAAACCAGCAGGGAACATTATAGAGCAAAGTCTATCTGGTGGCAGCATACACAACATTTGGCTCCGGCTCTCTCCCCGATGCAGGCCTGTGGCTTCTTTTTGCTTTTGCCTGGAAACTTAGAGCTGCGTAGTTCAGTTCATCTGATCCCAGATTCTGTTAATCAGAGTATATAAAGTCACACACACTGTAGCTGGGTTTCACAAAAATCCTTATTTGTGGTGTCTGTGTATGACAAAAGCTCATAAACAGAATTACTTATTTAATTTGCTACACTGCACTGTGGTTATGTTTATATTTTAAAGTAACAATGTTGTAACTGCTTGTTGTTTGTAACTGTATGCAATGAAAATGCAAAACAAATCTTCTGATTGAGCTGATGGAGCATTCCTGTGTGTTTCAGAGGGGAAATCAGTGTTAGGAAGAAGAGAGTGAGGAAGCTAATGAACCTAAGTTTAAAGATCACAGCTGAAATTAGAGTTTAAAAGTAGGAATTAACAGGATCATTTTTAATTGAGCTAAAAGAGGACTATTTCCTGTTTGATGCCACTGAGCATAACTTTAAAACCATAAACACAGTTTATTTAAAGTTCTGGGTTCACCTCGTTTCTTTCTGTCTGCGTTTCTTCATTCACGGCTAAACAGCAAAAGACAAAGTGTGATCATTTAATTATTACTGATCATATTACTGAGGATTTATCCATCATGTGCTAGAAATAATTTTCCTACTGTACCTTTCTGAAGTTTCCTGATTTTAACAACAAGAACAATGACGAGTATGGTGAGGAAAACAGTCAGACCGACCAGGATCAAACTCATTAGGTCTGTCTTTAAATCAGGCTCGTCTACAAGAAAAGTCATAGAATAAGTATACAGTAATAATTACTAGCTCCTTCATTTACAATAAAAAGGACAACCTTACTTTCAGTTTTAATGTCCAGTCCACCATCAGATTCACTGTTACCTAAAAAGAAATATTGATGGAATAAGCTTTGGTTTGCAGTTTGTTTGTCTTTATGCTGTTTTTATACATTATCGAGATACACTGTTAAAATGATGAGAAAAATTTAACAATTCTTAACTCCAATCTTACCTTGGACGATTAAATGAACTGCATAGGAAATGACTGTATGTGCATCTTTGTAGAATCCACAGAAATACAGTCCAGAGTCAGATACTACCACCCGCTTGATTGTGAGAAAGACAGTGGAGATGTTGGAGCTCATTTCAAATCCTTCTCGAAACCCATCACAGAATGAAGCATTGCCACCATAACCGTAGATAGAGGAGATGCAGCTGGGCTTGCTTCCGTTGATCAGTCTGAACCACTCTGTCTGAGCTGACTCTTTGGAAATGTTGAGGCACAGCAGTTTGACTTCTTCACCAGGCTGGACCTCCACAGAAACCGAGTCAGACATCCAGCCTGAAACAGACAGCAGAGACAACAAGACATTTACTCCTCAAATTTGCAACATTTCAATTCGTTAAATTATAGTAAATTAAAAACAAAATACTAACTAATTAGCATATTAAAATATAAAGGTGGGTTTCTGGATAAAAGAGAGATAATGACTGTATTTGCTGCTAAGGAATGACTGAATACCAGGACTTACTGAGGCTGCAGAGAAGCAAGGCTGTTATTAAGGTGAAGCTTTCCATTGTGCGTTGAACCATGTCACAGCAGGGGCATTTTATATCACTGTAGAGGGGCTTTCATTGGAAAGGGGCGGGGTATTGAATAGTTCATGCAAGGAAGCTCAAATCTGTCACCACATAATATCTGTACCAGTTGCAATTTGAGCCGTCTGATGCACAGCTTATAGGGTCAGACATACATTAATCACATGCAAGTTTGTTGCTTCCCATGCTCATCTCAGAGTCAGTCTGCTGCTCCTGTGTGTTTTAATGACACTGAATGAATGACTGAAGGAAGCGGCTCAGATTGGCCAGGCATCGTTATTTGACGAGTTGGGAGTGAGGAGGTGTTGCACCACTGGTCTGTATGATGGAGCTAGAGATGTAGCCTTTTGCCACAAACTCTCCTGTGTTGTGTCACTTTTTTGTGGCCGATTATGAAACCTCTAAAATTTCAAATTTTTCACCAGTCCCCATGTGCACACCAATTTTGCTACTGTTTAATTAAACAACTCAAACAAACAAATGAACTTGTTACAAGTTTGATAGTAGCTGCAGTTTCACTGTGGCGCCAATTTTCCAAAACACTCTCACACTTGTTACCTCTCCACGAAACCGAAAATATAACAGTGGAATAAAAATCGTTTGAAAGGTTAATACTAGGGTTGTAAACGATAAACCGATGCGACCGGATATTCGGTTCAACAAGTGAGAGATACGGCTGCATCGGTAGCAGCCTCCTCAATCGATATGAATTATCAATGAATTCCTAGATATATCGGATTTAGAGTCATGGATCGGGTATCGCAAGACTTTGAAGCGGTTGGCGGCATTACACTAGCGTCTCTAAAACAACGCGAGAGCTGAAACTACCCGCGAAACGCCGTAGCTGCCTAGCTGGTATGAGTTATAAACAAGGGACAACATGGAACATGGAGGAGGTGGAGGTGGAGAGGCGGGCGCAGCACAGGTAGGCGGCTGCAACGCTGCCGTGTGACCGCAGGCACTCCACGACCGCATGTGAGAGATGGATGGCTTTGAATGTCAATCGCTTGTGTCTCAACTTGCGTCACAAGAGGCGGTCGCAGCACGGGTAGCGTCCATGACACTGTCCTGTGACCGCCATCCAACGATTCAGCCAAACTTTTTTTTGGTCCATGTCTAAAAATAAATACATTGACATGTGATTTTGTTGTTCTGTTTTTGTTTTAGTTTTTTTGTTTGCCAGTTCCATACAGCCACAATGCTTGGGGATATGTGGTATTTTACATATTTGAAAAGAAACTATTGTACTGTCACTTTCATAGAATTGGCTTCTTTATTTTATAAAATATCTACAACAAATATTAACCGTAGAATCAAATCGTATCGTTCTTACACTGTATGGAATCGATTTGAATCGAATCGGTCTGTAATAAAAGGATGTCGTTTTTGAATCGAATCATAACCTGTGTATTTAGATGCATATCGAATCGTTTATCACAGAGAGATGTGCAACCCTAGTTAATACTTGCAAATATCATTTCAAACACTTGCTACATAGACATCCTATGTATATTAAATAACATTGACATTCATTTATGACATTTCAATGACACTTATTTTTAATGTGATGGTGTCACACCAGTAAAATCCAGGGCTCACAGTAAAGACAGAGGTTCTGGTGCACCATACATGTCAGGACGAGGACGACGAGGGAGGACCCAGACGCAGGACAAGCAGTTTTAAAAGGCTTTATTCAAAAGTACAAAACAAAAGACCGAGGTGGAAAAAACTAACTCTAAAAAAATAAACTAACACTACAAACAAAAAATCACTCACTGGGAGGAAAACAAGACTTCAAACATAAACTGCAACAAAAACAACTTAATTTAGATTCCGAGGTGACGGGGAACATGACATGACGTGACGGGGAACATGACATGACGTGACGGGGAACATGACATGACGTGACGGGGAACATGACGTGACGAGAGACATAGGACGAACTGGCACAAGACAAGGGGAGACGCAGACTTAAATACACAGAGGGATAACGGGCAACAGGTGACAACAATCAGGGATCAGGGATCACATCAGACCAGGGAACACATGGAGGAAGGGCAAGTGACCTGAAACGAGAGGGGAGTTATTTTCAAAATAAAACAGGAAATGACAAGACAAAAACCCAAGACGAGACATTACCTCACCGGCGTGACAGTACCCCCCCCTTAAGGGACGGATTCCAGATGTCCCTAAGGTCCATGATACGTAGGGCGGGTGGAGGGGGCCAGGAGGCCAGGCATGAGGGCGACCCAGCAGACGGGGCCGCTCAGGAGGCCGGGCATGAGGGCGACCTAGCGGGCGGGACCGCTCAGGAGGCCGGGCATGAGGGCGACCTAGCGGGCGGGACCGCTCAGGAGGCCGGGCATGAGGGCAACCTAGCGGGCGGGACCGCTCAGGAGGCCGGGCATGAGGGCGACCTAGCCGACGGGGCCGCTCAGGAAGGCGACGTGGAGCAGGCGTAGGACGGCCCCCCGTCGGAACAGGAACGGGTGAGGAGCGGACCTCCCGAGGGCTGCTCGGAGCAGGCGTAGGACGGCCCCCCGTCGGAACAGGAACGGGTGACAAGCGGACCTCCCGAAAGCTGCGCAGAGCAGGCGTAGGACGGCCCCCCGTCGGAACAGGAACGGGTGACGAGCGGACCTCCCGAAAACTGCGCGGAGCAGGCGTAGGACGGCCCCCCGTCGGAACAGGAACGGGTGACGAGCGGACCTCCCGAAAACTGCGCGGAGCAGGCGTAGGACGGCCCCCCGTCGGAACAGGAACGGGTGACGAGCGGACCTCCCGAAAAGCTGCGCGGAGCAGGCGTAGGACGGCCCCCCGTCGGAACAGGAACGGATGACGAGCGGACCTCCCGAAAGCTGCGCGGAGCAGGCGTAGGACGGCCCCCCGTCGGAACAGGAACGGATGACGAGCGGACCTCCCGAAAGCTGCGCGGAGCAGGCGTAGGACGGCCCCCCGTCGGAACAGGAACGGGTGACGAGCGGACCTCCCTAAGGCTGCGTGGAGCAGGCGTAGGACGGCCCCCCATCGGAACAGGAACGGGTGACGAGCGGACCTCTCTAAGGCTGCGTGGAGCAGGCGTAGGACGGCCCCCCGTCGGAACAGGAACGGGTGACAAAATGGCGGAAAATTTCGGGAGGTGGACTTTAGTACTCCAAGAGGCTTATTTGTAGAACACACTTGCCTGCACATGTGTACCAAATTTTGTGTCAATTGGAGTTACGGTGTGTGAGGGCCAACGTAAGACGCATTAGGTGGCGCTAGAGAGCCATATTTTTGTGGCAGATTACGAGACCTCAAAAATATCGCAATATTCGCCAGTCCCCATGTGCACACCAATTCTTTTAAGCTAATTTTGATGCTAAGGCCTCCAAAATGGCAACCAAAGTGGCAGAAAAAAAAGAATAAAAAACGATACAGTTTCAATAGGGCTTCGCTGCCCGACGTTGTCGGCGCTCGGGCCCTAACAAGTGGGACAGTTTTCACAGCTACTGTTGATGGTTTCCACAGAGCTTTGACTTCAGACATGTTCACCTCAGTGGTTTTAAGACCACACTGTGCTGTCTCTTCCTGTCAAACAAGTGATGTGTACGCCACACCCTCCACAGACCAAGTACGTTTGACAGTTATTAGTGTCCTTCCTGACTCCATTACACATTAAGCAGACAAAAAAAGAAATATAGACACTTTGACCATGAGAGAGAGAGAGACAGGAAGAATCATGAGTGAGAAAAAAACGACATATTATTCTAAACATATTTTATTAAGTAGATCTTTCCTCCAACACTGACCCAAACAAACCAGCAGAGGAACATTATAAAGCAAAGTCTATCTGGTGGCCCCATACACAACACTTGTCTCCAGCTCTCTGTCCGATGCAGGCCTTCTTCTTTTTGCCTGGAAACTTAGAGCTACGTTGTTCAGTTCATCTGATCCCAGATTCTGTTAATCAGAGTATATAAAGTCACATCACACACACTGTAGCTGAGTTTCACAAAAATCCTTTTTTGTGGTGTCTGTGTATGACAAAAGCTCATGAACAGAATTACTTATTTAATTTGCTACACTTCACTGTGGTTATGTTTACATTTTAAAGTAACAATGTTGTAACTGCTTGTTGTTCGTAACGGTATGCAATGAAAATTCAAAACAAATCTTCTGATTGAGCTGATGGAGCATTCCTGTGTGTTTCCGAGGTGAAATCAGTGTTAGGAAGAAGAGAGTGAGGAAGCTAATGAACCTCACTTTAGAGATCATAGCTGAAATTAGAGTTTTAAAGTAGGAATTAACAAGATAATTTTAATTGAGCTAAAATAGGACTATTTCCTGTTTGATGCCACTGAGCATTAACTTTAAAACCATAAACACAGTTTATTTAAAGTTCTGGGTTCACCTCGTTTCTTTCTGTCTGCGTTTCTTCATTCACAGCTAAACAGCAGAAGACAAAGTGTGATTATTTAATTATTACTGATCATATTACTGAGGATTTATCCATCATGCACTAGAAATAATTTTACTACTGTACCTTTCTGGAGTTTCCTGATTTTAACAGCAGGAATGACGAGTATGGTGAGGAAAACAATCAGACCGACCAGGATCAAACTCATTAGGTCTGTCTTTAAATCAGGCTCGTCTACAAGAAAAGTCATAGAATAAGTATATAGTAATAATTACTAGCTCATTCATTTACAATGAAAAGGACAACCTTACTTTCAGTTTTAATGTCCAGTCCACCATCAGATTCACTGTTACCTAAAAAGAAATGTTGATGGAATAAGCTTTGGTTTGCAGTTTGTTTGTCTTCATGCTGTTTTATACATTATCGAGATACACTGTTAAAATGATGAGAAAAAGTTAACAATTCTTAACTCCAATCTTACCTTGTACGATTAAATGAACTGCATAGGAAATTACTGTATGTGCATCTTTGTAGAATCCACAGAAATACAGTCCAGAGTCAGATAATACCACCCGCTTGATTGTGAGAAAGACAGTGGAGATGTTGGAGGTCATTTCAAATCCTTCTCGAAACCCATCACAGACTGAAACTTCGCCACCATAACTGTACATAGAGGAGATGCAGCTGGGCTTGCTTCCGTTGATCAGTCTGAACCACTCTGTCTGAGCTGGCTCTTTGGAAATGTTGAGGCACAGCAGTTTGACTTTTTCACCAGGCTGGACCTCCACAGAAACCGAGTCAGACATCCAGCCTGAAACAGACAGCAGAGACAACAAGACATTTACTCCTCAAATTTGCAACATTTCAATTCGTTAAATTATAGTAAATTAAAAACAAAATACTAACTAATTAGCATATTAAAATATAAAGGTGGGTTTCTGGATAAAAGAGAGATAATAACTGTATTTGCTGCTAAGGAATGACTGAATACCAGGACTTACTGAGGCTGCAGAGAAGCAAGGCTGTTATTAAGGTGAAGCTTTCCATTGTGCGTTGAACCATGTCACAGCAGGGGCATTTTATATCACTGTAGAGGGGCTTTCATTGGAAAGGGGCGGGGTATTGAATAGTTCATGCAAGGAAGCTCAAATCTGTCACCACATAATATCTGTACCAGTTGCAATTTGAGCCGTCTGATGCACAGCTAATAAGGTCAGACATACATTAATCACATGCAAGTTTGTTGCTTCCCATGCTCATCTCAGAGTCAGTCTGCTGCTCCTGTGTGTTTTAATGACACTGAATGAATGACTGAAGCGGCTCAGATTGGCCAGGCATCGTTATTTGACGAGTTGGGAGTGAGGAGGTGTTGCACCACTGGTCTGTATGATGGAGCTAGAGATGTAGCCTTTTGCCACAAACTCTCCAGTGTTTTTTTTGTGGCCGATTATGAAACCTCTAAAATTTCAAATTTTTCACCAGTCCCCATGTGCACACCAATTTTGCTACTGTTTAATTAAACAACTCAAACAATCAAATGAACTTGTTACAAGTTTGATAGTAGCTGCAGTTTCACTGTGGCGCCAATTTTCCAAAGCACTCTCACACTTGTTACCTCTCCACGAAACTGAAAATATAACAGTGGAATAAAAATCGTTTGAAAGGTTAATACTAGGGTTGTAAACGATTAACCGATGCGACCGGATATTCGGTTCAACAAGTGAGAGATACGGCTGCATCGGTAGCAGCCTCCTCAATCGATATGAATTATCAATGAATTCCTAGATGAATCGGTTATAGAGTCATGGATCGGGTATCGCGAGACTTTGAAGCGGTTGGCGGCATTACACCAGCGTCTCTAAAACAACGCGAGAGCTGAAGCTACCCGCGAAACGCCGTAGCTGCCTAGCTGGTATGAGTTATAAACAAGGGACAACACAGAACATGGAGGAGGTGGAGAGGCGGGCGCAGCACAGGTAGGCGGCTGCAACGCTGCCGTGTAACCGCAGGCATTCCACGACCGCATCTGAGAGATGGATGGCTTTGAATGTCAATCGCTTGTGTCTCAACTTGCGCCACAAGAGGCGGCCGCAGCACGGGTAGCGTCCATGACACTGTCCTGTGACCGCCATCCAACCATTCAGCCAAACTTTTTTTTGGTATTTAAAAATAAATACATTGACATGTGATTTTGTTGTTCTGTTTTTGTTTTTGTTTTTTTGTTTGCCAGTTCCATACAGCCACAATGCTTGGGGATATGTGGTATTTTACATATTTGAAAAGAAACTATTGTACTGTCACTTTCATAGAATTGGCTTCTTTATTTTATAAAATATCTACAACAAATATTAACCGTAGAATCAAATCGTATCTGTATGACAGATTGACTATATAGGATCTCAGGTGGCAGCAACCACTTCAGGGTGTCGGGTCAGGACACGGGTAAGTGCAGAATGAAGGACAGAGCCAGCAATAAAGTCAACCTTTTATGAATCCGAGTGGGTGTGTGTGTGTGTGTGGTTTCTGCAATGTTAAACACAACAATACAGATTGATTAGAAATAAGGTACAACTTAACATAAACATATACTGAGTTAGATATACACTATCTCTCTAATCAGATAACTACAGCTCCAAATGATTTATGAACTTAAATCATTATTAAACAATAAACAGAGAATGAGCATTGATATGCAATATACAGTATAAACATCAAAGACTAGCAATACAGTAGCCTAGCATAAGGCACTCAGGCTATTGCTAGTTAGCGGCTAATTGTTTGACACTCATTAGCACCTAAGTGTTTATCACATAATGAAATCTGAAGGCAAAAACTACTACAGTCATCAGTTGACTCATGAATAAAACAGAAATATCAACATAGTGTAACATATGAATACAACAACATAACTCATGGCTCAATGGAGGCACACACTGCAGACACACGGAGGGACAGTTCAGCCGATACCTGCTCTGAGCTGAGCAGTACGTATGTGGTGCGTTCAAGGACCTCAGAAGTGTAGGAATTCACATGCACAACAATTATCAACAACTTAAAGGAATAATGCTCAGAGGGACGACCTTTTGTACAGCCGCCCCCAAATTTGGTGTGCAAATTTGACACTGCTTAGAGGTAAGATCGGGCCTAAAAAATCCAGCCCGACCCGACCCAGGCCCGCGGGATTAAAGCCCGACCCGGCCCGAACCCGAGCAATTAACTTGATTTGCAGGCCCGAGCCCGAACCAAACCCGAAATTTCATATTTTATTTGTGAGGACTCAGAGTACGTCCTAAGAATCTAGCGCGGCACTTTAAGAGAGAGAGAGAGAGAGAGAGAGAGAGAGAGAGAGAGCGCAGAGAGAGAGACGGGGAGAGGGAGAGAGAGAGAGCGCAGAGAGAGAGACGGGGAGAGGGAGAGAGAGAGAGCGCGCAGAGAGACAAAGAAGAGCAATGACGGGGTGGATAATAGACATTTAAATAGAATAATGCAAATAAATGTGAATATAAAAAAAAAAAAAAAAAAGTCAGCGAGAGAGAAGCCCGGCCCGACCCGACCCGAACGTAATGATTGACATTTTATACCCGACCCGACCCGAAATTCGGGTCGGGTCGGGCTCGGACTCGGGCTCGGGCTTAAGATCTTACCTCTAACACTGCTAGAGCACTTTGCTAGATCTTGGTAACATCCTGGGGCAGAGAAGGTAGCTTTATGAGTCGTACCACTGGGCGGGTATAGGTCCGGTCCTTGACTTGGACGACCGCGGTTCTTATCCGACCATCAGCTCCAGGTATGACGGTTTTCACTGTTCCTACTTGCCAGAGAGCTCTTGGAGTTTGCTGGTCAACGATGAGAACCACAGTTCCAACAGTAATGTCGTCCTTCTCGGTCTGCCATTTCTGCCGTGCTTGTAAGGTGGGTAGGAAGTGCCTTATGAAGTGCTTCCAGAAATGGTCAGACAGGACTTGAGTGTGTCTCCATCTCTTGCGACTGAGCAGTTCCGATTCTGGGTAGACCACTTGTGGCAGAGAACTCTCTGGCCGCCCCATCAACAAGGAGTTGGGTGTGACAGGATCCGGGTCTGCGATGTCTGTGGAGACGTAACCCAAAGGCCTGGAGTTGAGGATACTCTCTACCTCCAACAAGACGGTCCTCAGCACCTCCTCCGACACAGTTTGGGCTCCCAATGTGCTGCGCAGGGCTGCCTTCACGGATCGCACCTCTCGTTCCCAAGACCCGCCAAAGTGGGGAGCGTTGGGGGGGTTGAAGCGGAACCGGATCTGTTCTGTTGCCAGTTGTTCTCGGAGGGTTGGTTCCATGACTTTGAACGCTTCATGCAGTTCCTTACTTCCGCCCTTAAAGTTGGTGCCTTGATCCGATAGGAGCTCAAAGGGCTTCCCTCGACGAGCTATAAACCGTCGGAGCGACATCAGGAATGAATCGGTGTCCATGTTCGCCACCAGATCTAGGTGGACTGCCCGAGTGGTGAGACACTTGAAAAGGATGCCCCACCTTTTCTCATTGCGTCGTCCCACTTTGATGAGCATAGGGCCGAAGCAGTCCATCCCGGTTGAGTAGAAGGCAGGTCGGAAGAGCCTCAGACTCGAGGGGGGCAGATCTGCCATTCTTGGGACTGCTGGTTGCCCTCTCCACTTCTTACACTCAGGACAGTGGTGTTGATATTTCCTCACTGCTTCTCTACCTCTCAGAATCCAGTACTTCCTGCGGAGCTCCGCAAAGACACGTTCAGCTCCAGGATGATGCAGCTGCGCGTCACAGTGCTGGATTAGGAGCTTCGTGACTGGGTGAGAGGGGTCCAGAAGAACCGGATGCAGAACTTCAGAGCTTAGGCTATCACACCTACGGAGTCTACCTCCCACTCTGATCAAGTCGGAAGACTCGTCATACTCAGGAGCGAGGGTAAGTAGTCGGCTGCTGGATGAGATGGCCTTCCCGGCTTTCAGTAGTGCAAACTCTCCTTGGAAGCTCTCCATCTGAGCATGTCTCAGCAGGGCCAGCTCTGCCTTCTGAAAGTCATCAGCAGTAGGATGGCCGGTGGTAGCGGCCGCCCCGTGCAGCGACTGCGTGGTGGCTTTCAGGAGTTCCTGGTAAGTGTTGAACTGGTGTATGTCGGGTATTGCTGAACTGGTTGACCCTGTCAACAGGCCGCAGAACACTGTCTTCCTCAGCTCCTCTACTCCCTCTGCAGGTTCTCCCACCGGTGCCTTTGGCCAGTGGTTAGCCTGCAGGTGAAGAAACGGTGGCCCTCGGCTCCAGCGATTCTCTCCAGCCAGCTGAGCCAGTGTCTTCCCTCTCGTGATGTCGTCAGCGGGGTTTGTTCCAGAGTCGACATAGCGCCAGGATGCTGGGTCAGACAGCTCTTGTATTTCTGTGACTCTGGTTCCCACGAACACTTTATACCGGCATGAGTCCGAATGGAGCCAGTTGAGCACAGTAGTTGAGTCTGTCCAATACACCACCTCCTGGATGTCAAGAGTGAGCTCCTTCTTCAAGACTGAAGCCAACTGTGCTCCTGTTAGAGCTCCGCACAGTTCCAGTCTGGGGATTGAGAGTTGCTTCTTGGGCGCCACTCTTGACCTCGCAGCCAAGAAGGCCACACAGACTTGGCCTTCACCTCTGTCGGTGCGCAGATAAGCTACGGACCCATATGCGCGCTCGGAAGCATCGCAGAACACATGAATGCTCCGAATGCTGCTGCTGCAGTCCAAACTTGGGTCGGTGTAGCATCTTGGCAGGGTTATGTGCGACAGCTGGGACAGTTCACTTTCCCACAGACGCCAGGCTTGGAGCAGGTCTTCTGGTAGGTGGGGGTCGTCCCATCCCCGTTTCTTGTTCCAGAGGTGTTGCACGATGACCTTGGCTCTGGTAGTGTATGGGATAAGGAACCCAAGCGGGTCGTACTGCTGGGCAAGCAGCCGAGAGATGTTCCGCATAGTCGGCTCTGGACTTTCGCTCTGGTGACGCTTGTACCGCAGTGTGTCGAACTTGCACTGCCATACAAGTCCTAGAGTGCGCTCCTGAGGATCGGCTGATTCTTGGGAGAACCAGAGTACACTGCTCTCTGACCGGGACTCCACAGGTAAGTGGCCGATGACTGTAGGGACATTACTAGCCCATTGTCGCAGTTCGAATCCACCTTCCATGAGAAGAGACTGCAGGCGGTCCACCAACTTTTTAGCTTGCATTTCCGAGGGGAGACTCTGCAAACAGTTGTCAACGTAGAAATTACGTTCCACGGACAGACGTGCATCCTCTTCTGGCTCGGTGTGCTTCTGGACATGGGACTGAAGTGCAAAGACAGCGCAGCACGGGCTGCATGTAGTCCCAAAGGGGAGTACTTGCCATTTGTAGACAGTAGGTTTCTCGTCTACCTTCATGTCTCGCCACAGGAAGCAGAGGAAGGGTTTGTCCTCTTTCAGCAGACGGACCTGGTGGAACATCCCCTTCACGTCGCTAGTAATGGCGACTGGGTGTTCCCTGAACCTGAGGAGGACTCCCAACAGGGTGGCTCCGAGTGTGGGCCCTGGCAAGAGGTGGTCATTAAGGCTCTGACCCTCGAATGTGAAGGAGCAATTGAAGACTATCCTGTTGTGGAGAAAAATGTAAATACATAAGCTAATCACACATGTTTTAAATTACTACACACACATACACACCCACAGGCACAGGCGAGAGAGCAGCGGGGGTAGGGGCCAAACAATATACATAGGACACATTCCTAAGCGGAATCCGCACAGGGGGGGAGTATATGATATATGTGCATCTCGACAACATACATACACATACATAGAAGACAGCACCCGGAGGGATGGACCGTATGAGCCAGTGTGGGTGGAGATACCCAGCGCTCCAACCAGGCCGCGGCATGCTAAAATTACGCTCCGCCTGCATCTATAGAATGAGCCAATCAGACTCATGCGGAGTCTCTTGAAATACACTGCGCACTCTGTTGTAAAGCGCCTTTTGAGTAAATTCAACCCTATGTTGAGTTGACTTTTAGGTCCGTGCACGTTTAACTGCCGGAATATGTTTTCCTGATATTTGTGCTAATAAAGCGCTGTTATTGATATAACCTATAGACTCTCCTCGTATATTCAAGCTTACTATTTTTTTCACAACACTGTCTTTACCATTGTGGCGCACCATGTGGTGCGGATGAACCACGAATGGTTACTCTTTGCAGCCTCTGCAGGTGACACAGGTGTGACGTAGCCAGTGTCAAGAAGTTTGTGGATCTCCTTGGAGTAGGATGCCGCTCTTTCTGGTTCTCTGGCTAGCCGCTTCTCCGTCCCACGTAGCTGAGCCAGGACGACCTCCTGCGTAGCATGGAGCGGAGGAAGATTCTCCTTCCACAGCAATGGGGTGGCGAAGCGACTCACTCCATCCACGGTAACCTTGATTGTCTTCTCCTCAAGCCTTCGGACGGCCTCAGCATCTTGTCTGGACCTGGTAATGAGCCGCTCACTCCTATACGGTAAGGTATCCATTTGCCACAGTCTCTCGACATGGCTGAAGAGCTCGGTTTCTGGTGAGGAGCAGGAAGTGAAAAGACACTGCTGTGGTGTTAACCGGTGACGCAGGAATCTTGAGGGACCTTGTAGAGCCCATCCGAGTCTGGTGCGCACAGCAGCAGGTCCACCAGGGGGACCCAGGCGTACTGGCTCCACTGGAGTGATAAGATGTGGATTATCTGACCCAATGAGCAGCAGTGGCTGGACCTCCCTCATGTCCGGCAGTGGCAGGTCCATAAGATGACGGTACCTCTCCTGTAGAGCTTTCACTGGATAAGTATGGCGAGCGAGGCCGAGTTCCTTTGCAGTGAAGGCTCTGTGGATCTGAAACGACTTGCCAGGCTGTGATGCAGGAGCCACAGAGAATGAAACAGTGGCACCATGAATAGTGCAAACCTCTTGCCGGACCGTCCGGAGTGCTAGGTCCTCAGGTTCCCCATGAAGCCCCAAGCGATCAGCTGCCTCACGTAGGAGGATGGTACGCTCCGAACCATCGTCCAATATAGCGTAGGTCTCAATCACCTTGGCACCACTCTTGAGAATGACACGACTCAACTTGAGTAGAACCTGGCTGCTGCTGGTTGGTCGATCTACATAAAGCGTCTCGGAGATGGAACTCACCAAGCAGGCGCTTTCTTCAGTGGAGCTGGACTTAGCAGATGCTGGTGCAATTTGGCTGGTGTTGACTCCGTGAAGAACCTCAAGGTGCCGTCGTTCGCACTGTTTGCACTTCGCTTTGAGGTCACACTTGGCCGCTTGGTGCTCACGGCCACATTTCCAGCACCTCTTGTTTGACTTGATCCACTCTGTTTTCTGTTCCCTCGACAAGAGTTTGAAGTTACTGCACTGATTCATGTAGTGCTGCACAGTGTCGCAGAATGGGCAGTACTTCTTCGGTTTCTCCTGTATGGCAGTCATGTCTTTCTCTGCGGACTTTCCCTTCTGTTCACTACCGTGGAGAATAGTCGTAGTCTTATGAGGCTTGTACTCAGGACGCCTCTCCTTCCGTGGAGCTGGTTTCTCTCTGTCTGAGTGGTCACAGTACTGGTCTCCAATCACCTGGACACGCACCTCATACTCAAGCCACTCAGCTAGGTCTAGCAGTGTTGGTATAGGAGTGTGGATGGGGTTCACAAATCTCTGGAAGTTGGCTCTTAGGTCGTATGGCAACTTGGCTAAGAGGCGAGATACGTGTGAGCCGCACCTCAACTCTGTCCCACCCTGTTCTCCCAACTGATGCAACATACCAACTAGTGCACGGATCTGAAGAGCGAATGACTTGAAGGATCTGATGTCACCACTCCTGATGTTAGGTCCATCCATGAGTTTGGTGATCCACTTCAAGGCCAGATGTTGAGGTTGACCGTACATCTCGGTAAGTGCTCTCATGGTGTCACTAAATGGATATGGACTGTTGCTGTATGAATCAGCGATGAGCAGCGCTTCTTCACACTTGAGGTGATCGGTCAATATCTGAAACTTGAAGTGCTCTGTAGCCTCGAGTGGGAGTATGTTGTCCAACGCTAACTTCAATCTTGCAAACTCACGTGGGTCCTCATGCACGAGATCAGGGATCGTTGGTTGAGGTCCACGATAGGTCTCTGCTGGTAGGCGTCTGCTGAAGGGGGCAGGCGTCCGAGGCCACTCAGCTGGTTGCAGGCGATCAGGTGAGTACCTACGAGGATCACCAGGGTAGCGGTTATCCCAGGGCTTGTACTGATCAGTATGACTATAATAGCCATGTCCATGTGCAGGACGGTAACGACTGTCACGGCGATCAGAAGAAGGATATGTGTGATCTTGTCTGTAATATTCATCATCATAGCGGGCTCTCGGACTAGGCAGTCTATGGGACCTGGCAGGCTGACTGTAGCTGCTGACATGCCTATCATAAATATCATCAACCTGGGGATGATACCTGCTGGCACTATGATGAGGGCGGTGACTGTCCATAAGCTGACTGTAAACAGCACCAGGTGTAGAGCACGAAGTGCGTTGCTCTTGATAGAGTTGCTGCGACTGTCCCTCAGCGGTTGAATGTTGAGGTGGAGGAAGCTTCTCACCCTTTGTTGTGGTTGGGGGGAAGTCTTGAGATTGAGGGGATGACTCACCGGAAGATGATGGTGACTGTGCTGCGCCCTTACTTTGTAACCCTGCTCCCTTTAGACTGCGACTGAGCTCCTCTATCTCGTCATGCTGACTGTCCTGTTGGTGTGAAGACTTATCGCTGAATGGCACCTTTATGGCACACTCAGGCTGATGTGGGTCCTCTGAATGGCACCAGCTTACTAGTGTGCGCAGGTGTGGATGTCTTCTCGTCCTCACGCAGTCTGGACTGTGACATGGCGTGCTGTGGGGCTAGTACAGGAGAGCTAGAGATTACCTCTGTAAGGCGTTGCACATCTCGTCGCAGTTGGTCATGTTCCTCTCTCATATTATGAATGTACTGGAGAACCTCAGGAGAAGTAGTCTGTCTGGCCTGCTCATCATATGAGAGGCGGTGCTTAGCGGGGTAACCCACCTCATAGTCCTTGAGATATGGTGGCAGTTGGCTGCGTCGGCGCGGGCGATCAGACTCTCTGTATAGGTCTCTCTCTTCCATGCTGATCAGGTAAGGCTGAAGTAGTTGCTCCGATCCGGCTCGAAGGACCAAAATTGTATGACAGATTGACTATATAGGATCTCAGGTGGCAGCAACCACTTCAGGGTGTCGGGTCAGGACACGGGTAAGTGCAGAATGAAGGACAGAGCCAGCAATAAAGTCAACCTTTTATGAATCCGAGTGGGTGTGTGTGTGTGTGTGGTTTCTGCAATGTTAAACACAACAATACAGATTGATTAGAAATAAGGTACAACTTAACATAAACATATACTGAGTTAGATATACACTATCTCTCTAATCAGATAACTACAGCTCCAAATGATTTATGAACTTAAATCATTATTAAACAATAAACAGAGAATGAGCATTGATATGCAATATACAGTATAAACATCAAAGACTAGCAATACAGTAGCCTAGCATAAGGCACTCAGGCTATTGCTAGTTAGCGGCTAATTTTTGACACTCATTAGCAGCTAAGTCTTTATCACATAATGAAATCTGAAGGCAAAAACTACTACAGTCATCAGTTGACTCATGAATAAAACAGAAATATCAACATAGTGTAACATATGAATACAACAACATAACTCACGGCTCAATGGACGCACACACTGCAGACACACGGAGGGACAGTTCAGCCGATACCTGCTCTGAGCTGAGCAGTACGTATGTGGTGCGTTCAAGGACCTCAGCAGTGTAGGAATTCACATGCACAACAATTATCAACAACTTAAAGGAATAATGCTCAGAGGGACGACCTTTTGTACAGTATCGTTCTTACACTGTATGGAATCGATTTGAATCGAATCGGTCTGTAATAAAAGGATGTCGTTTTTGAATCGAATCATAACCTGTGTATCTAGGATCATATCGAATCGTTTATCACAGAGAGATGTGCAACCCTAGTTAATACTTGCAAATATCATTTCAAACACTTGCTACATAGACATCCTATGTATATTAAATAACATTGACATTCATTTATGACATTTCAATGACACTTATTTTTAATGTGATGGTGTCACACCAGTAAAATCCAGGGCTCACAGTAAAGACAGAGGTTCTGGTGCACCATAAATGTCAGGACGAGGACGAGGAGGGAGGACCCAGACGCAGGACAAGCAGTTTTAAAAGGCTTTATTCAAAAGTACAAAACAACGAGAGGGGAGTTATTTTCAAAATAAAACAGGAAATGACAAGACAAAAACCCAAGACGAGACATTACCTCACCGGCGTGACAGTACCCCCCCCTTAAGGGACGGATTCCAGATGTCCCTAAGGTCCATGATACGTAGGGCGGGTGGAGGGGGCCAGGAGGAGGGGCTCAGGAGGCCGGACATGAGGGCGACCCAGCAGACGGGGCCGCTCAGGAGGCCGGGCATGAGGGCGACCTAGCGGGCGGGACCGCTCAGGAGGCCGGGCATGAGGCCGACCTAGCGGGCGGGACCGCTCAGGAGACCGGGCATGAGGGCGACCTAGCGGGCGGGACCGCTCAGGAGGCCGGGCATGAGGGCGACCTAGCCGACGGGGCCGCTCAGGAAGGCGACGTGGAGCAGGCGTAGGATGACCCCCCGTCGGAACAGGAACGAGCGATGAGCGGACCTCCCGAAAGCTGCTCGGAGCAGGCGTAGGACGGCCCCCCGTCGGAACAGGAACGGGTGCCGGTCGTCCCTTGCCTGAATCCTCTCTTGCCTGAATCGTCGTGTCGATCATTGTATCAGACGATTGAAGTTGTCGTGCTCGACTGGGGTGCAAAGTTCTACGACACTGGGACCTTATACGGGTGCAAAAACATGACATTTTATGTCGCCACTAGGTGGCGCTCTGATTGTGAGTCAATATTGCAGTGCAGACGTGTTCAGGGTGGGACACTCTTCAAATGTGAGAAGTTTGAACATGATCGGACAATGGACACTGAAGTTATAACAGTTTAGAGTATTGTGGTGAAGCATGAAATACGTCCACGTTCAGGGCGCCGTAATTGCGCTCCCGTAGGACTTATGTAAGACCTTTAGCTGATTTTTAATCGTCGAGGCCTCTAGAACAGGCTCACAAAGTTTGGTAGGAATCGGATCAACGGTGTAGGAGGAGTTCGTTAAAATACAAACATTTCAATTGAAAAATGAGTGATTTACTGTAGCGCCCCCGAGTGGTCAATTTTAATAAAACTTTCAAAATATGTTCCAGCGAGATGTGTGAACATATCCTGCAAGTTTCATGATGATTGGGTTAAATATTGTGGAGTTATGTGTATTTATTTCTAGAGCCCCGCCCCTCTGACGTTCATTGGCTAATAACTTCTGAACGCAATGATTTTTACAAAGCTTTTCATGGCACTTGCCCAACTTGGTCTAATGATGATGCACAGCAAATTTGGTGAGAATCGGATCTACGGTTTAGGAGAAGTGAGCAAAAACGTGTTTTTCACAAAATTCAAAATGGCGGAAAATTTCGGGAGGCGGACTTTAGTACTCCATGAGGCTTTTTTGTAGAACACACTTGCCTGCACATGTGTACCAAATTTTGTGTCAATTGGAGTTACGGTGTGTGCCAACGTAAGACGCGTTAGGTGGCGCTAGAGAGCCATATTTTTGTGGCACATTACAAGACCTCAAAAATATCGCAATATTCGCCAGTCCCCATGTGCACACCAATTCTTTTAAGCCAATTTTGATGCTAAGGCCTCCAAAATGGCAACCAAAGTGGCAGAAAAAAAAGAATAAAAAACTATAGTTTCAATAGGGCTTCGCTGCCCGACGTTGTCGGCGCTCGGGCCCTAACAAGTGGGACAGTTTTCACAGCTACTGTTGATGGTTTCCACAGAGCTTTGACTTCAGACATGTTCACCTCAGTGGTTTTAAGACCACACTGTGCTGTCTCTTTTAGTCTTTTTAACAACCTATAATAAGACTTCTCTTTGTGTAGAAATCAAGATCGACAGAATATAAATTTTACAGCATGTGTTTCTGGAATGCTCTTGGTGTCATCCAGTATAGCTTCAGAAGAAGTTATAATATCTAATCTCACTTTGTGTAAACGCGAGTTCTGTCCAGTGTTTCTGGTATCACTGTTCCCAAAGGAAGCTTCAGTAAACAACTTCAAAAGAAAGCTTTCAAGTCTTTGGTGCTATATTCATATTCAAAAAACCTGGTGTAATATTTTTAAAGCAGAAGAAACTGACCATGAGTACAAGAAGTAGATTAATATGATGAAACATTTCTTCTGTTACAGTGTGTTCCTGAGTCCTATCTGCTGGCAGCATAGTTGGTATTTGGGTTCATTTGGACCAGACCAAGGGAAATAAATGATGCATTGTCAAACATGTCCAAACGTGGTGAAAAGAACAATATATTATTATATTAACAGTTTATGCAGTATGTTAATGCTTCTGATACAGTATGTGTATTAGGTTCTTTATTAATACATGATTAGATAGGCATTATAAGTATGATCATAGGACCGCATGTCATGATTAATGGTAGAGACAAGACCGCTTCATTTGCTTTCACACCACTAACCTTTATTTATTCCCTAAAGAATCTTTGAGGTTTCCCTCATTTGCAAAGAGCCAATTTAAACAAGTGGGACAGTTTCCACAGCTACTGTTGATGGTTTCTACAGAGCTTTGACTTCAGACATGTTCACCTCAGTGGTTTTAAGACCACACTGTGCTGTCTCTTCCTGTCAAACAAGTGATGTGTACGCCACACCCTCCACAGACCAAGTACGTTTGACAGTCATGAGTGTCCTTCCTGACTCCATTACACATTAAGCAGACAAAAAAAGAAATATAGACACTTTGACCATGAGAGAGAGAGACATCAGAAAGAATCATGAGCGAAAAAAACAGACATATCATTCTAAACATGTTTTATTAAGTAGATCCTTCCTCCAACACTGAACCAAACAAACCAGCAGAGGAACATTATAAAGCAAAGTCTATCTGGTGGCAGCATACACAACGCTTGGCTCCAGCTCTCTGTCCGATGCAGGCCTTCTTCTTTTTGCCTGGAAACTTAGAGCTGCGTAGTTCAGTTCATCTGATCCCAGATTCTGTTAATCAGAGTATATAAAGTCACATCACACACACTGTAGCTGAGTTTCACAAAAATCCTTATTTGTGGTGTCTGTGTATGACAAAAGCTCATAAACAGAATGAGTTACACCGCAATGTGGTTATGTTTATATTTTAAAGTAACAATGTTGTAACTGCTTGTTGTTTGTAACTGTATGCAATGAAAAGGTAAAGCAAATCTTCTGAATGAGCTGATGGAGCATTCCTGTGTGTTTCAGAGGGGAAATCAGTGTTAGGAAGAAGAGAGTGAGGAAGCTAATGAACCTCAGTTTAAAGATCACAGCTGAAATTAGAGTTTAAAAGTAGGAATTAACAAGATATTTTTTAATTGAGCTCAAAGAGGACTATTTCTTGTTTGATGCCACTGAGCATTAAATTTAAAAAGCATAAACACAGTTTATTTAAAGTTCTGGGTTCACCTCGTTTCTTTCTGTCTGCGTTTCTTCATTCACGGCTAAACGGCAAAAGACAAAGTGTGATTATTTACTTATTACTGATCATATTACTGAGGATTTATCCATCATGCGCTACAAATAATTTTCTTACTGTACCTTTCTGGAGTTTCCTGATTTTGACAGCAAGAACAATGACGAGTATGGTGAGGAAAACAGTCAGACCGACCAGGATCAAACTCATTAGGTCTGTCTTTGAATCGGGCTCGTCTACAAGAAAAGTCATAGAATAAGTATAGTAATAATTACTAGCTCATTCATTCACAATGAAAAGGACAGCCTTATTTTCAGTTTTAATGTCCAGTCCACCATCAAATTCACTGTTACCAAAAAAGGAATGTTGATGTAATACGTTTTGGTTTGCAGTTTGTTTGTCTTTATGCTGTTTTCATACATTATCGAGATACACTGTTAAAATGATGAGAAAAAGATAACTGCAAGGCAATTCTTAACTCCAATCTTACCTTGGACGATTAAATGAACTGCATAGGAAATGATTGTATGTTCATCTTTGTAGAATCCACAGAAATACAGTCCAGAGTCAGATACTACCACCCGCTTGATTGTGAGAAAGACAGTGGAGATGTTGGAGCTCATTTTGAATCCTTTTTGAAACCCATCACAGTAGAAATTTTTGACACCATATATGAACATAGAGGAGATGCAGCTGGGCTTGCTTCCGTTGATCAGTCTGAACCACTCAGTCCGACTTGGCTTTACGGTAATGTTGGGGCACTGCAGTGTGACTTCTTCACCAGACTGGACCTCCACAGAAACCGAGTCAGACATCCAACCTGAAACAGACAGCAGAGACAACAAGACATTTACTCCTCAAATTTGCAACATTTCAATTCGTTAAATTGTAGTAAATAAAAAAAAAAAAAAAAACTTACTAATTTGCATATTAAAAAATAAAGGTGGGTTTCTGGATAAAGGAGAGATAATAACTGTATTTGCTGCTAAGGAATGACTGAATACCAGCACTTACTGAGGCTGCAGAGAAGCAAGGCTGTTATTAAGGTGAAGCTTTCCATTGTGCATTGAACCATGTCACAGCAGGGGCATTTTATATCACTGTAGAGGGGCTTTCATTGGAAAGGGGCGGGGTATATATAGTAGTAGTAATAGTTCATGCAAGGAAGCTCAAATCTGTCACCACATAATATCTGTACCACTTGCAATTTGAGCCGTCTGATGCACAGCTAATAAGGTCAGACATACATTAATCACATGCAAGTTTGTTGCTGCCTATCTCAGACTCAGTCTGCCGATCCTGTGTGATTTAATGACACTGAATGAATGACTCAGATTGGCCAGGTGTTGTTATTTGATGCTCAGAGCAACTGACCTAGTATAAAGTGCGAGAAAACCTGGTATTTGACGAGTTGACGAGTGAGGAGGTGTTGCACCACTGGTCTGTATGATGGAGCTAGAGATGTAGCCTTTTGCCACAAACGCTCCTGCGTTGTGTCACTTTTTTGTGGCTGATTACAAAACCTCTAAAATTTCAAACTTTTTTTTACCAGCCCTCATGTGCACACCATATTTGCAACTGTTCAATTAGTCCTTAGTTTCCCCTGATTACATCTTTCCTCGTTACACAAGATAAGCAAAGGAATTTGTTGGAAGTCTGACAGTAGCTGCAGTTTCACTGTGGCGCCAATTTTCCAAAACACTCTCGCACTTGCTACCTCTCCACGAAACCGAAAATGTAACAGTGGAATAAGAATCTTTTGAAAGGTTAATACTTGCAAATATCATTTCAATAACTTGCTACATAGACATCCTATGTAAATTAAATAAACTTAACATTAATTTATGACATTTCAATGACACTTGTGATGGTGTGACACCAGTAAAATCCAGGGCTCACAGTAAATACAGAGGTTCTGGTGCAAGCACACAGCCTTCTTTCAACCATGTCAAGCTTCTCCTGTCAGATGGTTCACATTCTCTTGCCACCTTCATTGATGGCAGCATTATCAATAAAGGGCTCCCCTTCCAGCTGGGTTTGGGTCGGGCCACCCTGCCTCACCCAATTCCAGCCAATGCTTTGGACAGTCACCTGCTAGGGACCATCACCAACCAGATTTCTCCGGTCCATATTCTCCTGTCTGGCAATCACCATGAGACTCTCCGGTTCGACATCCTGCCCTGTCCTCACATTCCGGTGATCCTAGGATATTCCGGTGATCCTAGGATACCCTCGGCTGTACCAACACAACCCTCACAATGACCATGGTGCCATCCTCGGGTGAATGCTTCCCTCCACCAGATTTGCCTGAAGCAAGCTACCACACATCTGTGCCCACCTTCGCCCAGTGCAGGTTCCTCCTGAATACCATAAATTCAAGGAGGTGTTCAGCAAGGCCAAGTCTCTGCCCCTGCATCAACCTTATGACTGCGTCATGGACCTGCAGCCTGGCACATCCCTGCCCAAGGGATGTATTTACTCCCTGTCTGCTCCTGGGAGAGGGTCTATGGAAACCTACATCGCAGATTGCTTGGCCAGTGGCATCATCTGTCCATCATCCTCTCTTGCAGGGGCAGGTTTCTTTGTGGTGTAGAAGGATAAGACTGAGGTCCTGCATTGACCTGCTAGGGACCATCACCAACCTGACTTCTCCAGTCCATATGCTCCTGTCTGGCAATCACCATGGGACTCTCCAGCTCCACATCCTGCTCTCTCCTCACATTCTGGTGATCCTAGGATACACTTGGCTGTGCCAACAGGAGGTGTTCAGCAAGGCCAGGTCTCTGTCCCCGCACCGGCCTTATGGACCTGCAGCCCGGCACATCCATGCCCAAGGGATGTCTTTTCTCCCTGTCTGCTCCTGAGAGATGGTCTATGGAAACCTACATTGCAGATTGTTTCCCGCTGGCATCATCCTCTCCTGCAGGGGCAGGTTTCTTTGTGGTGTAGGAGGATAAGACTGAGGCCCAGCATTGACTATCGGGGCCTAAATGTCAAGGACAGTTACCCCTTTCCACTCATCTTATCAGAGTTCTAGCTCCTTGAGGGGGCCACTATCTTTACCAATCTAAAACTCTGCACCGCCTACCACCTGGTCCGTATCCAAGAGTGCGATTCGTGGAAGACGGCCTGTAATGCTTTAACGCTAATGCTCTGGCCATCTTCCAAGCCTTGGTGTACGACATCCTCAGAGACATGCTCAACCGCTGTGTGTTCGTTTACCTCAATGACATCCTTATCTACTCCAAGTCCCAGGACAAACATGTCCACCACGTACAGACTGTTCTGCAGTGTTTTCTGGAAAACTTGGTCTTTGTTAAGGCAGAAAAGTGTGAGTTCCATGCCTCCTCCATCTCCTCCCTGGGGTACATCATTGCACAGGGCAATATCTAGATGAAACCGGCTAAAGTCTCAGTGGTCACTTCCTGGGCAGTTTCTGACTTCCAGAAGCAGCTCCACCAATTCTTGGGGTTTACCAATTTTTACTGCTGCTTCATACGAAACTACAGGTAAGTTGCTGCCCCCCTCACGGCTCTCTCCTCTTCGAAGTTCCCTTTCCACTGGACCCAAGCCACAGAATAGACTGTCGGACACCCAAGGCAAGATTTACCTTTGCCCCCATCTTTCAAGGTCATGATTCCGTCTCACAGTTTGCCATGGAAGTGGACGCTTCCAATGGAGTGAGGGCCGTATTGTGGCAACTTGCCAAACCGACCGGATACTCCATCCCTGCACCTTTTTCTCTCGGCACCTATCTCCGGCCGTGACAAACTATAACATTGGCAACAGGTAGCTCTAGGTGGTCAAGCTGGCTCTTGAAGAGTGGGGACACTGGCTGGACAGGACCAAGCTGCCATTCCTGGTTTGGACTCATCATAAAAACCTTCAGTACATTCGGATGGCTAAGAGACTTAACTCCAGTCAAGCTCAATGACAAGGAAGATAGTTTAATGACGAGAGGCAATTGTACCATGCTCTTTTTTTAACTACCTATGATCAGACTTCTCTTAGTGTAGAAATCAAGATCGACAGAATATACATTTTACAGCATGTGTTTCTGGAAGGGAGCTTTAAAAGTCTCTAGCAATTAAGAAAATAACACTTAACATATCACAAAGTATTCAGAAGTATAATAATTGTAATACATGCAATGCTTTATGAAGCCTCAAAGACACTTTACTGTTAAAAAAATCTTACTATAAATTTACATTACATACATTTACATTTAGGGCATTTAGCAGACGCTTTTGTCTAAAGCGACTTACAATAAGTGCATTTGTCAAAAGAAAGGAACTACAACATATCATTGCCAATAAAGTAAGAGCAACAAGTGCTAGGTCCTCGTCTGAGTTAAGTAGTAGCTGTTCAGCAAATATACCTTAAGAACACAGTGCTATGATCAAAGTGCTATAGGTAAGAACATAGAAGTGCTATTTTTGTTGTGTGTGTGTGTGGGGGGGGGGGGGGTGTGTGTTGTTAGTGAGTCATGCTAGAGTCAAGGTGAAGTCTCTCTGAGTCTTGAGCCTTTTTCAGAAAATGGCAAGTGACTCTGCTGTCCTGACATTGGTCGGGAGTTCGGTCCACAACTGAGGCGCCAGAACAGAGAAGAGTCTGGACTTTGCTGAGCAACATTCGTTTGATTTCAGCGATGGTGGTACTAGCCGGCCAGCTGAAGTAGAGGAGTGAAGTGCTTGCGTCGGGGCATGAGGTTTGACCAGTGTTTGAAGGTAGATGGGTGCTGTTTGATTGCTGGCCTTGAAGGCCAGTGCCATCGTCTTGAATTGGATGCGTGCTGCAACATGGAGCCAGTGGAGGTCACGGAGGAGGGGGGTCACATGGGAGAATTTGGGTAGAATGAAGATAAGGCGTGCTGCAGCGTTCTGGATACGCTGCAATGGTTTAGCCACCGAGGCCGGGAGTCCAGCCAGGAGAGAGTTGCAGGAGTCAAGGCGGGAGATGACCAGGGTTTGGACCAGGGTTTGGACCAGGGTTTGGACCAGGAGTTGCGTTGCATCCTTTGTGAGGAAAGTCAGAATCCTGTGGATATTGTAGAGGGCAAATCTGCAGGATCGGGCCACAGCAGTGATGTTGGGGGGTGTAGGATAGTTGGTCATTGAGGATTTCACCCAGGTTCCTCGCAGTTGACGACGGCAATACCGTGATGCCCTCGACAGTGACCGACAGGTTCATACGAGGGCAGTCTTTCCCCGGGATGAAGAGGAGTTCGGCTTTATTCAGGTTAAGGTTGAGGTGAAGTGCAGATTTCCAGGCGGAGATGTCTACCAGACATTCCGAGATGCGAGTTGCAATGTGATTGTCGGAGGTTGGGGGAAAAGAGAGGAATAGCTGGGTGTCATCTGCATAACAATGGTAGGAGAATCCATGTGCGTCTAGGGTGGGGTTTTTTTAGGAGGGTGAAGCCGGTGCTGAGGAATGGCAAGTTGTCGTGTGAGATGTCTTGGAGTAGAGAGGAGGGAATCGGGTCAAGGCAGCAGGTGGTGGCACGGTTAGAAGTAACAAGTGTGTGAACGTCTTCAGAGGTGAGAGGGCTAAAGCTGGTTAGGCCATCAGAGTTGAGAGTTGGGGGAGATGTTTTCTGGGAGGTTATAGGAGTGAATGAGGAGCTGATGTCTTTTACTTTCTTAGTAAAGTAAGTTGCAAAGTCATCAGCAGGGAGGGAGGAAGGAGGGGGAGGGGTAGGAGGGGTGAGGAGGGAGGAGAACATGGAGAGAGTTTCCTGGGGTTGGAGGCGGAAGAGTTGATCCTTGACAGGTAGAAGGCAGATTTAGCTGCCGAAACATTTGAGGTGAAGTCAGAGAGGAGGTGGTGGTAGTGAGCAAGGTCCTGGCCTGATTTCTTCCATTTTCTCTCTGCCGCTCGCACACTGGGCTGGTCGTGAGATTCGGGGACAGAGTGTCCAAAGAAGAGGAGAGTGAGGTCATCAGGTTGGAGGAGGCTTCCTCAGTAGGCATTAGGGAGAATTGTTCTGTGGATGGTAGTGAGGAAAGAACAGTTGAGGAGAGAGCGGAGGGAGTGATGGATTTCAGGCTGCGGCGGGTGGTGACAGTTTGAGGCGTAGAGGGTTGGGACGTGGTGGACTTCATGGGGAGGGAGAAAGTCACAAAGTGGTGGTTGGACACGGTGAGAGGGGTAACAGAGAGTGCCGAAATGCAGAAAATTACATTTCAAATGACACTATTCTCCTAACAGGAAGAGGTAACTCCTGAATCCTCCTTTTTTGTGGCTGTATCAAAGTGAAATATTATAAGTGAACTGACTTTTGAAACACAGGTTTGCATAAACAGTTAACTTATCTAAATGCACTGCTCTCTGTGTCATCCAGTATAGCTTCAGAAGAAGTTATGGGGCGGCTGGTGGCGCAGTGGTTAAGGCAGCCACCCCATGTATAGAGGCTCATTGTCCTCCACGCGGTGGTCCTGGGTTCGACTCCCACCTGGTACGCGTTTCCTGCATGTCATCTCCCTCTCTCTCTCCCTGTTTCCACACTGTCTGAATAAAGGAATAAAAAAAAGGCTTCAATGGCGCTCTAGCCAAAAAAATAATCTAGAAAAAAGAACATGTTATAACATATTGGGCCCTAGTTTCGTGGCGCAATGCAAGTTTCGACCCGCGCAGCCTTGTGCATGGTCAGTTTGGCAGTTTGGTGGATCGCCTGCGCCAAGATGGGTGTGGCGGCGCAGCAGGGGGAGGCGTCACAGATTCAGCTTGGCGTAGCGGAAGTCTTGTGGCAAAAAGCCTCGCCGAGACTGCGCTGAAAGCCCGCCAGCTCCAACCTGGTCTACTTTCGGCGCGAGGCGTAAATAAAGTCCATTCATTCAATGCGAATCACAGCTGGCGGAGTGGAAGTTTGGCTGACGGCGCGCAGTGCGCACACGTCACCGAGACCTCACAGGCAGGTGTCCACAGTTCCAGGCACATTTAAATGCAATAAATAATCACAACAAACACTATTTAATGCAACTAATTGAATCAACACGTGAATTTATATCTATATAGATTGTCCCATCACATCTGACGTCAGATCAAAGGCGGATGGTACGCGTAACGGAAACTCAGCCTCTCGGACCAAAACATCTCCCTCTCTCTCTCTCTCCTGTTTATTATAATATCGGTATTGTTATTATTATGATACGCACGCACAGCGCGTGATGCGCGTGGTGGGAGCGGCGGCGCTGCTTCTGTCATCGGGTTGTCAAGTGACGGATCTTGCACTGAACCTCCCCTAACGCATTAAAGGAGAGGAGAGGAGCTCATTTGATTGGTGATCTGAATCGGCTGTATTAAACCCAGTCCACGCCTCGTCTCCTCGTCTCCCACTCACGCCTTCTTCTCCTCCCTCTATCCCACTTGCGCGGGTGGGAGTGACGGGAGGTGTGCCTGCGCGAGCCTGCGCGGTGCACGAAACTTGCAAAGTCCAGGCGGACACACCCCGTCGGCATGGCGCAGGTGCGCTGAGAGCTGACTGCGCCTGGTCTACGAAACTAGGGCCCCTAATCTCACTTTGTGTGAACTCAAGTTCTGTCCAGTGTTTCTGGTATCACTGTTCCCGAAGGAAGCTTCAGTAAACAACTTCAACAGATAGCTTTCAAGTCTTTGTTGCTATATTCATATAAAAAAAACCCTGGTGTAATGTTCTTAAAGCAGAAGAAACTGACCATGAGTACAAGAAGTAGATTAATATGATGAAGCATCACTTCTTCAGTTACAGTGTGTTCCTGAGTCCTATCTGCTGGCTAGTTGGTATTTGGATTCATTTGGACCAGACCAAGGGAAA
This sequence comes from Eutrigla gurnardus, assembly GCF_963514095.1. Taxonomy (NCBI): domain Eukaryota; kingdom Metazoa; phylum Chordata; class Actinopteri; order Perciformes; family Triglidae; genus Eutrigla; species Eutrigla gurnardus. Next base: position 15,382,247 of record NC_139934.1, read on the forward strand.
TAAAGTATGCATTGTCAAACATGTCCAAACGTGGGGAAAATAAATTATATATGATTATATTAGCAGTTTATGCAGTACGTTAATGCTTCTGATACAGTTTATGTATTAGGCTCTTTATTAATACATAATTAGATAAGCATTATAAGTATGGTCATAGGACCGCATGTTATGATTAATGGAGACACGACTGCTTCATTTGCTTTCACACCAAAAACCTTTATTTATTCTCTAAAGAATCTTTGAGGTTTCCCTCATTTGCAAAGAGCCGATCATGACTGGGACTTTGACTTTAGAGGGATACCACTGGATCTCCTTACTCGCTCATCGTGGTGGTAGCACAAATACTCACACAGATGATAAGGGCACCACCAGTTAAAAGAACTCAACTATGTTCCCTCATATTAATAATATAATAAAGAATTTTACCTGTCTTTCATGTGTGTAGAAAAAGGTTAGTGTGAAGTCTTGCTCTCAATTATAGTTAGAAAGAAAATATAATTGGCAAAAATTGTGATGGTCAGGTCAGACTTAAGAAAAAATATCTGCACAAAAAAATGCAATCAATGCTTCTCCAATGTAAACTCATAGTACATTTTTGACAACCACAAGTTGCTGTTTATTCCTTTATTAATATCCTGCCTCCACTGATTCTCCAAAGAGTCTAAATACAGCAGTTCCTTTTATTTTAAACACGTGGGACAGTTTCCACAGCTACTGTTGATGGTTTCCACAGAGCTTTGACTTCAGACATGTTCACCTCAGTGGTTTTAAGACCACACTGTGCTGTCTCTTCCTGTCAAACAAGTGATGTGAACGTCACACCCTTCACAGACCAAGTACGTTTGACAGTTATCAGTGTCCTTCCTGACTCCATTACACATTAAGCAGACAAAAAAGACACTTAGATACTTTGACCATGAGAGAGAGAGAAACAGGAAGAATCATGAGCGAGAAAAAACAGACAGATTATTATAAACATGTTTTATTAAGTAGATCCTTCCTCCAACACTGACCCAAAAAAACCAGCAGAGGAACATTATAAAGCAAAGTTTATCTGGTGGCAGCATACACAACGTTTGGCTCCAGCTCTCTGTCCGATGCAGGCCTTCTTCTTTTTGCCTGGAAACTTAGAGCTGCGTAGTTCAGTTCATCTGATCCCAGATTCTGTTAATCAGAGTATATAAAGTCACATCACACACACTGTAGCTGAGTTTCACAAAAATCTTTATTTGTGGTGTCTGTGTATGACAAAAGCTCATAAACAGAATTACTTATTTAATTTGCTACACTGCACTGTGGTTATGTTTACATTTTAAAGTAACAATGTTGTAACTGCTTGTTGTTTGTAACTGTCCTTCCATCCATTGTCTACCGCTTATCCTGTATTCAGGGTCACGGGGGGGCTGGAGCCGATCCCAGCTCTCATTGGGCGAAGGCAGGGTGTAGAGACAGACAACCATTCACGCTCACATTCACACCTACGGGCAATTTAGAGTCATCAATTAACCTATCCCCATGCATGTCTTTGGACTGTGGGAGGGAGCCGGAGAACCCGGAGAGAACCCATGCTTACACGGGGAGAACATGCAAACTCCATACAGAAGGAACCCAGGAATAGAACCCGGGACCCTCTTGCTGTAAGGCGAGAGTGCTACCCACTACACCACCGTGCAGTGTTTGTAACTGTATGCAATAAAAAAGCAAAACGAATCTTCTGATTGAGCTGATGGAGCATTCCTGTGTGTTTCAGAGGGGAAATCAGTGTTAGGAAGAAGAGAGTGAGGAAGCTAATGAACCTCAGTTTAAAGATCACAGCTGAAATGATTTCCTGTTTGATGCCACTGAGCATTAACTTTAAAACCATAAACACAGTTTATTTAAAGTTCTGGTTTCACCTCGTTTCTTTCTGTCTGCGTTTCTTCATTCACGGCTAAACGGCAAAAGACAAAGTGTGATTATTTAATTATTACTGATCATATTACTGAGGATTTATCCATCATGCACTAGAAATAATTTTCCTACTGTACCTTTCTGAAGTTTCCTGATTTTAACAACAAGAACAATGACGAGTATGGTGAGGAAAACAGTCAGACCGACCAGGATCAAACTCATTAGGTCTGTCTTTGAATCAGGCTCGTCTACAAGAAAAGTCATAGAATAAGTATAGTAATAATTACTAGCTCATTCATTTACAATGAAAAGGACAAACTTACTTTCAGTTTTAATGTCCAGTCCACCATCAGATTCACCGTTACCTAAAAAGAAATGTTGATGTAATACGTTTTGGTTTGCAGTTTGTTTGTCTTTATGCTGTTTTCATACATTATCGAGATACACTGTTGAAATGATGAGAAAAAGATAACTGCAAGGCAATTCTTAAATCCAGTCTTACCTTGGACGGTTAAATAAACTGCATAGGAAATGATTGTATGTTTATCTTTGTAGAATCCACAGAAATACAGTCCAGAGTCAGATACTACCACCCGCTTGATTGTGAGAAAGACAGTGGATGTGTTGGAGCTCATTTTGAATCCTTTTTGAAACCCATCACAGTAGACATATTTGACACCATATATGAACATAGAGGAGATGCAGCTTGGCTTGCTTCCGGTGATCAGTCTGAACCACTCAGTCAGAGTTGGCTCTACGGTAATGCTGGGGCACTGCAGTGTGACTTCTTCACCAGGCTGGACCTCCACAGAAACCGAGTCAGACATCCAACCTGAAACAGACAGCAGAGACAACAAGACATTTACTCCTCAAATTTGCAACATTTCAATTCGTTAAATTATAGTAAATTAGAAACAAAATACTAACTTATTTGCATATTAAAAAATAAAGGTGGGTTTCTGGATAAAAGAGAGATAATAACTGTATTTGCTGCTAAGGAATGACTGAATACCAGGACTTACTGAGGCTGCAGAGAAGCAAGGCTGTTATTAAGGTGAAGCTTTCCATTGTGCGTTGAACCATGTCACAGCAGGGGCATTTTATATCACTGTAGAGGGGCTTTCATTGGAAAGGGGCGGGGTATTGAATAGTTCATGCAAGGAAGCTCAAATCTGTCACCACATAATATCTGTACCAGTTGCAATTTGAGCCGTCTGATGCACAACTTATAGGGTCAGACATACATTAATCACATGCAAGTTTGTTGCTGCCCATGCTCATCTCAGAGTCAGTCTGCTGCTCCTGTGTGATTTAATGACACTAAATGAATGACTGAAGCAGCTGAGATTGGCCAGGCGTTGTTATTTGATGCTCAGAGCAACTGACGTAGTTTAAAGTGCGAGAAAGCCCGGTGTCGTTATTTGACGAGTTGGGATTGAGGAGGTGTTGCACCACTGGTCTGTATGATGGAGCTAGGGATGTAGCCTTTTGCCACAATCTCTCCTGTCTTGTGTCACTTTTTAATGGCCGATTACTAAACCTCAAAAATGTCCAATTTTTTACCAGTCCCCATGTGCACACCAATTTTGCTACTGTTCAATTAGTCCTTAGTTCCCCCTGATTACATCTTTCCTCTTTACACTAGATAAACAAATGAACTTGTTACAAATTTGATAGAAGCTGCAGTTTCACTGTGGCGTCAATTTTCCAAAACACTCTTGCACTTGTTACCTCTCCACGAAACCAAAAAATATAACAGTGGAATAAAAATAGTTTCATAGGTTAATACTTGCAAATATCATTTCAAACACTTGCTACTTAGACATCCTATGTATATTGAATAACCTTGACATTAATTTATGACATTTCAATGACACTTATTTTTAATGTGATGGTGTCACACCAGTAAAATCCAGGGCTCAAAGTAAAGACAGAGGTTCTGGTGCACCATACAAGCACACAGCCTTCTTTCAACCATGTCAAGCTTCTCCTGTCAGATGGTTCACATTCTCTTGCCACCTTCATCAATGCCAGCATAATCAGTGAAGGGCTCACCTTCCAGCTGGGTTTGGGCCGAGCCACCCTGCCTCACCCAATTCCAGCCAAAGCTCTGGACGGTCACCTGCTAGGGATCATCACCAACCAGACTTCCATATGCTCCTGTCTGGCAATCACCATGAGACTCTCCAGTTCCACATCCTGCCCTCTCCTCACATTCCGGTGATCTGAGGATACCCTTGGCTGTGCCAACACAACCCTCACAATGACTGGACCACAGGTGCCATCCTCGGGTGAATGCTTCCCTCCACCAGATTTGCCTGAAGCAAGCTACCACACATCTGTGCCCACCTTCGCCCAGTGCAGGTTCCTCCTGAATACCATAAATTCAAGGAGGTGTTCAGCAAGGCCAAGTCTCTGCCCCTGCACCAACCTTATGACTGCGTCATGGACCTGCAGCCTGGCACATCCCTGCCCAAGGGATGTCTTTACTAGAGAAGCATTATAAGTATGATCATAGGACCGCATGTTATGATTAATGGTAGAGACAACGGCTTCACTTGCTTTCACACCACAAACCTTTATTTAGTTTTCACAGCTTCTGTTGATGGTTTCCACAGAGCTTTGACTTCAGACATGTTCACCTCAGTGGTTTTAAGCCCACACTGTGCTGTCTCTTCCTGTAAAACAAGTGATGTGTACGCCACACCCTCCACAGACCAAGTACGTTTGACAGTCATCAGTGTCCTTCCTGACTCCATTACACATTAAGCAGACAAAAAAAGAAATATAGACACTTTGACCATGAGAGAGAGAGAGACAGGAAGAATCATGAGCAAGAAAAATCAGACATATTATTCTAAACATGTTTTATTAAGTAGATCCTTCCTCTAACACTGAACCAAACAAACCAGCAGAGGAACATTATGAAGTCTATCTGGTGGCAGCATACACAACGTTTGGCTCCAGCTCTCTGTCCGATGCAGGCCTTCTTCTTTTTGCCTGGAAACTTAGAGCTGCGTAGTTCAGTTCATCTGATCCCAGATTCTGTTAATCAGAGTATATAAAGTCACATCACACACACTGTAGCTGGGTTTCACAAAAATCCTTTTTTGTGGTGTCTGTGTATGACAAAAGCTCATGAACAGAATTACGTTTGCTATACTGCACTGTGGTTATGTTTACATTTTAAAGTAACAATGTTGTAACTGCTTGTTGTTTGTAACTGTATGCAATAAAAAGGCAAAACAAATCTTCTGATTGAGCTGATGGAGCATTCCTGTGTGTTTCAGAGGGGAAATCAGTGTTAGGAAGAAGAGAGTGAGGAAGCTAATGAACCTCACTTTAAAGATCACAGCTGAAATTAGAGTTTAAAAGTAGGAATTAACAGGATCATTTTTAATTGAGCTCAAAGAGGACTATTTCCTGTTTGATGCCACTGAGCATTAACTTTAAAACCATAAACACAGTTTATTTAAAGTTCTGGGTTCACCTCGTTTCTTTCTGTCTGCGTTTCTTCATTCACGGCTAAACGGCAAAAGACAAAGTGTGATTATTTAATTATTACTGATCATATTACTGAGGATTTATCCATCATGTGCTAGAAATAATTTTCTTACTGTACCTTTCTGAAGTTTCCTGATTTTAACAACAAGAACAATGACGAGTATGGTGAGGAAAACAGTCAGACCGACCAGGATCAAACTCATTAGGTCTGTCTTTAAATCAGGCTCGTCTACAAGAAAAGTCATAGAATAAGTATAGTAATAATTACTAGCTCATTCATTTACAATGAAAAGGACAACCTTACTTTCAGTTTTAATGTCCAGTCCACCATCAGATTCACTGTTACCTAAAAAGAAATGTTGATGGAATATGTTTTGGTTTGCAGTTTGTTTGTCTTCATGCTGTTTTCATACATTATCGAGATACACTGTTAAAATGATGAGAAAAAGATAACTGCAAGGCAATTCTTAACTCCAATCTTACCTTGGACGATTAAATGAACTGCATTGGAAATGATTGTATGTTCATCTTTGTAGAATCCACAGAAATAAAGTCCAGAGTCAGATAATACCACCCGCTTGATTGTGAGAAAGACAGTGGAGATGTTGGAGCTCAATTCAAATCCTTTTTGAAACCCATCACAGTAGAAAACATCGCCACCATAACCGTAGATGGAGGAGATGCAGCTGGGCTTGCTTCCGTTGATCAGTCTGAACCACTCAGCCAGAGTTGGCTGTACGGTAATGTTGGGGCACTGCAGTGTGACTTCTTCACCAGGCTGGACCTCCACAGAAACCGAGTCAGACATCCAGCCTGAAACAGACAGCAGAGACAACAAGACATTTACTCCTCAAATTTGCAACATTTAAATTGGGTAAATTGTAGTAAATTAAAAACAAAAAACTAACACTAAAACACTAATTAGCATTTTAAAAAATAAAGGTGGGTTTCTAGATAAGAGAGAAATAATAACTGTATTTGCTGCTAAGGAATGACTGAATACCAGGACTTACTGAGGCTGCAGAGAAGCAAGGCTGTTATTAAGGTGAAGCTTTCCATTCTGCGTTGAACAATGTCACAGCAGCGGCATTTTATATCACTGTAGAGGGGCTTTCATTGGAAAGGGGCGGGGTATTGAATAGTTCATGCAAGGAAGCTCAAATCTGTCATCACATAATATCTGTACCAGTTGCAATTTGACCCGTCTGATGCACAGCTAATAAGGTCAGACATACATTAATCACATGAACGTTTGTTGCTGCCTATCTCAGACTCAGTCTGCCGATCCTGTGTGATTTAATGACATTGAATGAATGACTGAAGTGGCTCAGATTGGCCAGGCATCGTTATTTGATGCTCAGAGCAACTGATGTAGTATATACTGCGAGAAAGCCCGGCGTCGGTATTTGACGAGTGAGGAGGTGTTGCACAACTCATCTGTATGATGGAGCTAGAGATGCAGCCTTTTGCCACAAACTCTCCTGTCTTGTGTCTCTTTTTTGTGGCCGATTACGAAACCTCTAAAATTTCAAATTTTTCACCAGTCCCTATGTGCACACCAATTTTGCTACTGTTCAATTATTCCTTAGTTCCCCCTGATTACACCTTTCCTCTTTACACATGATAACCAAAGGAACTTGTTACAAGTTTGATAGTAGCTGCAGTTTCACCGTGGTGCCAATTTTCCAAAACGCAATTCTCTTGCCACCTTCATCGATGCCAGCATAATCAATGAAGGGCTCACCTTCCAGCTGGGTTTTGGCTGGGCCACCCTGCCTCACCCAATTCCAGCCAACGCTCTGGATGGTCACCTGCTAGGGACCATCACCAACCAGACTTCTCCGGTCCATATTCTCCTGTCTGGCAATCACCATGAGACTCTCCAGTTCCACATCCTGCCCTTTCCTCACACTCCGGTGATCCTAGGATACACTTGGCTGTGCAAACACAACCCTCACAATGACTGAACCACAGGTGCCATCCTCGGGTAGAATCCTTCCCTCCACCAGATTTGCCCGAAGCAAGCTACCACACATCTGTGCCCACCTTCACCCAGTGCAGCTCCAGACGTGTCCGGGTTCCTCCTGAATACCACAAATTCAAGGTGTTCAGCAAGGCCAAGTCTCTGCTCCCGCACCGACCTTATGACTGTGTCATGGACCTGCAGCCCATGCACATCCCTGCCCATTGGATGTCTTTACTCCCTGTCTGCTCCTGGGAGAGGGTCTATGGAAACCTACATTGCAGATTGCTTGGCCAGTGGCATCATCTGTCCATCATCCTCTTCTGCAGGGGCAGGTTTCTTTGTGGTGTAAAAGGATAAGACTGAGGCCCCGCATTGATTATCAAGGCCTAAATGTCAAGGACAGTTACCCCTTACCACTCATCCTATCAGAGTTCCAGCTCCTTGAGGGGGCCACTATCTTTACCAATCTCAACCTCTGCAACGCCTACCACCTGGTCCGTATCCAAGAGGGCGATCTGTGGAAGACGGCCTGTAACGCTTGAACGCTAATGCTCTGGCCATCTTCCAAGCCTTATTCTCCAACCACTATGGGCCCTAGTTTTCGTACGCCAGGCGCAGTTGGGGCGCAGCGCACCTGCGCCCGACGACGACGGGGTGTGTCCGCGTGGACTTTGCAAGTTTCGTGCACAGCGCAGTAGGGCGCAGGCACTCCTCCTGTCACTCCTACCCCCGCAAGTACGAAAGAGGGAGGAGAGAAGGCATGGAGTGGGATTAACACAGGTGATTCAGAATCAAATGAGCTCCTCTCCTCACCTTTAATGCGCCGAGGCGAGGTGCAGTGCAAGTTTTGTCACTTGACAACCCAATGACAGAAGCAGCGCTGTGCGTAGGGCACCAAGTGCTGAGGGGGCACCAAAAATATTATGAAAAATCATCATAGTCATAATAATTATAATGCTGATATTATATCACTATAGAAATTGTAGGCACATTTCAGGCATGTAACAAAACATCACAAAACAGGGTCAGGGCGCACAGCAGTACACATAATGGTGGCGAGAACCCGGTGCCTGCACGAACCGGCTGGGCCATTCATCATCATCATCATCACCGTCTTCATCATCTGCGCTCCACAGCTGCACCGGATTCCCCGACCAACACCAGAACGGCGGGACACCGGGACCTCGCGCGCTGCTCAGACCAGCTGCAGCCCCAACTCCGGTTCCAACTCGCGGCAAAGTTGCGCGTTTCTCTACAGACATTGACAACAGGCTGCCAAGGCACGAGACCAGGCACGAGCTGCGCTCAAGCAGAACACCATCCCCAAAAGTGCTGTATTTTTTTTTAAAGATTTTTTCAGGCATAGACGCATTTAACAGCCAAACTTTTCCCAGGATGAAACTGATGTTTTGGTCCGAGAGGTCCAAGTTTCAGCTGTGTTATTCAGTCAGGCTAAGTTTCCGTTACGCGTGCCATCCGCCTTTGATCTGACGTCAGATGTGACGGGACAATCTATATAGATATAAATTCACGTGTTGATTCAATTAGTTGCATTAAATAGTGTTTGTTGTGATTATTTATTGCATTTAAATGTGCCTGGAACTGTGGAAACCTGCCTGTGAGGTCTTGGTGACATGTGCGCACTGCGCGCCGGTCAGACAAACTGCCACTCCGCCAGCTGTAATTCGCCTTGCGCCGAGAGTAGACCAGGGGCCCGTTTCACAAAGCAGGTTCAACAAACTCTGAGTGTAACCCTGAACTCTGAGTTGATCTACTCTGAGATAGGAAACTCTGAGTTTTCGGTTCCAGAACAGCTGATTTGAGTTAGGTTGATCAACTCGGAGTAGTTTCACCTGGAGTTAAGCTCGTGCACCACAAGTATAAAAAGACCGCATCAATGGAGCACCGATTCGACGAGACACCATGGCAACAGGGAAGCGGCGGGCGTCATTTTTCACCCCACTTGAGCTCGAAATTCTGATGCGCTCATACGGTGAGTTTGACGACGTTTTTCGAAGCAAGTGTAACACCGCTGCAGCAGCTAAAGCGAGGGAGACGGCGTGGGAGAAAATTGCTGCTCGGGTCAATGCGTAAGTTTTAATGTAGTCCTTTGCAATCACAATAATATTACAGGGTGACACTGAGTGCAGCCTAGTAATTAATTTCATTTAGGTGCAATCCCATGGGGGAGAAGCGAACTTGGCAGCAGCTGAAGATGAAACATAAAAACATTGTTCAAACAGGTAAGACCTCGGCATAATCTCACGGCGGTACCTCATTTTGATTATGTTTGACATTGTAAAGTAGCTAAATATTAAGTGGCTGTTTGACTGTACAGTTGTTTATCCCCAACATAATGTTTTCATACACATTAATGCCTTCTCATCTGTATCATGTTCTGTTAAATATATAGGCTATTTAAACTAACACAGACTTCTACTCAGCCAACAGAAAGAAAGCGGACGCCCGTAAAACGGGGGGTGGCCCCGCACCGCCTCCTCTAACGGAGGCAGAGGAGCTGGCTCTCAGCCAAAATGTAGGAAGGCCAGTGGCAGAGGGAATCCCGGGAGGGAGCTCATCATCTGAGCTCACCCCCCAAGACACAAGTGCTTTCATAAAATGTATTATGCCTAGATCTATCTATCTCTATCTATCTAAAGCCTATTTATTTCCCTTTCATGACTTTGTTTTTAATTTTGTCCCAACAGATTCTGATGGTGCTGTCTGCCTGGTGGAGCCCCCTCATGCCACAGCAGACCTTGCCACTGTAAGTAGCAATAATCCAAAGATTTTGTCAAATGGTAGTTTAAATATACTGAAACGTATCACTCATCTAGGATGAAGAGTATGAGGAAACGGTGTCTGCTGCCTTTACCGAGGGGGATCCAGAAAGGCCTATAGAGGTAACATGTTGATATATTACTGATAGTTCTCTTCCCATTTACATTTATTAACATTGTGGTGGAATATAGAGTGACATTTAGCCTACACTGAAGTATTAACACACTCTCATCCTTTTTTAACAGAGCATGGCTGGGCAGCAGCAGGAGGGTCCCTCAACTTCCACTGCAGAGATTGACACAGTGAGATGGATGTTCAGTTAACACCAGAGATTCATTCTGTGAATTCATGTGCAACTGTATAATGTCCTCCTTGTATGTATTCCCAGTTACCAGTAAAAGACATTTATAAAATTCACCTGCTGAAAAAAATACAAAAAACAGACAAAGAAATGCAGTACTTGGATCGGCAGATTAGAAAGGCAGACTTGGAAATTCAAATACTGGAGCACAAGTTAGAGGTTGGTACATGGTCGCAGGTGAATTATGTTAATTATGTTAACTATTGGAACATTACCTAAACTAGATCTTTAATTTGCAGGAAATAAAGAAGACCAAATGAAATGTGTAATATGTCTTTATTTGACGTTGGTGGTGGTGATGATGGTGACTCAGTCACTGAAGTGATGATGACATATTGTGTCCCTGACTGCTCTGCCGTCCTGCATAGCTGACAGGTGGATGGGGTCGTCATCATCAGCGTCTTCAATTTGTAGGGCAGGGTGTTGCTCTCCTCTAATAGTAGCAATATTATGAAGAACAACACATGCCACAATAATATCACAGGCCCTCTCAGGGGTCACCCTGAGGTGACGTAGGCACTGGAAACGGGCTTTCAGCAGGCCTATGGTCATCTCAACCCGGGCTCTCGTCCTGCAGTGAGCCCGGTTGAAGTTCGGTTGGGGGCCTGGTTCAGGGTCAGGGTAAGGGGTCAGCAGCCTCGGCTGGCATGGGTAACCCCTGTCACCCAGCAGATGGCCATCAAACTCTCCTGTTATGTATAGTAGAGTATATTAAAAGGAGGGAGACAAGTGAGTTATACAGTATTGTGCTAATCATTAGGCTGCTTACCACGTTGCAGCCTGTTGCTCAGGTTAGACTCGCGATACATTCTTGAGTCATGAACAGACCCAGGCCACTTGGCCTCCACATTACAAATTATGTGTGCAGCATCACATACGATCTTGACAGTGCAGAGAATGACAGATGTTGAATTATGATGCAGTCTTCATCATTTTGAAACAGTATACTCAATCCACATGTACCTGCACATTTATGCTGTGAATGGACTTCCTATTCACATAATCCACTTCATTCTGTGACGGAGCCGTGATGGGGATGTGTGTGCCATCTATGCATCCAATCACACTGGGAAATCCTGAAATAAATTACAATTAATAATCCCAGTCTGAGGTTGCAGCACAATGTCATTAACAGAATATTATTTAATATTAATTTAATGGATCTCTACATCATTCACCTGCAATCCTGTGGAACTCCTCCTTGATGGCTCTGACAGGTTTGTGCCCAGGGAAAACAACAAAAACAGGCAGTAGCCGTTTCAGCGCGAGGCACACCTTTCTGACCGCTCTGCATACAGTTGCCTTACTCAAGTGCTCTGCATCTCCGATGTTGTACAAAAAACTCCCGTTTGCCAAAAAACGCAGCGCAACACATAATACCTGCTGGGATGTGAGAGCATGACTTCTGTTAGTCAGATTGCAAATGTAAGGACGGATAAGGTTGTGTATGTAAATGATGGACTGTGATGTGAAACGGTAGCGCTCAAAAAGATAATTGTTTGGAAATGCAAGAACATCTAGGCGCGGTCTGATAATCATCTGCCGACGAATGTTTAATTCTCTGCGCAGTAACGCTGCGCCTTCATCCACGGGATCATTATCAAAAGGACATGCCATGATGGTGAAAATAGTCGCCACCTACAAAAAATTATTATGAACAGGTACTGACTGATGATTTACTCACAAACACATGGCAGAACTATAGTACGCCAAAACTCGCCTGCCGACTGAATGAGGAAATCAAATACCGTGTGTGGCTGAAAGAGGGCGGAGACAGAGAGAAACTCGAGGTTTGTTGAGGAAAAACCTGGTCCCGACCAGGTTAGGTTCAAAGAGTAAGTTACCATGGTAACTGACCGAGAGGTTAAGTTACCTCTCTCTGTGAAACAGGCTAGAGTTACCCCTCTTTCTCTGGTTTGAGTTACCTAGCTTTGTGAAACGGAAAACTCAGAGTTTCTCTGATTTCAGGGTTAACAGACTCAGAGTTTTCACTAAACCTGCTTTGTGAAACGGACCCCAGGTTGGAGCTGGCGGGTTTTCGGCACAGTCTCGGTGAGGCTTTTTGCAGCGAAAATTCCGCTGCGCCAAGCTGAATCTGTGACGCCTCCCCCTGCTGCGCCACCACACCCATCTCGGCGCAGGCGATCCACCAAACTGCCAAACGGACCGTGCGCAAGGCTGCGCTGGTCGAAACTTGCATTGCGCCAACTCTGCCACCCTGCGCCACCCTGTGCTGCACCACTAAACTAGGGCCCTATGTGTTTGTTTACCCTGATGACATCCTTATCTACTCCAAGTCCCAGGACGAACACGTCCACCACGTACAGACTGTTCTGCAGTTTCTTCTGGAAAACCCGCTGTTTGTTAAGGCAGAAAAGTGTGAGTTCAATGCCTCCTCCATCTCCTCCCTGCGGTACATCGTTGCACAGGTCAATATCTAGATGAACCCGGCTAAAGTCTCTGTGGTCACTTCCTGGGCCGTTTCTGACTTCCAGAAGCAGCTCCAACAATTCTTCAGTTTACCAATTTTTACTGCTGCTTCACAAGTCGCCGCCCCCTCATGGCTCTATCCTCTTCGAAGTTCCCCTTCCACTGGACCCAAGCTGATGAACAGACTTTTCGGACACTCAAGGCAAGATTTACCTTTGCCCCCATCCTTCAAGGTCCTGATTCTGACTGACAGTTTGCCATGGGAGTGGACACTTCCTATGTGGGAGTGAGGGCCGTCTTGTCGTGAAGTGCCACCACCGACCGGAAACTCCATCCCTGCGCCTTCTTCTCTCAGCACCTATCTCCAGCTGTGACAAACTATGACATTGGCAACAGGGAGCTCTTGGCGGTCAAGCTGGCTCTTGAAGACACTGGCTGGACAGGACCAAGCTGCCATTCCTGGTTTGGACTCATCATAAAAACCTTCAATACATTCAGACAGCTAAGAGACTAAACTCCAATCAAGCTCAATGACAAGGAAGATAGCTTAACTATTAGATGCAATTTTAGTCTTTTTTTACAATCTATAAGTCTTCTCTTTGTGTAGAAATCAAGATCGACAGAATGTACATTTTACAGCATGTGTTTCTGGAAGGGAGCTTTAAAAGTCTCCAGCAATTAAGAAAATAACACTTAACATAACATATAATATTCAGAAATATAAAAATTGTAATAAATGGAATGTTTTATGAAGCCTCAAAGACACTTTACTGTTAATTTTTTTTTTTTTTCAAATGACACTATTCTCCTAACAGGAAGAGGAAACTCCTGAATCCTCCTGTTTTGTCGCTGTATCAAAGTGAAATATTATAAGTGAACTGACTTTTGAAACAGGTTTGCATAAACAGTTAACTTATCTAAATGCACTGCTCTCGGTGTCATCAAGTATACCTTCATCCATCCATCCATCCATTTTCTTCCGCTTATCCGGTACCGGGTCGCGGGGGCAGCTGCCTGAGCAGGGACGCCCAGACTTCCCTCTCCCCGGACACTTCCCCTAGCTCCTCCGGGAGGACCCCAAGGCGTTCCCAGGCCAGCCGGGTGACAAAGTCACTCCAGCGTGTCCTGGGTCTTCCTCGGGGTCTCCTCCCGGTGGGGCATGCCTGGCCGCTTGTATCCGGGATCTTATTCTTTCGGTCATGACCCAAAGTTCATGACCATAGGTGAGGGTAGGAACGTAGATTGACCGGTAAACCGAGAGCTTCGACTTTCGGCTTAGCTCTCTCTTTACCACGACGGACCGATACAGCGACCGCATTACTGCAGCCGCTGCACCGATCCGCCTGTCAATCTCGCGTTCCATCCTTCCCTCACTCGTGAACAAGACCCCAAGATACTTAAACTCCTCCATTTGGAGGTGCTAATCCTCATCCCGGCTGCTTCACACTCGGCTGCAAACCGCCCCAGGACATGCTGGAGGTCCTGGCTCGAAGGAGCCAACAAGACCACATCGTCCGCAAAAAGCAGGGATGAAATCCAGTGGCTCCCGAACCAGATCCCCTCCGGCCCACGGCTGCGCCTAGAAATCCTGTCCATAAAAATAATGAACAGGACCGGTGACAAAGGGCAGCCCTGCCGGAGTCCAACATGCACCTGGAACAGGTCTGACTTACTGCCGGCAATGCGAACCAAGCTCCTGCTCTGGTCATACAGGGACCGAACAGCCCTTAGCAGAGGGCCCCCGACCCCGTACTCCCGAAGTACCTCCCACAGAATGCCATGAGGGACATGGTCGAATGCCTTCTCCAAGTCCACAAAACACATGTGGACTGGTTGGGCAAACTCCCATGAACCCTCGAGCACCCTGCGGAGGGTATAGAGCTGGTCCAGTGTTCCACGGCCAGGACGAAAACCGCATTGTTCCTCCTGGATCCAAGGTTCGACTATCGGCCTAATTCTCCTCTCCAGCACCCTGGAGTAGACTTTCCCGGGGAGGCTGAGAAGTGTGATCCCCCGATAGTTGGAACACACCCTCCGGTCCCCCTTTTTGAATAGAGGGACCACCACCCCGGTCTGCCAGTCCAGAGGCACTGTCCCCGACTGCCACGCGATGTTGCAGAGACGTGTCAACCAAGACAGCCGCACAACATCCAGAGACTTGAGGTACTCAGGGTGGATCTCATCCACCCCCGGTGCCTTGCCACCGGGGAGCTTCTTAACTACCTCGGTGGCTTCAGCCCGTGTAATGGGTGGATGAACCTCTGAGTCTCCAGCCTCTGCTTCCCCAATGGGAGTACGTGTCAGTGGGGTTGAGGAGATCCTCGAAGTATTCCTTCCACCGCCCGACGATATCCCCAGTCGAAGTCAGCAGCTCCCCACCTCCACCGTAAACAGTGTTGGTGGAGGGCTGCTTCCCCTTCCTAAGGCGCCGGATGGTTTTCCAGATAGTCCTCCTCCATGGCCTCCCCGAACTTTTGCTTCAGCGACCGCCCGTGCTGCAGCACGCTTGGCCTGCCGGTACCCGTCAGCTGCCTCGGGAGTCCATCGAGCCAACCAGGTTCGGTAGGACTCCTTCTTCAGCTTGACAGCATCCCTTACCTCCGGTGTCCACCACCGGGTTCGGGGATTGCCACCACGACAGGCACCGGAGACCTTACGGCCACAGCTTCGAACAGCCGCGTCAACAATGGAAGCAGAGAACAAGGTCCATTCGGACTCAATGTCCCCAGCCTCCCTCGGGATCTGGTCATAGCTCTCCCGGAGGTGGGAGTTGAAGACCTCCCTGACAGAGGGTTCCACCAGACGTTCCCAGCAGACCCTCACAACGCGTTTAGGTCTGCCAAGTCTGTCCAGCTTCCTCCCCTGCCAGCGGATCCAACTCGCCACCAGGTGGTGATCAGTTGACAGCTCAGCCCCTCTCTTCACCCGAGTGTCCAAAACATACGGCCGGAGGTCAGATGACACAACCACGAAGTCGATCATTGACCTCCGGCCTAGGGTGTCCTGGTGCCATGTGCACTGATGGACACCCTTATGTTTGAACATGGTGTTCGTTATGGACAAACCGTGACCAGCACAGAAGTCCAATAACAGAACCCTACTCGGGTTCTGATCGGGGAGGCCGTTCCTCCCAATCACGCCCCTCCAGGTAACACTGTCGTTGCCCACGTGAGCGTTGAAGTCCCCCAGTAAAACAATGGAGTCCCCGGTTGGAGCACTCTGAAGTACCCCTCCCAAGGACTCCAAGAAGGCCGGGTACTCTGCACTGCCGTTTGGCCCATAGGCCGAAACAACAGTGAGAGACCTATCCCCGGCCCGAAGGCGCAGGGAAACGACCCTCTCGTTCACCGGGGAAAACTCCAACACATGGCGGCCGAGCTGGGGGGCTATGAGCAAGCCCACACCAGCTCGGCGCCTTTCACCGCGGGCAACTCCAGAGTAGAAGAGAGTCCAGCCTCTCTCAAGGAGTTGGCCAGAGCCCAGACTGTGCGTGGAGGTGAGCCCGACTACCTGTAGCCGGTAGCGCTCTACCTCCCGCACTAGCTCAGGCTCTTTACCCCCCAGTGAGGTGACATTCCATGTCCCCATGGCTAGAGTCACCATCCGGGGATTGGGTCGCCGGGGCACCCGCCCAGGACAGCCACCCAAATCCCACCGCACCGGCCCCTTCTGAACCCTCCTGCGGGTGGTGGGCCTACAGGAGGGCGGGCCCACGTCGCTCTTTCGGGCTGTGCCAGGCCGGGTCCCGTGGGCACAGACCCGGCCACCAGGCACTCGCCTGCGAGCCCCAACCCCGGGCCTGGCTCCAGGGTGGGGCCCCGGTGACGCCAATCCGGGCGACGTGAACTTCCTCGATTTTAACTTCTTCATTAAGGGCTTTGGAACCGCTCTTAGTCTGACCTGTCACCTAGGACCTGTTTGCCTTGGGAGACCCTACCAGGGGCATTAAGCCCCGGACAACATAGCTCCTAGGATCATTCAGGTGCTCAAACCCCTCCGCCACGGTAAGGTGTCGGTTCAGAAGAAGTGATATTATCTAATCTCACTTTGTGTAATTGCAAGTTCTGTCCAGTGTTTCTGGTATCACTGTTCCTGAAGGAAGCTTCATTAAACAACTTCAAAAGATAGCTTTCAAGGGTTTGGTGCTATATTCATATAAAAAACCATGGTGTAATATTTTTAGTACAAGAAGTAGATTAATATGATGAAGCATCACTTCTTCAGTTACATTGTGTTCCTGAGTCCTATCTGCTGGCTAGTTGATATTTGGGTTAATTTGGACCAGACCGAGGGAAATAAATGATGCATTGTCAAACATATCCAAACGTGGGGAAGATACATTATATATTATTATATTAACAGTTTATGCAGTACATTAATGCTTCTGATACAGTATATGTATTAGGTTCTTTATTAATACATGATTAGATAAGCATTATAAGTATGATCATAGGACTGCATGTTTTGATTAATGGTAGAGACACGACCGCTTCATTTGCTTTCACACCACAAACCTTTATTTATTCTCTAAAGAATCTTTGAGGTTTCCCTCATTTGCAAAGAGCCAATTTAAACAAGTGGTACAGTTTCCACAGCTACTGTTGATGGTTTCCACAGAGCTTTGACTTCAGACATGTTCACCTCAGTGGTTTTAAGACCACACTGTGCTGTCTCTTCCTGTCAAACAAGTGATGTGTACGCCACACCCTCCACAGACCAAGTACGTTTGACAGTTATTAGTGTCCTTCCTGACTCCATTACACATTAAGCAGACAAAAAAAGAAATATAGACACTTTGAGACAGGAAGAATCATGAGCGAGAAAAAACAGACATATCATTCTAAACATGTTTTATTAAGTAGATCCTTCCTCCAACACTGAACCAAACAAACCAGCAGAGGAACATTATAAAGCAAAGTCTATCTGGTGGCAGCATACACAACACTTGTCTCCAGCTCTCTGTCCGATGCAGGCCTTCTTCTTTTTGCCTGGAAACTTAGAGCTGCGTAGTTCAGTTCATCTGGTCCCAGATTCTGTTAATCAGAGTATATTAAGTCACATCACACACACACACACACTGTAGCTGAGTTTCACAAAACCCCTTATTTGTGGTGTCTGTGTATGACAAAAGCTCGTAAACAGAATGAGCTACACCGCACTGTGGCTATGTTTACATTTTAAAGTAACAATGTTGTAACCAGTGTTGGGAGTAACGCGTTACAAAAGTAATGCATTACTGTAATGCATTACGTTTTGCTGTAACGCGGTAATGTAAGGCATTACAAAAAAAAAACTGGTAATATTTTACTCGGTACAAATCTCAGTAACGCGCGTTACAATGCATTTTAAACCCAAAATCGATTGACTCTACATTCGCGATCGCGAGATGGGCATACGCTCCACTTTTGGAAAAGTGTGAAAGCCGGTCCGTGTAACTCTACACTATGTTAATTAAGCGCTGTCATTTACAGTAACAAGTAATAAATAGAGGCAGGCTCCGATTCTCCCCGTCGGTTTTGAACCGCTTTTATGTCCGCGTCATAACGCTCTAGGTGCGAGTTTAAAACAGTAGGTTAACTTCAAAACGCGAGCGTCAGGCGCTGTCAGAGCGTTTATTTAGAGCTCCCCCTAAATGTCTCAGGTAGGCTTTCAGGTAATTTCGCAGCATAACACAGCGCCTTCAAGGTCATTAAAAAAGACGAACGGCAAATCTGGAATGAAAAATGGCCCTGTTATTTCATCCCCGAATCCCATTCATGAACACAATATCTAATATCAGTTATCTGAGTCGTTTTCCGTTTTTTAAACGAATAACGGGATACGAGTCATTTTCCATTTTTCGTTCTTTTATTTTGAAGCGAAAAACATCACATCCTGCTGTGAAATGAGCTGCATTGAACACAAGAAGATCTATTGAGAACAAAAAATCCATATTTCCATTTATTTTGGCGAAAAGTAATGCAAAAGTAATGTAAAAGTAGTGTAATGCCTTACAATTCAAAGACAGTAATATTGTAATGTAACTAATTACTTTGAAATGACAGTAACAAGTAATAAATAATGCATTACGCTTTTGAAGTAACTTGCCCAACACTGGTTGTAACTGCTTGTTGTTTGTAACTGTATGCAATGAAAAGGTAAAACAAATCTTCTGATTGAGCTGATGGAGCATTCCTGTGTGTTTCAGAGGGGAAATCAATGTTAGGAAGAAGAGAGTGAGGAACCTAATGAACCTCAGTTTAAAGATCACAGCTGAAATTCGAGTTTAAAAGTAGGAACTAACAAGATATTTTTTAATTGAGCTCAAAGAGGACTATTTCCTGTTTGATGCCACTGAGCATTAACTTGAAAACCATAAACACAGTTTATTTAAAGTTCTGGGTTCACCTCGTTTCTTTCTGTCTGCGTTTCTTCATTCACGGCTAAACGGCAAAAGACAAGTGTGATTATTTAATTATTACTGATCATATTACTGAGGATTTATCCATCATGCGCTACAAATAATTTTCCTACTGTACCTTTCTGGAGTTTCCTGAATTTAACAGCAGGAACAATGACGAGTATGGTGAGGAAAACAGTCAGACCGACCAGGATCAAACTCATTAGGTCTGTCTTTGAATCAGGCTCGTCTACAAGAAAAGTCATAGAATAAGTATAGTTATAATTACTAGCTCATTCATTTACAATGAAAAGGACAACCTTACTTTCAGTTTTAATGTCCAGTCCACCATCAAATTCACTGTTACCTAAAAATAAATGTTGATGGAATAAGTTTTGGTTTGCAGTTTGTTTGTCTTCATGCTGTTTTCATACATTATCGAGATACACTGTTAAAATGATGAGAAAAAGATAACTGCAAGGCAATTCTTAACTCCAATCTTACCTTGGACGATTAAATGAACTGCATAGGAAATGATTGTATGTGCATCCTTGTAGAATCCACAGAAATACAGTCCAGAGTCAGATACTACCACCCGCTTGATTGTGAGAAAGACAGTGGAGATGTTGGAGCTCATTTCAAATCCTTCTTGAAACCCATCACAGTAGAAATTATCGCCACCATACATGAACATAGAGGAGATGCAGCTGGGCTTGCTTCCGTTGATCAGTCTGAACCACTCAGTCAGAGTTGGCTTTACGGTAATGTTGGGGCACTGCAGTGTGACTTCTTCACCAGGCTGGACCTCCACAGAAACCGAGTCAGACATCCAGCCTGAAACAGACAGCAGAGACAACAAGACATTTACTCCTCAAATTTGCAACATTTCAAGTTTGTTAAATTGTAGTAAATTCAAAACAAAATACTATCTAATCAGCATTTGAAAAAATAAAGGTGGGTTTCTGGATAAAAGAGATATAATAACTGTATTTGCTGCTAAGGAATGACTGAATACCAGGACTTACTGACGCTGCAGAGAAGCAAGGCTGTTATTAAGGTGAAGCTTTCCATTGTGCGTTGAACCATGTCACAGCAGGGGCATTTTATATCACTGTAGAGGGGCTTTCATTGGAAAGGGGCGGGGTATTGAATAGTTTATGCAAGGAAGCTCAAATCTGTCACCACATAATATCTGTACCAGTTGCAATTTGACCCGTCTGATGCACAGCTTATAGGGTCAGACATACATTAATCACATGCAAGATTGTTGCTTCCCATGCTCATCTCAGAGTCAGTCTGCTGCTCCTGTGTGTTTTAATGACACTGAATGAATGACTGAAGTGGCTCAGATTGGCCAGGCATCGTTATTTGACGAGTTGGGAGTGAGGAGGTGTTGCACCACTGGTCTGTATGATGGAGCTAGAGATGTAGCCTTTTGCCACAAACTCTCCTGTGTTGTGTCACTTTTTTGAGGCCGATTACGAAACCTCTAAAATTTCAAATTTTTCACCAGTCCCCATGTGCACACCAATTTTGCTACTGTTTAATTAAACAACTCAAATAAACAAATGAACTTGTTACAAGTTTGATAGTAGCTGCAGTTTCACTGTGGCGCCAATTTTCCAAAACACTGTCGCACTTGTTACCTCTCCACGAAACCGAAAATATAACAGTGGAATAAAAATTGTTTGAAAGGTTAATACTAGGGTTGTAAAGGATAAACCGATGCGACCGGATATTCGGTTCAACAAGTGAGAGATACGGATGCATCGGTAGCAGCCTCCTCAATCGATATGAATTATCAATGAATTCCTAGATGAATCGGTTATAGAGTCATGGATCGGGTATCGCGAGACTTTGAAGCGGTTGGCGGCATTACACCAGCGTCTCTCAAACAACGCGAGAGCTGAAGCTACCCGCGAAACGCCGTAGCTGCCTAGCTGGTATGAGTGATAAACAAGGGACAACACGGAACATGGAGGTGGTGTCACGCCCCGTCGTGGTGTATAGTGGTTTGTCTGTCCTCCCAGTGTTTCTAGTCTCGTACTTCCTGTTTTATTTTGGTTACTCATTTGTTGTCTCGTTTCAGGTCCCTTAACTTCCTGCCCTCCTGTGTGATTGCCTACCCTGCCCTAATGTGCTGCACCTGGGTCTCGTTATCTCCCTTCCCCCCCAGAGTATTTAGTCTGTGTGTGCTTTTCCTCTTGTTGCCAGTTCGTCTTGTCCCTTGTGTCAGCGTTCCAGCGATTTCTGTAGAGTTTTTTCTTGTGAGCCTTCCCAGTGTGACCAGTTTTTGCCTTTTTGACTTTGCCTTAGCCTGTTGGATTTTGTACCTTTGCCTTTGTGGACTGAACACCCGTGTACCGACCTCTGCTGTAATTAAAACCATTTTTCTGATTCATCTCGAGTCGAGCCTGCCTTCTTGGGTCCTACCTGTGTTCGTTACAGTACGAACTGGCCAAGAATGGACCCAGCGGGCTCAGGGACCCTTGTTGATGTTTTGCAAGCCCAGGCGAGCAAGATCCAAGACCAGGACCAGCAAATTTCTACCCTTCGGCATGAACTGAAGGAGATGACGAGCCATCAGGAGTTCCTGTTGGCCGGTTTTGGTAACCAGCTCAACAGCCTTATGGATCAGATGAGGGGGCTGCACAGTCCTGTGGCTCTCTCCACAGAGGCTGCTTCTTCTTCGGGGTCTGCCGCTGAACCTGCCGCTCCGGTTGTGTTGTCCACTCCCGCTCCTCTGCCTCTTCACCTCTCCCGGCCTGAACGCTTCTCCGGGGATTCAGGTGACTGCAAAGCCTTTCTCACCCAGTGTGATTTGCATTTTGAACTGCAGGCTGCAGCGTTCCCTACAGACCGCTCCAAGATTGCATACATCATCTCCCATCTTACGGGGAGAGCGGAGACCTGGGCCACTGCAGAATGGAGCAGAGGCTCTCCGGTGTGTAGTTCCTTGTCCGCCTTTACCACTTCACTGACTCAGATTTTCCAGAACATTGTTCCTGGGAGGGAGGCTGCTCGAGCTTTGGTGCGTCTCCGGCAAGGCAAAAGGCATGTGTCAGACTACGCCATCGAGTTTCGCATTCTCGCGGCAGAGAGTGACTGGAATGAGGCCGCATTGTATGACGCGTTTTTGGGCGGTCTTTCAGACCCATTAAAGGACTACCTGGTGCCTGTGGATTTACCAGCCGATTTGGATTCTCTCATTGCCCTGGCGGTGAAGATCGACAAAAGACTGTGTGAGAGACGGAAAGGCTACTATTGTGCCCCCACTTCGCCTCCGCTTCACTGGGGGCAGCGTTCCAGCCGTTCCTCGTCGTCCTCGGTCCCTTGGCGTGCTCTTTCTCCTGAGGGTCCGCCACCGGCTCCCCCTTCTGTTCATGAGAAGCCCATGCAGTTGGGTCGCACCCAGCTGACTCCTGCGGAGCGACAACGCCGGATGGTGGGGAGGCGATGTTTATACTGTGGACAAGCTGGCCATTTCATCGCTGCCTGCCCCCTGAGGAATGCTGGCCCTCCTGACAAGGTGAGACGAACTTCAGTTCCTTTAAAAACATCCAGACTGCTGCCTTCTGTGTGTCTCCAGTCTTCTGTGTCCTCCGTTAAGGTTCCGGCTCTGGTTGACTCAGGGTCGGATGCTAATTTAATGGATATTGGTCTCGTTAGTAGTCTTGGTCTGAGGATGCTGCCACTCGATCTGCCGCTCGAGGCCAGCGCCCTGGATGGACGGATCATATGTAAAGTTACTCACCGCACTCAACCTCTGAGACTCTTTTTCCCCGACTCCCACGCTGAGATGATCTGTTTTCATGTTTTCCAAGCCCCACAGCATCCCCTCATCCTGGGCTATCCTTGGCTCACCACGCACAATCCCCACATTAATTGGGCCTCTGGTCAAATTCTCTCCTGTGGAAAGGACTGCCGTCGTCATCGCCTTCCCCCGGCTCGGGTTCCAGTGAACGTCCTACCGGAGTCCGCCTCATCTGGTGATTCTCCAGAGGTTTCGATCTCCATGGTTTCCCAGGATCCCTCCACTACGGACCCGGAGTTTCCGGACTTCTCCAAGGTTCCATCTTGCTACCACGATCTCAAGGAGGTTTTTAGCAAGACCCGAGCCACCTCCTTACCTCCTCATCGGCCCTCTGATTGCCCCATCGACCTGCTGCCCGGATCCTCGCCCTCCAGGGGGGGTCTGTACTCCCTGTCTGCACCAGAAAAGGAGGCTATGAGGAAGTACATTGAGGAGTCCCTGGCTGCAGGAATCATCCGGCCTTCCTCCTTGCCGGCAGGAGCTGGGTTTTTCTTCGTCGCCAAAAAAGACAAGACCCTGCGGCCCTGCATTGACTACAGGGCACTCAATGCTGTCACGATTCGCAACAGGTACCCCCTCCCCTTAATCTCAAGTGCATTTGAACTATTGCATAATGCTAAGGTTTTCTCAAGACTGGACTTAAGAAATGCTTACCATTTGGTTCGTATTAGGGAGGGGGACGAGTGGAAGACTGCATTTAATACTCCTAGTGGACATTACGAATATCTCGTCATGCCTTTTGGGTTGACCAATGCTCCAGCTGTGTTTCAGGGCCTAGTGAACGATGTCCTCCGTGACATGTTGAATGTGTTCGTGTTTGTCTACCTTGACGATATCCTGATCTTCTCTCCAGATGAACAGTCCCATGTTGGTCATGTCAGGAGAGTGCTTCAGCGTCTTCTGGAGAATCAACTATTTGTAAAAGCAGAAAAGTGTGTGTTTCATGTACCTTTGCAAGTTTTTGCCTTTTTGACTTTGCCTTAGCCTGTTGGCTATACACCAGATCACTAGGTTCTGTTATCACATCGCATGGATTCTCCTACCATTGCTACGCAGATGACACCCAGCTGTTCCTCTCTTTTCCCCCGTCCTCTGACACTCACATTGCAACTCGCATCTCGAACTGTCTGGCTGACATCTCTGTCTGGACAACTGCACATCACCTCAAGCTAAACCTGAATAAAACCGAACTCCTCTTCCTCCCAGGGAAAGACTGCCCTCGCATGGACCTGTCGGTCACTGTCGAGGGCATCACAGTATTGCCGTCATCAACTGCGAGGAACCTGGGTGTAATCCTCGATGACCAACTATCCTGCACCCCCAACATCACCGCTGTGGCCCGATCCTGCAGATTTGCCCTCTACAATATCCGCAGGATTCGGACCTTCCTCACAAAGGATGCAACGCAACTCTTGGTCCAAGCACTGGTCATCTCCCGCCTTGACTACTGCAACTCTCTCCTGGCCGGATTACCGGCCTCTGCGATTAAACCATTGCAGCGTATCCAGAACGCTGCAGCACGCCTTATCTTCAATCTACCCAAATTCTCCCATGTGACCCCCCCTCCTCCGTGACCTCCACTGGCTCCCTGTTGCAGCACGCATCCAATTCAAGACGATGACACTGGCCTTCAGGGCCATCAATGGAACGGCACCTGTCTACCTTCAAACACTGGTCAAACCTCATGCCCCGATGCGAGCACTTCGCTCCTCTATTTCAGCTGGCCGGCTGGTACCACCATCGCTGAAATCAAACAAATGTCGCTCAGCAAAGTCCAGACTCTTCTCTGTTCTGGCGCCTCAGTGGTGGAACGAACTCCTGACTAATGTCAGGACAGCAGAGTCATTTGCCATCTTCCGAAAAAGGCTCAAGACTCACCTGTTCAGACTTCACCTCGACTCTACATAGCATGACCCACTAACACCCCCCCCCCCCAAAAAAAAACCTTACCTATAGCACTCTGATCGTAGCACTGTTGCTCTTGAAGTACTACTTTACACAGATGAGGACCTAACACTTGTTCTATTTTTAGCTCTTACTTTATCGGCAATGATACGTTGTGGTTTCTTTGTTTCCTTCTTTTGACAAATGTCCTTATTGTAAGTCGCTTTGGACAAAAGCATCTGCTAAATGACCTAAATGTAATTGTAAATGTAAATGTAAATAATATCTAATCTCACTTTGTGTAAACGCATGTTCTGTCCAGTGTTTCTGGTATCACTGTTGCCCAAAGGAAGCTTCAGTAAACTACTTCAAAAGATAGCTTTCAAGGGTTTGGTACTATATTCATATAAAAAAAACCCTGGTGTTAATATTTTGAAAGCTGCTAATGCTTCTTATACAGTATGTGTATTAGGTTGTTTATTAATACATGATTAGATAAGCATTTTAAGTATGGTCATAGGACCGCATGTCATGATTAATGGTAGAGACAAGACCGCTTCATTTGCTTTCACACCACAAACCTTTATTTATTCTCGAAACAATCTTTGAGGTTTCCCTCATTTGCAGAGAGCCAATTTAAACAAGTGGGACAGTTTCCACAGCTACTGTTAATGGTTTCTACAGAGCTTTGACTTCAGACATGTTCACCTCAGTGGTTTTAAGACCACACTGTGCTGTCTCTTCCTGTCAAACAAGTGATGTGTACGCCACCGCCTCCATAGACCAAGTACGTTTGACAGTTATTAGTGTCCTTCCTGACTCCATTACACATTAAGCAGACAAAAAAAGAAATATAGACACTTTGACCATGAGAGAGAGAGAGACAGGAAGAATCATGAGTGAGAAAAAAACGACATATTATTCTAAACATATTTTATTAAGTAGATCCTTCCTCCAACACTGACCCAAACAAACCAGCAGAGGAACATTATAAAGCAAAGTCTATCTGGTGGCAGCATACACAACACTTGTCTCCAACTGTCTGTCCGATGCAGGTCTTCTTCTTTTTGCCTGGAAACTTAGAGCTGCGTAGTTCAGTTCATCTGATCCCAGATTCTGTTAATCAGAGTATATAAAGTCACATCACACACACTGTAGCTGAGTTTCACAAAAATCCTTTTTTGCTGTGTCTGTGTATGACAAAAGCTCATAAACAGAATTACTTATTTAATTTGCTACACTGCACTGTGGTTATGTTTACATTTTAAAGTAACAATGTTGTAACTGCTTGTTGTTTGTAACTGTATGCAATGAAAAGGCAAACAAATCTTCTGATTGAGCTGATGGAGCATTGCTGTGTGTTTCAGAGGGGAAATCAGTGTTAGGAAGAAGAGAGTGAGGAGGCTAATGAACCTCACTTTAAAGATCATAGCTGAAATTAAGAGTTTAAAAGTAGGAATTAACAGGATCATTTTTAATTGAGCTAAAATAGGACTATTTCCTGTTTGATGCCACTGAGCATTAACTTTAAAACCATAAACACAGTTTATTTAAAGTTCTGGGTTCACCTCGTTTCTTTCTGTCTGCGTTTCTTCATTCACGGCTAAACGGCAAAAGACAAAGTGTGATTATTTAATTACTACTGATCATATTACTGAGGATTTATCCATCATGCGCTAGAAATAATTTTCCTACTGTACCTTTCTGGAGTTTCCTGATTTTAACAGCAGGAATGACGAGTATGGTGAGGAAAACAATCAGACCGACCAGGATCAAACTCATTAGGTCTGTCTTTGAATCAGGCTCGTCTACAAGAAAAGTAATAGAATAAGTATAGTAATAATTACTAGCTCATTCATTTACAATGAAAAGGACAACCTTACTTTCAGTTTTAATGTCCAGTCCACCATCAGATTCACTGTTACCTAAAAAGAAATGTTGATGGAATAAGCTTTGGTTTGCAGTTTTTTGTCTTCATGCTGTTTTCATACATTATCGAGATACACTGTTAAAACGATGAGAAAAAGATAACTGCAAGGCAATTCTTAAATCCAATCTTACCTTGGACGGTTAAATGAACTGCATAGGAAATGATTGTATGTTCATCTTTGTAGAATCCACAGAAATAAAGTCCAGAGTCAGATAATACCACCCGTTTGATTGTGAGAAAGACAGTGGAGATGTTGGAGCTCATTTCAAATCCTTTTTGAAACCCATCACAGTAGAAAACATCGCTACCATAACCGTAGATGGAGGAGATGCAGCTGGGCTTGCTTCCGTTGATCAGTCTGAACCACTCAGCCAGAGTTGGCTCTACGGTAATGTTGGTGCACTGCAGTGTGACTTCTTCACCAGGCTGGACCTCCACAGAAACCGAGTCAGACGTACAGCCTGAAACAGACAGCAGAGACAACAAGACATTTACTCCTCAAATTTGCAACATTTAAATTGGGTAAATAGTAGTAAATTAAAAACAAAATACTAACTTATTTGTATATTAAAAAATAAAGGTGCGTTTCTGGATCAAAGAGAGATAATAACTGTATTTGCTGCTAAGGAATGACTGAATACCAGGACTTACTGACGCTGCAGAGAAGCAAGGCTGTTATTAAGGTGAAGCTTTCCATTGTGCGTTGAACCATGTCACAGCGGGGGCATTTTATATCACTGTAGAGGGGCTTTCATTGGAAAGGGGCGGGGTATTGAATAGTTCATGCAAGGAAGCTCAAATCTGTCACCACATTATATCTGTACCAGTTGCAATTTGAGCCGTCTGATGCACAGCTTATAGGGTCAGACATACATTAATCATATGCAAGTTTATTGCTGCGCATGCTCATCTCAGACTCAGTCTGCTGCTCCTGTGTGATTTAATGACACTAAATGAATGACTGAAGCAGCTCAGATTGGCCAGGCGTTGTTATTTGATGCTCAGAGCAACTGACGTAGTGTAAAGTGCGAGAAAGCCCGGTGTCGTTATTTGACGAGTTGGGATTAAGGAGGTGTTGCACCACTGGTCTGTATGATGGAGCTAGAGATGTAGCCTTTTGCCACAATCTCTCCTGTCTTGTGTCACTTTTTAATGGCCAATTACTAAACCTCAAAAATGTCAAATTTTTTACCAGTCCCCATGTGCACACCAATTTTGCTACTGTTCAATTAGTCCTTAGTTCCCCCTGATTACATCTTTCCTCTTTACACTAGATAAACAAATTAACTTGTTACAAGTTTGATAGAAGCTGCAGTTTCACTGTGGCGTCAGTTTTCCAAAACACTCTTGCACTTGTCACCTCTCCACGAAACCAAAAATATAACAGTGGAATAAAAATAGTTTCATAGGTTAATACTTGCAAATATCATTTCAAACACTTGCTACTTAGACATCCTATGTATATTGAATAACCTTGACATTAATTTATGACATTTCAATGACACTTATTTTTAATGTGATGGTGTCACACCAGTAAAATCCAGGGCTCACAGTAAAGACAGAGGATCTGGTGGACCATACAAGCACACAGCCTTCTTTCAACCATGTCAAGCTTCTCCTGCCAGATGGTTCACATTCTCTTGCCACCTTCATCGATGCCAGCATTATCAATGAAGGGCTCACCTTCTAGCTGGGTTTGGGCCGGGCCACCCTGCCTCACCCAATTCCAGCCAACACTCTGGACAGTCACCTGCTAGGGACCATCACCAACCAGACTTCTCCGGTCCATATTCTCCTGTCTGGCAAACACCATGAGATTCTCCTGTTCCACATCCTGCCCTCTCCTCACATTCCGGTGATCCTAGGATACCCTTGGCTGTGCCAACACAACCCTCACAATGACTGGACCACAGGTGCCATCCTCGGGTAGAATGCTTCTGTGGGGATCTACACAGACAGGCACACAACATAGCTGCATCACATTCACACAACACCAGGAAGTGCAAGTCAGACTCTCTTTGTGTTTGCTGGACATTGTTGTGTGAGTTGGGCTCCCTTCTTCATTGCAGGGTAGTTTCCAGAAGTGTGCCTACTCTTCACGGAGGACACAGGCTTCTGCAGGGAGTTTTTAACATTGATGTGACCACCTCATTGTGACCTGAGCTGCTGGGCTGCACTGCAACGGAACGTTCACCGTGTTTCTTTACATGTCAATGTGCTGTGGGACAGTTGAGCATACTGAAAAGGACCAGGGGTCCGTTTCACAAAGCAGGTTTAGTGAAAACCTTGAGTTAGTTAACCCTGAGATGAGGGAAACTCTGGTTTTTCGGTTTCACAAAGCCAGTTCAGCATAAATCTGAGTCAGTTACCCGGGTAACATACTCCGTGAACCTAACCTGCTCGCTAGCAGGTTTGCTTCAACAAACCGTGAGTTTCTCCCTACATGTCTCCGCCTTTTTCCGGAATCTGAACCAACTCTGAAAAAATGTGCCGTCCTTTCATCGTCAACCTAATTGATATGGAAATAAAAGTGATTCTAGCAGCTTTGCGTTGGGAGACAATTTTGATTACCTTTCCTTTCAATCACATTAGATATTATCTAAACAATAGTCTCCGACATTTTCAACATTTCATATCGCGGACATAATCCGCAACCAGATTCTTTGCGGAGGTAGTGTTTTTGCGAACGGGAGATTTATGAAATGTTTAAGTACATTTCTGTGTTGAAATACCTGCTTATATTTACTGTTTAATATGTGAAATATGATTAAAATCATATGCCTTAGTCAACGTGTTTGCACAATATTCTTATGCTTAATTTTCAACTGACGCCACTTTCTTTCTGTGCCTGGGGGGATTACCCCCAATGAAAATGATAATTGATTCAATGCGCTACTTTGTGAACTACGGGAATTGAAGCCCTGTTGCCTGCACCGGGGGCGGCATTGCTAACCATTACACCACAGTGTCTCTGTGCAAGCGTGAAAATAAAGCAGACTGTCCTCCTCGAGAAAACGACCACATAGGTCGTGTGTCAAGCACCGAATTACGACCATATGTTACGTTTCAAAATAGCGCGCCCTCTAGCGGTCAAGTAAATATCGACACTCCGGTGTCTCAGACGATCGCCCCCCCCACACGTCGACCTAAACCTACCCCGATTCCACGACATCTTCCCCCCTTCATTCAGTTATACACATTAGATCGGGCAGTAATTGTCTGCCACGCTAACTATCGCTACTTTGCTGCAGTTACGTTGCTCCGCTTTCTCAGGATGAGCTTTCTACAGTTTTCTACATAAACACTCAGTAATATCTAATGACGCTCTCCCTGTTGCCATGGTGAATCGTAGTATCGGAGCTCCATTGATGATGGCTTTATAGAGTCGGCAGGCACGCACGTAACTCAGAGTTTACATACTCAGAGTTGACTGAACTAATTCAAAACCGCTGTTCTGAAACTGAAAACTCAGAGTTGCCCATCTCAGAGTTGGTCAACTCAGAGTTCAGGGTTAGGTTCAGAGTTTGTTGAACCTGCTTTGTGAAACGGGCCCCAGGCCAGCCACTGTTTGTTTGTTTTTTCTTGAAGTAGTAGGCAGTTTTTTTGATTGTTTTATCTGTTGTTTGTTTATTTTAAAGAATATTTTCCCTCATTTGCAAAGAGCCGATCATGACTGTGACTTTGACTTCAGAGGGATACTACCGGATCTCCTTCCTCGCTCATCGTGGTGGTAGCACAAATACTCACACAGATGATAAGGGCACCACCAGTTAAAAAAACTCAGCTCAAGGGACTAGAACTAATTTATGTGTTGTTCTCAACCTATGTTAACCTCATATTAATAATAAAATAAAGAATTTCACCTGTCTTTCATGTGTGTGGAAAAAGGTTAGTGTGAAGTCTTGCTGTCAATTATAGTTATAAAGAAAATCAAAATTGGCAAAAACGGTGATGGTCAGGTCAGACTTAAAAAAACAAACCAAAATAACATGAATTGGAATCTGCACAAAGAAACGCAATCAATGCTTATCCAATGTAAACTTATAGTACATTTTTGACAACCACAAGTTGCTGATTATTCCTTTATTAATATCCTGTCTCTACTGATTCTCCAAAGAGTCTAAATACAGCAGTTCCTTTTATTTTAAACAAGTTGGACAGTTTTCACAGCTACTGTTGATGGTTTCCACAGAGCTTTGACTTCAGACATGTTCAGCTCAGCGGTTGTTTTAAGACCACACTGTGCTGTCTCTTCCTTTCAAACAAGTGATGTGTACGCCATTACACATTAGGCAGACAAAAAAAGAAATATAGACACTTTGACCATGAGAGAGAGAGACAGAGAGACATCAGAAAGAATCACGAGTGAGAAAAAACAGACAGAGTATTCTAAACGTATTTTATTAAGTAGATCCTTCCTCCAACACTGACCCAAACAAACCAGCAGAGGAACATTATAAAGCTAAGTCTATCTGGTGGCAGCATACACAACGTTTGGCTCCGGCTCTCTCCCCGATGCAGGCCTGTGGCTTCTTTTTGCTTTTGCCTGGAAACTTAGAGCTGCGTAGTTCAGTTCATCTGATCCCAGATTCTGTTAATCAGAGTATATAAAGTCACATCACGAACACATACACTGTAGCTGAGTTTCACAAAAATCCTTCTTTGTGGTGTCTGTGTATGACAAAAGCTCATAAACAGAATTACGTTTGCTACACCGCACTGTGGTTATGTTTACATTTTAAAGTAACAATGTTGCAACTGCTTGTTGTTTGTAACTGTATGCAATGAAAAGGTAAAAACAAATCTTCTGATTGAGCTGATGGAGCATTCCTGTGTGTTTCAGAGGAGTAATCAGTGTTAGGAAGAAGAGAGTGAGGAAGCTAATGAACCTCAGTTTAAAGATCACAGCTGAAATTAGAGTTTAAAAATAGGAATTAACAGGATCATTTTTAATTGAGCTAAAAGAGGACTATTTCCTGTTTGATGCCACTGAGCATTAACTTTAAAACCATAAACACTGTTTATTTAAAGTTCTGGGTTCACCTCGTTTCTTTCTGTCTGCGTTTCTTCATTCACGGCTAAACGGCAAAAGACAAAGTGTGATTATTTAATTATTACTGATCATATTACTGAGGATTTATCCATCATGTTCTAGAAATAATTTTCTTACTGTACCTTTCTGGAGTTTCCTGATTTTAACAGCAAGAACAATGATGAGTATGGTGAGGAAAACAGTCAGACCGACCAGGATCAAAGTCATTATGTCTGTCTTTAAATCAGACTCATCTACAAGAAAAGTCATAGAATAAGTATAGTAATAATTACTAGCTCATTCATTCACAATGAAAAGGACAAACTTACTTTCAGTTTTAATGTCCAGTCCACCATCAGATTCACTGTTACCTAAAAAGAAATGTTGATGGAATAAGCTTTGGTTTGCAGTTTGTTTGTCTTCATGCTGCTTTCATACATTATCGAGATACACTGTTGAAATGATGAGAAAAAGATAACTGCAAGGCAATTCTTAAATCCAATCTTACCTTGGACGATTAAATGAACTGCATAGGAAATGATTGTATGTTCATCTTTGTAGAATCCACAGAAATACAGTCCAGAGTCAGATAATACCACCCGCTTGATTGTGAGAAAGACAGTGGAGATGTCGGAGCTCATTTCAAATCCTTCTTGAAACCCATCACAGTAGAAAACATCGCCACCATATATGAACATAGAGGAGATGCAGCTGGGCTTGCTTCCGTTGATCAGTCTGAACCACTCAGTCAGAGTTGGCTCTGCGGTAATGTTGGGGCACTGCAGTGTGACTTCTTCACCAGGCTGGACCTCCACAGAAACCGAGTCAGACATCCAGCCTGAAACAGACAGCAGAGACAACAATGCATTAACTCCTCAAATTTGCAACATTTAAATTGGGTAAATAGTAGTAAATTAAAAACAAAATACTAACTTATTTGCATATTAAAAAATAAAGGTGCGTTTCTGGATCAAAGAGAGATAATAACTGTATTTGCTGCTAAGGAATGACTGAATACCAGGACTTACTGACGCTGCAGAGAAGCAAGGCTGTTATTAAGGGGAAGCTTTCCATTGTGCGTTGAACCATTTCACAGCAGGGGCATTTTATATCACTGTAGAGGGGCTTTCATTGGAAAGGGGCGGGGTATTGAATAGTTCATGCAAGGAAGCTCAAATCTGTCACCACATAATATCTGTACCAGTTGCAATTTGAGCCGTCTGATGCACAGCTAATAAGGTCAGACATACATTAATCACATGCAAGTTTGTTGCTGCGCATGCTCATCTCAGACTCAGTCTGCTGCTCCTGTGTGATTTAATGACAGTAAATGAATGACTGAAGCAGCTCAGATTGGCCAGGCGTTGTTATTTGATGCTCAGAGGAACTGACGTAGTATAAAGTGCGAGAAAGCCCGGTGTCGAGTTGGGATTAAGGAGGTGTTGCACCACTGGTCTGTATGATGGAGCTAGAGATGTAGCCTTTTGCCACAATCTCTCCTGTCTTGTGTCACTCTTTAATGGCCGATTACTAAACCTCTAAAATGTCAAATTTTTTACCAGTCCCCATGTGCACACCAATTTTGCTACTGTTCAATTAGTCCTTAGTTCCCCCTGATTACATCTTTACTCTTTACACTAGATAAACAAATGAACTTGTTACAAGTTTGATAGAAGCTGCAGTTTCACTGTGGCGTCAATTTTACAAAACACTCTTGCACTTGCTACCTCTCCACGAAACTAAAAATATAACAGTGGAATAAAAATAGTTTCATAGGTTAATACTTGCAAATATAATTTCAAACTCTTGCTACATAGACATCCTATGTATATTGAATAACCTTGACATTAATTTATGACATT
The DNA here is from genome assembly GCF_963514095.1 of Eutrigla gurnardus. NCBI lineage: Eukaryota > Metazoa > Chordata > Actinopteri > Perciformes > Triglidae > Eutrigla > Eutrigla gurnardus. The sequence goes on from NC_139934.1 coordinate 15,416,080, forward strand.
TCAATGACACTTATTTTTAATGTGATGGTGTCACACCAGTAAAATCCAGGGCTCACAGTAAAGACAGAGGTTCTGGTGCACCATACAAGCACACAGCCTTCTTTCAACCATGTCAAGCTTCTCCTGCCAGATGGTTCACATTCTCTTGCCACCTTCATCAATGCCAGCATAATCAGTGAAGGGCTCACCTTCTAGCTGGGTTTGGGCCGGGCCACCCTGCCTCACCCAATTCCAGCCAACACTCTGGACAGTCACCTGCTAGGGACCATCACCAACCAGACTTCTCCGGTCCATATTCTCCTGTCTGGCAAACACCATGAGATTCTCCTGTTCCACATCCTGCCCTCTCCTCACATTCCGGTGATCCTAGGATACCCTTGGCTGTGCCAACACAACCCTCACAATGACTGGACCACAGGTGCCATCCTCGGGTAGAATGCTTCTGTGGGGATCTACACAGACAGGCACACAACATAGCTGCATCACATTCACACAACACCAGGAAGTGCAAGTCAGACTCTCTTTGTGTTTGCTGGACATTGTTGTGTGAGTTGGGCTCCCTTCTTCATTGCAGGGTAGTTTCCAGAAGTGTGCCTACTCTTCACGGAGGACACAGGCTTCTGCAGGGAGTTTTTAACATTGATGTGACCACCTCATTGTGACCTGAGCTGCTGGGCTGCACTGCAACGGAACGTTCACCGTGTTTCTTTACATGTCAATGTGCTGTGGGACAGTTGAGCATACTGAAAAGGACCAGGGGACCGTTTCACAAAGCAGGTTTAGTGAAAACCTTGAGTTAGTTAACCCTGAGATGAGGGAAACTCTGGTTTTTCGGTTTCACAAAGCCAGTTCAGCATAAATCTGAGTCAGTTACCCGGGTAACATACTCCGTGAACCTAACCTGCTCGCTAGCAGGTTTGCTTCAACAAACCGTTAGTTTCTCCCTACATGTCTCCGCCTTTTTCCGGAATCTGAACCAACTCTGAAAAAATGTGCCGTGCTTTCATCGTCAACCTAATTGATATGGAAATAAAAGTGATTCTAGCAGCTTTGCGTTGGGAGACAATTTTGATTACCTTTCCTTTCAATCACATTCGATATTATCTAAACAATAGTCTCCGACATTTTCAACATTTCATATCGCGGACATAATCCGCAACCAGATTCTTTGCGGAGGTAGTGTTTTTGCGAACGGGAGATTTATGAAATGTTTAAGTACATTTCTGTGTTGAAATACCTGCTTATATTTACTGTTTAATATGTGAAATATGATTAAAATCATATGCCTTAGTCAACGTGTTTGCACAATATTCTTATGCTTAATTTTCAACTGACGCCACTTTCTTTCTGTGCCTGGGGGGAATACCCCCAATGAAAATGATAATTGATTCAATGCGCTACTTTGTGAACTACGGGAGTTGAACCCCTGTTGCCTGCACCGGGGGCGGCATTGCTAACCATTACACCACAGTGTCTCTGTGCAAGCATGAAAATAAAGACTTATTACCTTTAGATCAATAGACTGTTTCATTCAGTTATACACATTAGATCGGGCAGTAATTGTCTGCCACGCTAACTATCGCTACTTTGCTGCAGTTACGTTGCTCCGCTTTCTCAGGATGAGCTTTCTACAGTTTTCTACATAAACACTCAGTAATATCTAATGACGCTCTCCCTGTTGCCATGGTGAATCGTAGTATCGGAGCTCCATTGATGATGGCTTTATAGAGTCGGCAGGCACGCACGTAACTCAGAGTTTACATACTCAGAGTTGACTGAACTAATTCAAAACCGCCGTTCTGAAACTGAAAACTCAGAGTTGCCCATCTCAGAATTGGTCAACTCAGAGTTCAGGGTTAGGTTCAGAGTTTGTTGAACCTGCTTTGTGAAACGGGCCCCAGGCCAGCCACTGTTTTTTTTTTCTTTTCTTGAAGTAATAGGCAGTTTTTTTGATTGTTTTATCTGTTGTTTGTTTATTTTAAAGAATATTTTCCCTCATTTGCAAAGAGCCGATCATGACTGTGACTTTGACTTCAGAGGGATACTACCGGATCTCCTTCCTCGCTCATCGTGGTGGTAGCACAAATACTCACACAGATGATAAGGGCACCACCAGTTAAAAAAACTCAGCTCAAGGGACTAGAACTAATTTATGTGTTGTTCTCAACCTATGTTAACCTCATATTAATAATAAAATAAAGAATTTCACCTGTCTTTCATGTGTGTGGAAAAAGGTTAGTGTGAAGTCTTGCTGTCAATTATAGTTATAAAGAAAATCAAAATTGGCAAAAACTGTGATGGTCAGGTCAGACTTAAAAAAACAAACCAAAATAACATGAATTGGAATCTGCACAAAGAAACGCAATCAATGCTTATCCAATGTAAACTTATAGTACATTTTTGACAACCACAAGTTGCTGATTATTCCTTTATTAATATCCTGTCTCTACTGATTCTCCAAAGAGTCTAAATACAGCAGTTCCTTTTATTTTAAACAAGTTGGACAGTTTTCACAGCTACTGTTGATGGTTTCCACAGAGCTTTGACTTCAGACATGTTCAGCTCAGCGGTTGTTTTAAGACCACACTGTGCTGTCTCTTCCTTTCAAACAAGTGATGTGTACGCCATTACACATTAGGCAGACAAAAAAAGAAATATAGACACTTTGACCATGAGAGAGAGAGACAGAGAGACATCAGAAAGAATCATGAGTGAGAAAAAACAGACAGATTATTCTAAACATATTTTATTAAGTAGATCCTTCCTCCAACACTGAGCCAAACAAACCAGCAGAGGAACATTATAAAGCTAAGTCTATCTGGTGGCAGCATACACAACGTTTGGCTCCGGCTCTCTCCCCGATGCAGGCCTGTGGTTTCTTTTTGCTTTTGCCTGGAAACTTAGAGCTGCGTAGTTCAGTTCATCTGATCCCAGATTCTGTTAATCAGAGTATATAAAGTCACATCACACACACATACACTGTAGCTGAGTTTCACAAAACCCCTTATTTGTGGTGTCTGTGTATGACAAAAGCTCATAAACAGAATTACGTTTGCTATACTGCACTGTGGTTATGTTTACATTTTAAAGTAACAATGTTGTAACTGCTTGTTGTTTGTAACGGTATGCAATGAAAAGGTAAAAACAAATCTTCTGATTGAGCTGATGGAGCTTTCCTGTGTGTTTCAGAGGGGAAATCAGTGTTAGGAAGGAGAGAGTGAGGAAGCTAATGAACCTCAGTTTAATGATCACAGCTGAAATTAGAGTTTAAAAATAGGAATTAACAGGATAATTTTTAATTGAGCTAAAATAGGACTATTTCCTGTTTGATGCCACTGAGCATTAACTTTAAAACCATAAACACTGTTTATTTAAAGTTCTGGGTTCACCTCGTTTCTTTCTGTCTGCGTTTCTTCATTCACGGCTAAACGGCAAAAGACAAAGTGTGATTATTTAATTATTACTGATCATATTACTGAGGATTTATCCATCATGTGCTAGTAATAATTTTCCTACTGTACCTTTCTGGAGTTTCCTGATTTTAACAGCAAGAACAATGATGAGTATGGTGAGGAAAACAGTCAGACCGACCAGGATCAAACTCATTAGGTCTGTCTTTGAATCAGGCTCGTCTACAAGAAAAGTCATAGAATAAGTATAGTAATAATTACTAGCTCATTCATTTACAATGAAAAGGACAACCTTACTTTCAGTTTTAATGTCCAGTCCACCATCAGATTCACTGTTACCTAAAAAGAAATGTTGATGGAATAAGCTTTGGTTTGCAGTTTGTTTGTCTTCATGCTGTTTTCATACATTATCGAGATACACTGTTAAAACGATGAGAAAAAGATAACTGCAAGGCAATTCTTAACTCCAATCTTACCTTGGACGATTAAATGAACTGCATAGGAAATGATTGTATGTTCATCTTTGTAGAATCCACAGAAATACAGTCCAGAGTCAGATAATACCACCCGCTTGATTGTGAGAAAGACAGTGGAGATGTTGGAGCTCATTTCAAATCCTTTTTGAAACCCATCACAGTAGAAAACATCGCCACCATATATGAACATAGAGGAGATGCAGCTGGGCTTGCTTCCGTTGATCAGTCTGAACCACTCAGCCAGAGTTGGCTCTACGGTAATGTTGGGGCACAGCAGTGTGACTTCTTCACCAGGCTGGACCACAGAAACCGAGTCAGACATCCAGCCTGAAACAGACAGCAGAGACAACAAGACATTTACTCCTCAAATTTGCAACATTTCAATTGGGTAAATTGTAGTAAATTAAAAACAAAATACTAACTTATTTGCATATTAAAAAATAAAGGTGCGTTTCTGGATCAAAGAGAGATAATAACTGTATTTGCTGCTAAGGAATGACTGAATACCAGGACTTACTGAGGCTGCAGAGAAGCAAGGCTGTTATTAAGGTGAAGCTTTCCATTGTGCGTTGAACCATGTCACAGCAGGGGCATTTTATATCACTGTAGAGGGGCTTTCATTGGAAAGGGGCGGGGTATTGAATAGTTCATGCAAGGAAGCTCAAATCTGTCACCACATAATATCTGTACCAGTTGCAATTTGACCCGTCTGATGCACAGCTAATAAGGTCAGACATACATTAATCACATGCAAGTTTGTTGCTGCGCATGCTCATCTCAGAGTCAGTCTGCTGCTCCTGTGTGATTTAATGACACTGAATGAATGACTGAAGCAGCTCAGATTGGCCAGGCGTTGTTATTTGATGCTCAGAGCAACTGACGTAGTGTAAAGTGTGAGAAAGCCCGGTGTCGTTATTTGACGAGTTGGGAGTGAGGAGGTGTTGCACCACTCGTCTGTATGATGGAGCTAGAGATGTAGCCTTTTGCCACAATCTCTCCTGTCTTGTGTCACTTTTTAATGGCCGATTACTAAACCTCTAAAATGTCAAATTTTTTACCAGTCCCCATGTGCACACCAATTTTGCTACTGTTCAATTAGTCCTTAGTTCCCCCTGATTACATCTTTCCTCTTTACACTAGATAAACAAATGAACTTGTTACAAGTTTGATAGAAGCTGCAGTTTCACTGTGGCGTCAGTTTTCCAAAACACTCTTGCACTTGTTACCTCTCCACGAAACCAAAAATATAACAGTGGAATAAAAATAGTTTCATAGGTTAATACTTGCAAATATCATTTCAAACTCTTGCTACTTAGACATCCTTTGTATATTGAATAACCTTGACATTAATTTATGACATTTCAATGACACTTATTTTTAATGTGATGGTGTCACACCAGTAAAATCCAGGGCTCACAGTAAAGACAGAGGATCTGGTGCACCATACAAGCACACAGCCTTCTTTCAACCATGTCAAGCTTCTCCTGTCAGATGGTTCACATTCTCTTGCGACCTTCATCGATGCCAGCATAATCAATGAAGGGCTCACCTTCTAGCTGGGTTTGGGCCGGGCCACCCTGCCTCACCCAATTCCAGCCAACACTCTGGACAGTCACCTGCTAGGGACCATCACCAACCAGACTTCTCCGGTCCATATTCTCCTGTCTGGCAAACACCATGAGATTCTCCTGTTCCACATCCTGCCCTCTCCTCACATTCCGGTGATCCTAGGATACCCTTGGCTGTGCCAACACAACCCTCATAATGACTGGACCACAGGTGCCATCCTCGGGTAGAATGCTTCTGTGGGGATCTACACAGACAGGCACACAACATACAGTAGCTGCATCACATTCACACAACACCAGGAAGTGCAAGTCAGACTCTCTTTGTGTTTGCTGGACATTGTTGTGTGAGTTGGGCTCCCTTCTTCATTGCAGGGTAGTTTCCAGAAGTGTGCCTACTCTTCACGGAGGACACAGGCTTCTGCAGGGAGTCTTTAAAATCAATGTGACTACCTCATTGTGACCTGAGCTGCTGGGCTGCACTGCAACGGAACGTTCACCGTGTTTCTTTACATGTCAATGTGCTGTGGCACAGTTGAGCATACTGAAAAGGACCAGGGGTCCGTTTCACAAAGCAGGTTTAGTGAAAACCTTGAGTTAGTTAACCCTGAGATGAGGGAAACTCTGGTTTTTCGGTTTCGCAAAGCCAGTTCAGCATAAATCTGAGTCAGTTACCCGGGTAACATACTCCATGAACCTAACCTGCTCGCTAGCAGGTTTGCTTCAACAAACCGTGAGTTTCTCCCTACATGTCTCCGCCTCTTTCCGGAATCTGAACCAACTCTGAAAAAATGTGCCGTCCTTTCATCGTCAACCTAATCGAGATGGAAATAAAAGTGATTCTAGCAGCTTTACGTTGGGAGACAATTTTGATTACCTTTCCTTCCAATCACATTAGATATTATCTAAACAATAGTCTCCGACATTTTCAACATTTCATATCGCGGACATAATCCGCAACCAGATTCTTTGCGGAGGTAGTGTTTTTGCGAACGGGAGATTTATGAAATGTTTAAGTACATTTCTGTGTTGAAATATCTGCTTATATTTACTGTTTAATATGTGAAATATGATTAAAATCATATGCCTTAGTCAACGTATTTGCACAATATTCTTATGCTTAATTTTCAACTGACGCCACTTTCTTTCTGTGCCTGGGGGGATTACACCCAATGAAAATGATAATTGATTCAATGCACTACTTTGTGAACTACGGGAGTTTAACCCCTGTTGCCTGCACCGGGGGCAGCGTTGCTAACCATTACACCACAGTGTCTCTGTGCAAGCATGAAAATAAAGACTTATTACCTTTAGATCAATAGACTGTTTCATTCAGTTATACACATTAGATCAGGCAGTAATTGTCTGCCACGCCAACTATCGCTACTTTGCTGCAGTTACGTTGCTCCGCTTTCTCAGGATGAGCTCGTTTTCTACATAAACACTCAGTAATATCTAATGACGCTCTCCCCGTTGCCATGGTGAATCGTAGTATCGGAGCTCCATTGATGATGGCTTTATAGAGTCGGCAGGCACGCGCGTAACTCAGAGTTTACATACTCAGAGTTGACTGAACTAATTCAAAACCGCTGTTCTGAAACTGAAAACTCAGAGTTGCCCATCTCAGAGTTGGTCAACTCAGAGTTCAGGGTTAGGTTCAGAGTTTGTTGAACCTGCTTTGTGAAACGGGCCCCAGGCCAGCCACTGTTTGTTTGTTTTTTCTTGAAGTAATAGGCAGTTTTTTTGATTGTTTTATCTGTTGTTTGTTTATTTTAAAGAATATTTTCCCTCATTTGCAAAGAGCCGATCATGACTGTGACTTTGACTTTAGAGGGATACTACCGGATCTTCTTCCTCGCTCATCGTGGTGGTAGCACAAATACTCACACAGATGATAAGGGCACCACCAGTTAAAAAAACTCAGCTCAAGGGACTAGAACTAATTTATGTGTTGTTCTCAACCTATGTTAACCTCATATTAATAATAAAATAAAGAATTTCACCTGTCTTTCATGTGTGGAAAAAGGTTAGTGTGAAGTCTTGCTGTCAATTATAGTTATAGAGAAAATCAAAATTGGCAAAAACTGTGATGGTCAGGTCAGACTTAAAAAAACAAACCAAAATAACATGAATTGGAATCTGCACAAAGAAACGCAATCAATGCTTATCCAATGTAAACTTATGGTACAATTTTGACAACCACAAGTTGCTGATTATTCCTTTATTAATATCCTGTCTCCACTGATTCTCCAAAGAGTGTAAATACAGCAGTTCCTTTTATTTTAAACAAGTTGGACAGTTTCCACAGAGTTTTGACTTCAGAAATGTTCAGCTCAGCGGTTGTTTTAAGACCACACTGTGCTGTCTCTTCCTGTCAAACAAGTGATGTGTACGCCATTACACATTAGGGCAGACAAAAAAAGAAATATAGACACTTTGACCATGAGAGAGAGAGAGACAGAGAGAAAGAATCATGAGTGAGAAAAAACAGACAGAGTATTCTAAACATATTTTATTAAGTAGATCCTTCCTCCAACACTGAGCCAAACAAACCAGCAGAGGAACATTATAAAGCAAAGTCTATCTGGTGGCAGCATACACAACGTTTGGCTCCGGCTCTCTCCCCGATGCAGGCCTTCTTCTTTTTGCCTGGAAACTTAGAGCTGCGTAGTTCAGTTCATCTAATCCCAGATTCTGTTAATCAGAGTATATAAAGTCACATCACACACACTGTAGCTGAGTTTCACAAAAATCCTTATTTGTGGTGTCTGTGTATGACAAAAGCTCATAAACAGAATTACGTTTGCTATACTTCACTGTGGTTATATTTACATTTTAAAGTAACAATGTTGTAACTGCTTGTTGTTTGTAACTGTATGCAATGAAAAGGTAAAAACAAATCTTCTGATTGAGCTGATGGAGCATTCCTGTGTGTTTCAGAGGGGAAATCAGTGTTAGGAAGAAGAGAGTGAGGAGCTATTGAACCTCACTTTAAAGATCACAGCTGAAATTAGAGTTTAAAAGTAGGAATTAACAGGATAATTTTAATTGAGCTAAAAGAGGACTATTTCCTGTTTGATGCCACTGAGCATTAACTTTAATACCATGAACACAGTTTATTTAAAGTTCTGGGTTCACCTCGTTTCTTTCTGTCTGCGTTTCTTCATTCACAGCTAAACGGCAAAAGACAAAGTGTGATTATTTAATTATTACTGATCATATTACTGAGGATTTATCCATCATGTGCTAGAAATAATTTTCCTACTGTAGCTTTCTGGAGTTTCCTGATCTTAACAGCAAGAACAATGACGAGTATGGTGAGGAAAACAGTCAGACCGACCAGGATCAAACTCATTAGGACTGTCTTTGAATCAGGCTCGTCTACAAGAAAAGTCATAGAATAAGTATAGTAATAATTACTAGCTCATTCATTTACAATGAAAAGGACAACCTTACTTTCAGTTTTAATGTCCAGTCCACCATCAGATTCACTGTTACCTAAAAAGAAATGTTGATGGAATAAGTTTGGGTTTGCAGTTTGTTTGTCTTCATGCTGTTTTCATACATTATCGAGATACACTGTTAAAATGATGAGAAAAAGATAACTGCAAGGCAATTCTTAAATCCAATCTTACCTTGTACGATTAAATGAACTTCATTGGAAATGATTGTATGTGCATTTATGAAGAATCCACAGAAATACAGTCCAGAGTCAGATACTACCACCCGCTTGATTGTGAGAAAGACAGTGGAGATGTTGGAGCTCATTTCAAATCCTTTTTGAAACCCATCGCAGTAGAAAACATCGCCACTATAACGGTACATAGAGGAGATGCAGCTGGGCTTGCTTCCGTTTATCAGTCTGAACCACTCAGTCAGAGTTGGCTTTACGGAAACTTTGGGGCACAGCAGTGTGACTTCTTCACCAGGCTGGACCTCCACAGAAACCGAGTCAGAAATCCAGCCTGAAAAAGAAGCAGAGACAACAAGACATTTACTCCTCAAATTTGCAATTTTCAATTCGTTAAAAACTAAATACTAACTAATTGGCATATTAAAAAATAAAGGTGGGTTTCTGGATAAAAGAGAGATAATAACTGTATTTGCTGCTAAGGAATGACTGAATACCAGGACTTACTGAGGCTGGAAAGAAGCAAGGCTGTTATTAAGGTGAAGCTTTCCATTGTGCGTTGAACCATGTCACAGCAGGGGCATTTTATATCACTGTAGAGGGGCTTTCATTGGAAAGGGGCGGGGTATTGAATAGTTCATGCAAGGAAGCTCAAATCTGTCACCACATAATATCTGTACCAGTTGCAATTTGAGCCGTCTGATGCACAGCTTATAGGGTCAGACATACATTAATCACATGCAAGTTTGTTGCTGTGCATGCTCATCTCAGAGTCAGTCTGCTGCTCCTGTGTGATTTAATGACACTAAATGAATGACTGAAGCAGCTCAGATTGGCCAGGCATTGTTATTTGATGCTCAGAGCAACTGACGTAGTATAAAGTGCGAGAAAGCCCGGTGTCGTTATTTGACGAGTTGGGATTGAGGAGGTGTTGCACCACTGGTCTGTATGATGGAGCTAGAGATGTAGCCTTTTGCCACAATCTCTCCTGTCTTGTGTCACTTTTTAATGGCCGATTACTAAACCTCAAAAATTTCACATTTTTTACCAGTCCCCATGTGCACACCAATTTTACTACTGTTCAATTAGTCCTTAGTTCCCCCTGATTACATCTTTCCTCTTTACACTAGATAAACAAATGAACTTGTTACAAGTTTGATAGAAGCTGCAGTTTCACTGTGGCGTCAATTTTCCAAAACACTCTTGCACTTGCTCTCCACGAAACCAAAAATATAACAGTGTAATAAAAATAGTTTCATAGGTTAATACTTCCAAATATAATTTCAAACACTTGCTACTTAGACATCCTATGTATATTGAATAACCTTGACATTAATTTATGACATTTCAATGACACTTATTTTTAATGTGATGGTGTCACACCAGTAAAATCCAGGGCTCACAGTAAAGACGGAGGTTCTGGTGGACCATACAAGCACACAGGCTTCTTTCAACCATGTCAAGCTTCTCCTGCCAGATGGTTCACATTCTCTTGCCACCTTCATCAATGCCAGCATAATCAATGAAGGGTTCAACTTCCAGCTGGGTCTAGGGTCACCCTGCCTCACCCAATTCCAGCCAACACTCTGGACAGTCACCTGCTAGGGACCATCACCAACCAGACTTCTCCGGTCCATATTCTCCTGTCTGGCAAACACCATGAGATTCTCCTGTTCCACATCCTGCCCTCTCCTCACATTCCGGTGATTCTAGGATACCCTTGGCTGTGCCAACACAACCCTCACAATGACTGGACCACAGGTGCCATCCTCGGGTAGAATGCTTCTGTGGGGATCTACACAGACAGGCACACAACATAGCTGCATCACATTCACACAACACCAGGAAGTGCAAGTCAGACTCTCTTTGTGTTTGCTGGACATTGTTGTGTGAGTTGGGCTCCCTTCTTCATTGCAGGGTAGTTTCCAGAAGTGTGCCTACTCTTCACGGAGGACACAGGCTTCTGCAGGGAGTCTTTAAAATCAATGTGACTACCTCATTGTGACCTGAGCTGCTGGGCTGCACTGCAACGGAACGTTCACCGTGTTTCTTTACATGTCAATGTGCTGTGGGACAGTTGAGCATACTGAAAAGGACCAGGGGTCCGTTTCACAAAGCAGGTTTAGTGAAAACCTTGAGTTAGTTAACCCTGAGATGAGGGAAACTCTGGTTTTTCGGTTTCACAAAGCCAGTTCAGCATAAATCTGAGTCAGTTACCCAGGTAATGTGGAGAAAAATGTAAATACATGAGCTAATCACACATGTTTTAAATTACTACACACACATACACACACACAGGCACAGGCGAGAGAGCAGCAAGGGCAGGGGTCAAACAACATACCAAGGATACATTCCTTAGCGGAAGCCGCACAGGGGAGGAGTATATGATATATGTGCATCTCGACAACATACACACACATACATAGATGACAGCACCCAGAGGGATGGATCGTATGAGCCAGTGTGGGTGGAGATACCCAGCGCTCCAACCAGGCCGCGGCATGCTAAAATTACGCTCCGCCTGCATCTATAGAATGAACCAATCAGACTCATGCGGAGTCTCAATGAAATAAGCTGCGCATTCTGTTGTAAGCGCCTTTTGAGTGAATTCAACCCTATGTTGAGTTGACTATTAGGTCCGTGCACGTATAACTGCCGGAATATGTTTTCCTGATACTTGTGCTAATAAAGCGCTGTTATTGATACAACTCATAGACTCTCCTCGTATATTCAAGCTTACTATTTTTTCACAACAAATCTGGTAGCAGAGGATGGTTGGGAGAAAAGCTTGAGGAGGAAATAATTTTAACGACTACCTCCTGTCTTGCAGAAGGAGGGGGGTTTCCTGAAAGAAAGTGGAGGCCAGAAGGATTCATCCATTCTCGGGAAAGTTGGTCACTGAGCGCTCAACCGAATAGGTAAGCAGAAACCTATTTAATTGAATTCTGTATATTGAAAAATATAAATTAGGTGATCAACAACTACCGAGTGTGAGTATGAATACTTTAGACAAAATTTAACTAAAGGATAAAATGTTAAAAGAACAGAAGGAAAGCATATTCTGCAAAAGTGATAAAAATAAACCTGCCATAGTGTGTACACATGTGTGACTGAACCTAACAGAAAACACGAGATGAAGGACGAATAGAAGGGCTTTTATGTGTACAGTATCGTGAAGTAGCGGACCCACCACACCCCGTGAAGCATGAGAATTCTTGCACATAATTAAGTCACTCTATTAACGAACATAGCGTGTTTTGGGTTAACCAACAGACTGCATAAATAGTACTTTGTAATTTGGAAACCGATACAACTCCCCCGGGACCGCGCTGTCGAGCAGAGAAGCGTAGGCAGTGGTTGTAATACAATAGAAATGTATAGTACTTTGTAATTTGGAGATCGATACAACTCCCCCGGGACCGCGCTGTCGAGTAGAGAAGCGTAGGCAGTGGTTGTAATACAATAAAATTTAGACATGGCATGGAGTTTTATGACATAGACATAGAAGAGTTCAGAGAGATAGATAACAAAGAAGAAGAGGAAGCAGCCGACACCCTGTTGCACGCTCTAGGAAGTGACACTCTCCACTCAGCAGCAACAGCAGAGACACACACACCAACGATAACGGTAGTGAGTAGACAGATACTAGAACTAGAAAAACTTATTAAGACGAGTCTGTTAAATAAACCTAGTGGGATTGGGGCTGGTCTGGGTAACGTTAGGAGCGATTCTTTTGATTATATTGAGGGATTGAACGAGGGGGAAATGGAAGACTTCGTAGAGACCTTGAAGGCTAGAGTTATGACTGAGGATAGAAGTAAAAAGGGAGATGGGAAGATAGTTAAATCAGTAGCGAAAAGGTGGGAGATAAAGGGATGGATCACCAAGGACGGGCTGCCATCAAGAGAAGCTATGAATATAATGGTGAATGATGTCAAACAAAGATTAGAGAGAGCTCGACAGAACATGGAGGCTGAAAAGGACAAGCGATCATTTTTCAAACCACTCAAAAAGATGTTTGAAGAACAAGAAGAAGAGACAAGAGTAACAAATCTAATGCTAAAAGACCTGTTTCAGCAGAGAAGAATGGAGAGGGGAGACAAACATGAAGAGACACAGGGAGGGGGAGGGGGCATATATCCAGTCCTGCCAGAGAAGTTAACAACTGGGCCTCCAGAAACGACACCTCCCCCAACAGCCCCACCTCCCTACACCCACCAAAGCTCATTAATGCCTGCACAGACCACAGACACAGCAGTACAAGCACCAGTACTAACATTGGCCGGCGTGGAAGTCCTAGTACAAGACCAAGACAGAGAGGAAATGAAGAGAGAAGTGGAAAGACTGCAACAGCGAATAACGGCACTGGAGCCCCCTGGAGGATCAAGGAGTCAAGGCGGCTCAGAAAAGACCTGGTCAGAAAGTGAATCAGAAGGACCCCTCACAAAAAATCCCTCGAAGCCACCTAGTGGTGGAAACCATATCGACCCAAGGAAGGAGGGGTCAACCAGAGCAAAGTCACATACCACTGCCAAGACAACATGGACTCCCATGTACGGACCACCGCAGCGGTTTTGAATGCGGTGAACTCTCGATTTTGGACTATAACCCCCCATGACGTAGGAGCCCTGGAAACACAACCAGTAATTGTCACCCTGAAAGACCCAGATGCACCTCCTATTTATCGACGGCAGTATCCTCTAACCCAAGATCAAATGAAGGGAATTGCCCCCACGATACAGGGCCTTCTGGACGTCGGGGTAATATACGAGTGCCACTCCCCATGGAATACTCCCATATTACCGGTACAGAAAGCAGGGGGAAAGGGCTGGAGAATGGTACAAGACTTCCGCCCTATAAATGATGTAACGACTCCAGATGTTCATCCAGTACCAGACCCACACGTAGCACTCACGAGTTTAAGCCCAGCATTTCGATACTTCACTGTCATAGATTTGGCAAACGCTTTCTTCAGTGTTCCACTGGCACAAACATCACAAGCCATGTTTGCTTTCACGTTTGGGGGCAAACAGTACACCTACAATCGGTTGCCACAGGGGTTCAGGGACTCGCCAGGTCTCTTTAATCAGGTACTAAAAGCACACCTACTAGAACTCCAATGGCCACCAGGGGTTGTGCTCATTCAATATGTAGATGATCTTCTCTTGGCAGCAGAAACATCTACCCTCTGCCTGGAGGCCACTGCCCTACTGTTCTCAGTTCTGCACAAAAAGGGCTACAAAGTCAAGAGAGAAAAAGTGCAGCTATGCAGAGAAGAAGTCCTATTCCTAGGCCGACAAATCTCGGCATCAGGATTGGGAGTATCTACGGCCCACAGGGAATCAATCCTACACCATCCAAAGCCCACCACGGTGGCAGACATGCTGTCATTTCTGGGACTAACGGGCTACAGCCGATCCCACATACCTGATTACTCCAATCGGACACAACCTTTGCGGACAATGATCAACGAGGTAGGGGCTCGAAACCTCACAGAACGACTACCCTGGACTTCTGAAGCTGAACAAGCATTCACTGACATGAAACAAGTACTCTCCCAAGCTGCTGCACTCACCTCACCGGACTACACAGAAGTGTTCCATTTGGATGTTTCTGAACAAAATGCATTTTTAAATGCTGTTTTGTATCAGAAAAAAGGGGGAGAGAGGAATGTGTTGATATACTACTCTTCAAAACCCGACGCAGTGGAAACCGGACAGTCAATGTGCGCCAGATATGTTGCAGCAGTAGCAAAAGCTCTCCAAAAAACAGCACATGTAGTGATGTGTCACCCATTACAGGTCCACACTGAACATGGAGTTGCAGCGTTTTTGGCAAGTAAGGAGTTTACTTTCAGCATGGCCAGAAAAACCAAGATTCAAAGAGAATGCACCAGGCCACATATAACCTTTGTCGCAGCCGAAAGGAACATGGCTGGAAACTTTGGGAAAGGAACCCCACATTCATGTGAAGAACTTGCGGTCAAGGAAAGTAAGCTCAGACAAGACCTGAAAAATGACATAGATCCCAAAGCAGAACTCTGGCTCTACACTGACGGATGCTGCTACCGAGGAGAAAACGGACTGAACCAGGCATCATATGCAGTGATTCAGCAACACCCCAATGGAAGACATGAGACGCTCAAAGCAGAAGTAATACCACAACCCGCTTCAGCGCAAATGGCAGAAGTCAAGGCGCTCACCGAAGCCTTGAAACTGGCCAAAGGAAAGACGGTGAACATCTTTACAGACTCTGCTTACGCACATGGGGCGGCACAAGTAGATGCACCCATGTGGCAACGGAGGGGATTCGTAACATCCAGCAACGCCCCAATCAAACACCAAAGAGAAATACAAGAGCTGGTGGAAGCAATCACTCTACTAAGAGGAGTATCCATAATGAAGTGCAAAGGTCATGAGAAAACAGGCACCAGGATCAGTCAAGGAAACGAAGCTGCAGATCAGGCGGCCAAAAAGGCAGGAGGATATCAGCCAAAGCAAATGGTACTCAGGCTGACGCCCCCCCAACCTAAACTCACCGAAGAGGACCTAAAAAAGATACAAGAACAAGCAGGCCCGTACGAATGGTCGACATGGACACAAAAGGGGGCCACAAAGAAAGAAGGTCTCTGGAGATCACATGATGGAAGGATAGTGGCACCAGCAAAACTAGTAGCGACCCTACTAAAAGAAGCCCATGGACCAACCCATGAGGGACAAAGACAGACACTGTTGAACATTTCAGCACTCCGGTGGCACCCACACCTAGACAGCATGGCAAAACTATACTGCGAAGAATGCGTCGTCTGTGGAAACCACAACCCAAGAAAACCATTCAAAACGCCCATGGGATCCTACCCCGTACCTCTCGCACCATTCCAAGATATTAGTATAGATTATACAGATATGGGACAGGAGAACTTAGTACAGGGAAAGAGGTACATGTTGGTAATGGTAGACAGATTTTCAAGATGGGTAGAAGCAATCCCCACAAATAGAGAAGACGGGAAGACAGTAATAAAGTGGTTGCAAACAGAGCTAATACCCAGATACGGGGTACCGAAACGTATCAGATCAGACAACGGGACACATTTTAACAATCAGATGCTGAGTGAAGTGGAGGCATTCCTGGGGATTGCACACAGTTTTGGTTTGGTCTACCATCCACAGTCCCAGGGACTGGTGGAACGCGCGAATCAAACGTTGAAGGCTAAAATAGCCAAGGTATGTGCGGGCAGTAAGATGACATGGTTGGAGGCCCTCCCTTTGGCTCTCATGGCCATGAGAACCTCAAAAGGGGGAGGCACGCACCTGTCGCCCCATGAGTTGTTGACGGGAAGGCCAATGCCTGGCCCGCCACGTGATGGAGGACATATACCTCCTTTAGATGTGTGTCAGATAGAGAAATCCGACTACATGAGAGAACTAATATCTCTTGTCTCAGCCCTCTCAATACAGGTGCAGAAGGCACAGGAGAAGGATCCCGAAGAGCAGGGGACGATAGTCAAAGTAGGAGACTGGGTCAGGGTCAAGGTTCACAAAAGAAAGTGGACAGACCCCAGGTGGACTGGTCCGTACGAAGTGAAGGAGGTTACTTCACACTCGGTCCAGGTCAAGGGAAAAGCAGGAGCTCCCTGGCACCACCTGACATATTGTGCCCCAGCATCACCACCTACTCGCTCACTCCAGGAAGTGAGAACAGATTTGGCCCAAAATGACGACTCCGAGGAGTTTTAGGAGACTCTGCGGAGATCCGTCTGTTGCACCGGAGGAAAGACGGAGGTGGAGATATGCAGACTATCTCCCAAGGGGGAAAACGATGTGCACCGTGATCATGGGTGTAACCGGGGTGGCGGTAATACTCCTTCTACTAGGACTCGAACTAATAAACAAAGAGCGAGACAATTCCACCAACATTTACCTAACCCGTCCCAAAAGGGAACAAACGAAAACTTTCCAGATCCCCGAAGTCGCGTGCGGTGCTAAAATAGTTTTAAATTATACTGCCGGGGATACCACAATGTTCACATTCGACCTGTGCTCCGTGATAGACTGCGGGGAATCCCAAGCAAGTTGGCGGGGCTACGATGTCTATCTGTGTCATAGCCCTCGAAAAGTGGAGAGCTGCGAGGCCACTGGGAATGCTTACCAACATGGGTTTGGGTTCTCGGTGGATTCACAGCCATTTTGTCCCGAGTGGTATCTAGTAACAAAGTTCACTGGGACTTGGTCCGGTTTTACCCGATTCCCACACAGCGAGTTTTGGGACCACATTTCGTTCCAAAGAGATTTCAGTCCAACCGGCAATCCGCTCACTCTCTCTATCAATAACATTAAGGCAAGCTCCACGGGAAAAAATCGCATATGGATCGCATTAGGAGTAGACGTCACCGGAAAAGACCAGATACGAGGAATACAAGTAAACATATACCCGCCCAAATACGCCCCCACTAGTAAAGGTAGTGCAACGAATACGACCACAGCTAATTCCACTGCCCTAAAGCCGCCCACTACCAGTCCGATTGTGATGACCCAGGATTACACAGAATTAACTCCTTTAGACGTCGTAAAGATGGCTACAGGCTTCGGAGAAAGTAACATTTGGTTGAGGTGGATTATGGATAATGCTAAGCGCCAGAACATGACGGGATGTGTAGCATGCGCGGCTGCGCGTCCTGCCATGTTCGTCGAACCTGCCCCCTTATATCCAGACAAAGACAAAGTAGGTTATGAATGTATGATGAACTTAACCAGAAAAGCCACACCCTCAGGATGCCAATCCCTGGCATCAGTCTTCCCACCCATTGATAATAAAACTAGGGCCGGCTATTTTACCGCCATAAAAGGAAAAGAGTACCTTTAAACAAAATGTTCACACCTAGTTGGTGTCAAAAGAGGGATTTGTGGAGAAAAATGTAAATACATGAGCTAATCACACATGTTTTAAATTACTACACACACATACACACACACACACAGGCACAGGCGAGAGAGCAGCAAGGGCAGGGGTCAAACAACATACCAAGGATACATTCCTTAGCGGAAGCCGCACAGGGGAGGAGTATATGATATATGTGCATCTCGACAACATACACACACATACATAGATGACAGCACCCAGAGGGATGGATCGTATGAGCCAGTGTGGGTGGAGATACCCAGCGCTCCAACCAGGCCGCGGCATGCTAAAATTACGCTCCGCCTGCATCTATAGAATGAACCAATCAGACTCATGCGGAGTCTCAATGAAATAAGCTGCGCATTCTGTTGTAAGCGCCTTTTGAGTGAATTCAACCCTATGTTGAGTTGACTATTAGGTCCGTGCACGTATAACTGCCGGAATATGTTTTCCTGATACTTGTGCTAATAAAGCGCTGTTATTGATACAACTCATAGACTCTCCTCGTATATTCAAGCTTACTATTTTTTCACAACAGTAACATACTCCGTGAACCTAACCTGCTCGCTAGCAGGTTTGCTTTAAGAAACCGTGAGTTTCTCCCTACATGTCTCCGCCTTTTTCCGGAATCTGAACCAACTCTGAAAAAATGTGCCGTCCTTTCATCGTCAACCTAATCGAGATGGAAATAAAAGTGATTCTAGCAGCTTTGCGTTGGGAGACAATTTTGATTACCTTTCCTTCCAATCACATTAGATATTATCTAAACAATATTCTCCGACATTTTCAACATTTCATATCACGGACATAATCCGCAACCAGATTCTTTGCGGAGGTATTGTTTTTTGCGAACGGGAGATTTATGAAATGTTTAAGTACATTTCTGTGTTGAAATACCTGCTTATATTTACTGTTTAATATGTGAAATATGATTAAAATCATATGCCTTAGTCAACGTGTTTGCACAATATTCTTATGCTTAATTTTCAACTGACGCCACTTTCTTTCTGTGCCTGGGGGGATTACCCCCAATGAAAATGATAATTGATTCAATGCGCTACTTTGTGAACTACAGGAGTTGAAGCCCTGTTGCCTGCACCGGGGGCGGCCTTGCTAACCATTACACCACAGTGTCGCTGTTCAAGGCTGAAAATAAAGACTTATTACCTTTAGATCAATAGACTGTTTCATTCAGTTATACACATTAGATCGGGCAGTAATTGTCTGCCACGCTAACTATCGCTACTTTGCTGCAGTTACGTTGCTCCGCTTTCTCAGGATGAGCTTTCTACAGTTTTCTACATAAACACTCAGTAATATCTAATGACGCTCTCCCTGTTGCCATGGTGAATCGTAGTATCGGAGCTCCATTGATGATGGCTTTATAGAGTCGGCAGGCACGCACAAAACTCAGAGTTTACATACTCAGAGTTGACTGAACTAATTCAAAACCGCTGTTCTGAAACTGAAAACTCAGAGTTGCCCATCTCAGAGTTGGTCAACTCAGAGTTCAGGGTTAGGTTCAGAGTTTGTTGAACCTGCTTTGTGAAACGGGCCCCAGGCCAGCCACTGTTTGTTTGTTTTTTCTTGAAGTAATAGGCAGTTTTTTTGATTGTTTTATCTGTTGTTTGTTTATTTTAAAGAATATTTTCCCTCATTTTCAAAGAGCCGATCATGACTGTGACTTTGACTTTAGAGGGATACTACCGGATCTCCTTCCTCGCTCATCGTGGTGGTAGCACAAATACTCACACAGATGATAAGGGCACCACCAGTTAAAAAAACTCAGCTCAAGGGACTAGAACTAATTTATGTGTTGTTCTCAACCTATGTTAACCTCATATTAATAATAAAATAAAGAATTTCACCTGTCTTTCATGTGTGTGGAAAAAGGTTAGTGTGAAGTCTTGCTGTCAATTGTAGTTATAAAGAAAATCAAAATTGGCAAAAACTGTGATGGTCAGGTCAGACTTAAAAAAACAAACCAAAATAACATGAATTGGAATCTGCACAAAGAAACGCAATCAATGCTTATCCAATGTAAACTTATAGTACATTTTTGACAACCACAAGTTGCTGATTATTCCTTTATTAATATCCTGTCTCTACTGATTCTCCAAAGAGTCTAAATACAGCAGTTCCTTTTATTTTAAACAAGTTGGACAGTTTTCACAGCTACTGTTGATGGTTTCCACAGAGCTTTGACTTCAGACATGTTCAGCTCAGCGGTTGTTTTAAGACCACACTGTGCTGTCTCTTCCTTTCAAACAAGTGATGTGTACGCCATTACACATTAGGCAGACAAAAAAAGAAATATAGACACTTTGACCATGAGAGAGAGAGACAGAGAGACATCAGAAAGAATCATGAGTGAGAAAAAACAGACAGTGTATTCTAAACATATTTTATTAAGTAGATCCTTCCTCCAACACTGAGCCAAACAAACCAGCAGAGGAACATTATAAAGCTAAGTCTATCTGGTGGCAGCATACACAACGTTTGGCTCCGGCTCTCTCCCCGATGCAGGCCTGTGGCTTCTTTTTGCTTTTGCCTGGAAACTTAGAGCTGCGTAGTTCAGTTCATCTGATCCCAGATTCTGTTAATCAGAGTATATAAAGTCACATCACACACACTGTAGCTGAGTTTCACAAAAATCCTTATTTGTGGTGTCTGTGTATCACAAAAGCTCATAAACAGAATTACGTTTGCTACACTGCACTGTGGTTATGTTTACATTTTAAAGTAACAATGTTGTAACTGCTTGTTGTTTGTAACTATATGCAATGAAAAGGTAAAAACAAATCTTCTGATTGAGCTGATGGAGCATTCCTGTGTGTTTCAGAGGGGAAATCAGTCTTAGGAAGAAGAGAGTGAGGAAGCTAATGAACCTCACTTTAAAGATCACAGCTGAAATTAGAGTTAAAAATAGGAATTAACAGGATCATTTTTAATTGAGCTAAAAGAGGACTATTTCCTGTTTAATGCCACTGAGCATTAACTTTAAAACAATAAACACAGTTTATTTAAAGTTCTGGGTTCACCTCGTTTCTTTCTGGATGCGTTTCTTCATTCACGGCTAAACGGCAAAAGACAAAGTGTGATTATTTAATTATTACTGATCATATTACTGAGGATTTATCCGTCATGTGCTAGTAATAATTTTCCTACTGTACCTTTCTGGAGTTTCCTGATTTTAACAGCAAGAACAATGATGAGTATGGTGAGGAAAACAGTCAGACCGACCAGGATCAAACTCATTAGGTCTGTCTTTGAATCAGGCTCGTCTACAAGAAAAGTCATAGAATAAGTATATAGTAATAATTACTAGCTCATTCATTCACAATGAAAAGGACAAACTTACTTTCAGTTTTAATGTCCAGTCCACCATCAGATTCACTGTTACCTAAAAAGAAATGTTGATGGAATAAGTTTTGGTTTGCAGTTTGTTTGTCTTCATGCTGTTTTCATACATTATCGAGATACACTGTTAAAACGATGAGAAAAAGATAACTGCAAGGCAATTCTTAACTCCAATCTTACCTTGTACGATTAAATGAACTGCATAGGAAATGATTGTATGTGCATTTATGAAGAATCCACAGAAATACAGTCCAGAGTCAGATACTACCACCCGCTTGATTGTGAGAGAGACAGTGGAGATGTTGGAGCTCATTTCAAATCCTTTTTGAAACCCATCACAGTAGAAATCATCGCCACCATAACCGTACATAGAGGAGATGCAGCTGGGCTTGCTTCCGTTGATCAGTCTGAACCACTCAGTCAGAGTTGGCTCTACGGTAATGTTGAGGCACAGCAGTGTGACTTCTTCACCAGGCTGGACCTCCACAGAAACCGAGTCAGACATACAGCCTGAAAAAGAAGCAGAGACAACAAGACATTTACTCCTCAAATTTGCAATTTTCAATTTGTTAAAAACAAAATACTAACTAATTTGCATATTAAAAAATAAAGGTGGTTTTCTGGATCAAAGAGAGATAATAACTGTATTTGCTGCTAAGGAATGACTGAATACCAGGACTTACTGAGGCTGCAGAGAAGCAAGGCTGTTATGAAGGTGAAGCTTTCCATTGTGCGTTGAACCATGTCACAGCAGGGGCATTTTATGTCACTGTAGAGGGGCTTTCATTGGAAAGGGGCGGGGTATTGAATAGTTCATGCAAGGAAGCTCAAATCTGTCACCACCAGTGGCGTTTTCTTGCAGAGGCCAAGGGAAGCCAGGCTTCCTCAGTTATTTCAGAATATAACCATCATTTAATAAAATCACACTCAACAGTTTACGTAATCCCTCTGTGATGTGTCTGTCGTCTCCTCCTCGTCTCTCTTCATTAATTATTGAGCGTTTCACGATGTGTAAAACAGCGCCCCTCTAAATGTTACGGGGTGAATGAGCGTTGAAAACATGTCACTGCACCCTGTTGTCTGTGAGGAGGCCAAGCTGCGCTGGCCTCCCTTGGTGAAAAAAAAAAGAATGATTGACCAATCAGGTGAGGCTATTGTCACGACACTGCTCCCCTGTGATTGATCAGGACAGTGTAAAGGGAAGCCGCAAACTCGTTGGCATCAGGCCAATCAAATCACAGTATGTGTTATCGTCAACGTCAATGAATGAAATAACGGAAGATTCGTTGCTTTGTGTTCATCTCTTGATAAACTAGCTAATTTTTTAAGCGTGATTATGGAGGGTGGAGATTTGGAGTAAAAAAGTAGTAAATCATTTTACTAAACTGCCTCTACAACAGCAACTCCGGATTAAATCTGACGGCCGGCCAACACCAAAACTAGAGCTCCGTTGCGCCATAGTACGGAGTCCGTACGGAGAGGAAGAAAGGTTTTCGGACCTTTAATGAGGAGAATTAAGTCCGCACTGAGTGGTTAGCTGGTAGCGCCAAGCTACAGCGGCTATTCTGCTGGCCCTGTCTCCTTTTTGACAAGGATTCCTGCTACCTGAATAATCTTATAATAATAAGAGAGAGAGAGAGAGAGAATCGGTGCTCAGCGTGTGTAAGTCCTAGTAAAATGATGCTGGGCGAGTCTAAAAGTTCATCCGACCACGGGAAATAGCAACATATAAACTGCAACATCAGTTTTTCTGCTCCCACCCCGTAAAACATACACAGCTTAGAGGTTGTGTTTTACTTGGCTTCCTCGGAAATTTTCCCCACGCCACGCCACTGGTCACCACATAATATCTGTACCAGTTGCAATTTGAGCCGTCTGATGCACAGCTAATAAGGTCAGACATACATTAATCACATGCAAGTTTGTTGCTGCCCATGCTCATCTCAGAGTCAGTCTGCTGCTCCTGTGTGATTTAATGACACCGAATGACTGAAGCGGCTTAGATTGGCCAGGCATCATTATTTGATGCTCAGAGCAACTGACCTAGTATAAAGTGTAAGAAAGCCCGGTGTCAGTATTTGACGAGTTGGGAGTGAGGAGGTGTTGCACCACTGGTCTGTATGATGGAGCTAGAGATGTAGCCTTTTGCCACAAACTCTCCTGTGTTGTGTCACTTTTTTGTGGCCGATTATGAAACCTCTAAAATTAAAACATTCTCACCAGCCCCCATGTGCACACCAATTTTGCTACTGTTCAATTAGTCCTTAGTTCCCCCTGATTACATCTTTACTCTTTATACATGATACACAAAGGAACTTGTTGCAAGTTTGATAGAAGCTGCAGTTTCACTGTGGTGCCAATTTTCCAAAACACTCTTGCACTTGCTTCCTCTCCACGAAACCAAAAACATAACAGTGGAATAACAATAGTTTCATAGGTTAATACTTGCAAATATCATTTCAAAAACTTGCTACATAGACATCCTATGTATATTGAATAACCTTACAATACATCAATTCATGACATTTCAATGACACTTATTTTTAATGTGATGGTGTCACATCAGTAGTATCCAGGGCTCACAGGTTCTGGCAGGGGCAGTATTCAGGCTTTTATTCTAAATAAAAAACTCACACATGGGATTCCTGGCATGGGCTGTGAACGAGCAAAGCAGGTTGGAAACACATGGACGCACGAAATACTCAGACGCAGGAGAAAGGGAGACACAGATTATTTAACACATGAGGGTAATGGGCAACAGGTGGAAACAATGAGGAACCAGGGATGATATCAGACTGGGGACACATGAGGAAGGGCAAGTGACCTGAAACAAGAGGAGAGTTACTCTTCAAAATAAAACAGGAAATTCACAAGACCCAAAACCCAAGACAAGATAAAACTCATCACGGCGTGACAGTACCCCCCGTTAAGGGACGAATCCCAGATGTCCCAAAGGTCCTTGAATCCCTGGTCCAGGAGGGCAGGCAGAGGGGGCCTGGAGGAGGGGCTCGGGAGGCCGGGCAGGAGGGCGAGACCAGGTATGAGGGTGACCAAGCGAACAGGGCTGCTTGGGAGGCCGGGCAGGAGGGCAACCAAGCGGACGGGGCCGCTCGGGTGGCTGGGCAGGAGGGCGAGCAAGCCGATGGGACCGCTCGGGAGGCCGGGCAGGAGGGCGACCCAGCGGGCGGGGCCGCTCGGGAGGACGGGCAGTAATGTGACCCAGCGAGCAGAGCCCCTCAGGAAGGCTGCGTGGCTCCCCATCTGGACCGGAACAGGCGATGAGCGAACCGCCAATAGGCTGCGTGGAGCAGGCGCAGGACGGACCCCGTCGGGACAGGAACAGGAACCGGCAACGAGCGAACCCCCAATAGACTGCGTGGATCAGTCGTAGGACGGTCCCTCGTCGGGACAGAAACAGAAACAGGCAACGAGCGAACCCCCAATAGGCTGCTTACAGCAGGCGATGGATGGTCTCCCATCGGGACAGGAACAGGAACCGGCGACGAGCGAACCCCCAATAAGCTGTGTGGAGCAGGCGTAGGACGGTCCCCCGTCTGGACTGGTGACAGACGATGCTCCACCTGGACAGGTGACGGACGGGCCTCCGCGTGGACTGGGGATCGAGCTGAGGCATGGGCTGGTAGCATGGCTGTGGCTGGTGGAGCTAGGTGCTCCTGCAAGACCGGGAGCCCCGCCGAAAGATGTCCGAGGTGGGACGCCATTGCTGTCTGGAACTCCTCCAGGCAGGACAGGTGGGATTCTCGGGCCTGGAGAAGTTCCACCAACTGCCTAACCCCTGCTGAGTCCATACTGGTCCGAGTATTCTGTCAGGCTTGGACAAGGAGGGAGGACTCAGATGCAGGGCAGAGGCAGTATTCAGGCTTTTATTCTAAATAAAAAACTCACACATGGCTGCTCACTCAAAGACACTTAACTGTTAAAAACAACTTTTTTCAAATTACACTATTCTCCTAACAGGAAGAGGAAACTCCTGAATCCTCATTCTTGGTGGCTGTATTAAAGTGAAATATTATAATTGAACTGACTTTTGAAACACAGGTTTACATAAACAGTTTGTTTGTTTTGTCTGTGGACCCGGACTGAGAGACAGAGAGGCTGAGCGGCAGGTAAGGTGTTTATTTACAACAGGTAATTGTGCATCGAGCTGGTGCGGATGATGTGGCTGTGCGGGCAGATCGGCAGGGGACAGCCGAGGTGATGAGCAGGCAGGCAGGCAGGCAGGCAGGAGTCCGGCGGAGAGGCGCTGGGGATTTCCTGGAGAGCGAAGCCACAAGACAGGCATTAGCGGAGAAAGCTACAGTACACAGAAGCACGTTTAGCCTAACGAAGGTGAACGATACGGAGCGTGTCAACATCACCGTAGGGACTGAATCATCTGGCGATGAAGTGGTGGAGAGAGCTGAATGGGAAACAGGTGCGCCACTCCGCCTCGACCGTCGACACGCCTTGCGGACACACCCCGAGGAGGAGCCGGTGAGGGAGAGGAAGGAGGGGGAAAACAGACAGGGAAAGACAAACAAGACAAAAAAACCCAGACTGTCCCGGCAGAACCGTGACAAACTTATCTAAATGCACTGCTCTCGGTGTCATCAAGTATAGCTTCAGAAGAAGTTAAAATATCTAATCTGACTTTGTGTAAACGCAAGTTCTGTCCAGTGTTTCTGGTATCACTGTTCCTGAAGGAAGCTTCAGTAAACAACTTCAAAAGATAGCTTTCAAGTCTTTGGTGCTATATTCATATAAAAAAACCTGGTGTAATATTTTTAAAGCATAAGAAACTGACCATGAGTACAAGAAGTAGATTCATATGAAGAAGCATCACTTCTTCAGTTACATTGTGTTCCTGAGTCCTATCTGCTGGCTAGTTGGTATTTGGGTTAATTTGGACCAGACCAAGGGAAATAAATGATGCATTGTCAAACATGTCCAAACGTGGGGAAAAGAAATGATATATTATTATATTAGCAGTTTATGCAGTACGTTAATGCTTCTGATACAGTATGTGTTTTAGGTTCTTTATTAATACATGATTAGATAAGCATTATAAGTATGGTCATAGGACCGCATGTTATGATTAATGGAGACACAACGGCTTCAATTGCTTTCACACCACAAACCTTTATTTATTCTCTAAAGAATCTTTGAGGTTTCCCTCATTTGCAAAGAGCCGATCATGACTGGGACTTTGACTTTAGAGGGATACTACTGGATCTCCTTCCTTGCTCATCATGTTGGTAGCACAAATACTCACACAGATGATAAGGGCACCACCAGTTGAAAGAACTCAGCTCAAGGGACTAGAACTAATTTATGTGTTGTTCTCAGCCTATGTTAACCTCATATTAATAATAAAGTAAATAATTTCATCTGTCTTTCATGTGTGTGGAAAAAGGTTAGTCTGAAGTTTTGCTGTCAATTATAGTTATAAAGAAAATCAAAATTGGCAAAAATTGTGATGGTCAGGTCAGACTTAAAAAAACAAACCAAAATAAACATGAATTGGAATCTGCACAAAGAAACGCAATCGATGCTTCTCCAATGTAAACTTATAGTACATTTTTGACAACCACAAGTTGCTGATTATTCCTTTATTAATATCCTGTCTCCACTGATTCTCCAAAGAGTCTTAATTTTAATTTTATTTTATTTTAAACAAGTTGGACAGTTTTCACAGCTTCTGTTGATGGTTTCCATAAAGCTTTGACTTAAAGTGTAAGACCGGCGAAAATGGACCCCATTGTCTTTTTCGCCACGAAAAAACATCAAATAAGCCATCCAGACATTTTTTTTCAGTGATCACCCATGCATCGAGAAAGCCTCGAAAGACGCTAACAGCCCCATAGTGCTAACACTGATTAGATTGGGGCGATGAGCCTAACGCATCCACAACGGCATATTTTAACCACTAATATTGCTCAAAATAGCACCAAACCTCTTCAGTAGCATGATAAGGGTCCTTACACATAAAACCAACACCAACAACGTAGTTAGCGAACCCGGAGTTTATTAAAAAGGACTGTTTTGAAAGACTTACTCACTGCCCAACTTTCAGGTATTCTCGTAGTATAGTCCGTACAAGTCGATTATCGAATGCAATGCAACAGGAGATGAATTGTTCCAGCAAAACACGTAGTTGTGGTTTCATTTCCTTTCATTTCTGTGTCAACACTCGATAGACATCATCACAAACAGCCAAGTAATGCATTTTCCATGGAATTATAAATACCAAGACTTTCCTCATTGAACTGAACTCCAGTGCATTCGGTAATCGACTTGTATGGACTACCTGTCAACATGGAACTACTGGTAAGGCACAGACTTGTAAACTAGTCTTTTTTAATAAACTCTGAGTTCGCTAACTACGTTGTTGGTGCTTAGTTTTATGTGTAAGGACCCTTATCATGCTGCTGAAGAGGTTTGGTGCTATTTTGAGCAATATTAGTGGTTAGAATATGCCGTTGTGGATGCGTTAGGCGCATCGCCCCAATCTAATCAGTGTTAGCGCTATGGGGCTGTTAGCGACTTTCAAGGCTTTCTCGATGCATAATTCAAATTTTTCACCAGTCCCCATGTGCACACCAATTTACCAAGCTACTGTTTAATTAAACAACTCACATAAACAAATGAACTTGTTACAAGTTTGATAGTAGCTGCAGTTTCACTGTGGCGCCAATTTTCCAAAACACTCTTGCACTTGTTACCGCTCCACGAAACCGAAAATATAACAGTGGAATAAAAATCGTCTGAAAGGTTAATACTAGGGTTGTAAACGATAAACCGATGCGACCGGATATTCGGTTCAACAAGTGAGAGATACGGCTGCATCGGTAGCAGCCTCCTCAATCGATATGAATTATCAATGAATACCTAGATGAATCGGTTATAGAGTCATGGATCGGGTATCGCGAGACTTTGAAGCGGTTGGTGGCATTACACCAGCGTCTCTAAAACAACGCGAGAGCTGAAGCTACCCGCGAAATGCCGTAGCTGCCTAGCTGGTATGAGTGATAAACAAGGGACAACATGGAACATGGAGGAGGTGAAGGTGGAGAGGCGGGCGCAGCACAGGTAGGTGGCTGCAACGCTGCCGTGTGACCGCAGGCACTCCACGACCGCACGTGAGAGATGGATGGCTTTGAATGTCAATCGCTTGTGTCTCAACTTGCGCCACAAGAGGCGGTCGCAGCACGGGTAGCGTCCACGACAATGTCCTGTGACCGCCATCCAACTAGTCAGCCAGACTTTTTTTTGGTCCATGTCTAAAAATAAATACATTGACGTGTGATTTTGTTGTTCTGTTTTTTTTTTTGCCAGTTCCATACAGCCACAATGCTTGGGGATATGTGGTATTTTACATATTTGAAAAGAAAGTATTGTACTGTCACTTTCATAGAATTGGCTTTTTTATTTTATAAAATATCTACAACAAATATTAACCGTAGAATCAAATGGTATCGTTCTTACACTGTATGGAATCGATTTGAATCGAGTCGTTTTTGAATTGAATCGTAACCTGTGTATCTAGATGCATATCGAATCGTTTATCACAGAGAGATGTGCAACCCTAGTTAATACTTGCAAATATCATTTTCAACACTTGCTACATAGACATCCTATGTATATTAAATAACATTGACATTCATTTATGACATTTCAATGACACTTATTTTTAATGTGATGGTGTCACACCAGTAAAATCCAGGGCTCACAGTAAAGACAGAGGATCTGGTGCACCATACAAGCACACAGCCTTCTTACAACCATGTCGAGCTTCTCCTGTCAGATGGTTCACATTCTCTTGCCACCTTCATCAATGCCAGCATAATCAGTGAAGGTCTCACCTTCCAGCTGGGTTTGGGCCGGACCACCCTGCCTCACCCAATTCCAGCCAACGCTCTGGACGGTCACCTGCTAGGGATCATCACCAACCAGACTTCCATATGCTCCTGTCTGGCAATCACCAAGAGACTCTCCAGTTCCACATCCTGCCCTCTCCTCACATTCCGGTGATCCGAGGATTCCCTTGGCTGTGCCAACACAACCCTCACAATGACTGGACCACAGGTGCCATCATCGGGTGAATGCTTCCCTCCACCAGATTTGCCTGAAGCAAGCTACCACACATCTGTGCCCACCTTCGCCCAGTGTCCTCCTGAATACCATAAATTCAAGGAGGTGTTCAGCAAGGCCAAGTCTCTGCCCCTGCACCAACCTTATGACTGCGTCATGGACCTGCAGCCTGGCACATCCCTGCCCAAGGGATGTCTTTACTCCCTGTCTGCTCCTGGGAGAGGGTGTATGGAAACCTACATCGCAGATTGCTTGGCCAGTGGCATCATCTGTCCATCATCCTCTCCTGCAGGGGTAGGTTTCTTTGTGGTGTAGAAGGATAAGACTGAGGCCCTGTATTGACTATCGGGCCTAAATGTAAAGGACACTTACCCCTTTCCACTCATCAGAGTTCCAGCTCGTTGAGGGGGCCACTATCTTTACCAATCTGAAGCTCCACAATGCCTACCACCTGGTCAGTATCCAAGAGGGCGATGAGTGGAAGATGGCCTGTAACGCTTTAACGCTAATGCTCTGGCCATCTTCCAAGCCTTGGTTGAGGACATGCTCAGAGACATACTCAACCGCTATGTGTTCGTTTACCTCAAGGACATCCTTATCTACTCCAAGTCCCAGGAAGAACATGTCCACCACGTACAGACTGTTTTGCAGTGTCTTCTGGAAAACTCACTCTTTGTTAAGGCAGAAAAGTGTGAGTTCCATGCCTCCTCCATCTCCTCCCTGGGGTACATCGTTGCACAGGGCAATATCTAGATGAACCCGGCTAAAGTCTCAGTGGTCTTTTCCTGGGCAGTTTCTGACTTCCAGAAGCAGCTCCAACAATTCTTGGGTTTAGCAAATTTTACTGCTGCTTCATACGAAACTACAGGTAAGTCGCTGCCCCCCTCACGACTCTCTCCTCTTTGAAGTTCGCCTTCCACTGGACCCAAGCCACGGAATAGACTTTCGGACACCCAATGCACGATTTACCTTTGCCCCCATCCTTCAAGGTCCTGATTCCGACTGACAGTTTGCAATGGAAGTGGATGCTTCCAATGTGGGAGTGAGGGTTGTCTTGTCGCAAAGTGCCACCACCACCAGAAACTCCATCCCTGCGTCTTCTTCTCTCAGCACCTATCTCCGGCCTTGAGAAAATATAACATTGGCAACAGGGAGCTCTTGGCAGTCAAGCTGGCTCTTGAAGACACTGGCTGGACAGGACCAAGCTGCCATTCCTGGTTTGGACTCATCATTAAAACCTTGAATACATTCGGATGGCTAAGAGACTAAACTCCAGTCAAGCTCAATGACAAGGAAGATAGCTTAACTACTAGATGCAATTTTGGTCTTTTTTAACAACCTATAGTAAGACTTATCTTTGTGTGGAAATCAAGATCGACAGAATATACATTTTACAGCATGTGTTTCTGGAATGCTCTTGGTGTCATCCAGTATAACTTCAGAAGAAGTTATAATATCTAATCTCACTTTGTGTAAACGCAAGTTCTGTCCAGTGTTTCTGGTATCACTGTTCCTGAAGGAAGCTTCAGTAAACAACTTCAAAAGATAGCTTTCAAGTCTTTGGTGCTATATTCATATAAAAAAAACCCTGGTGTAATATTTTGAAAGCAGAAGAAACTGACCATGAGTACAAGAAGTAGATTCATATGAAGAAGCATCACTTCTCAAGTTATCGTGTGTTCCTGAGTCCTATCTGCTGGCTAGTTGGTATTTGGGTTCATTTGGACCAGACCAAGGGAAATAAATGATGCATTGTCAAACATGTCCAAACGTGGGGAAAAGAAACAATATATTATTATATTAACAGTTTATGCAGTACGTTAATGCTTCTGATACAGTATGTGTATTAGGTTGTTTATTAATACATGATTAGATAAGCATGTATGAGCAAGTATGATCATAGGACCGCATGTTATGATTAATGGTAGAGACACGACCGCTTCATTTGCTTTCACACCACAAACCTTTATTTATTCTTGAAACAATCTTTGAGGTTTCCCTCATTTGCAGAGAGCCAATTTAAACAAGTGGGACAGTTTCCACAGCTACTGTTGATGGTTTCCACAGAGCTTTGACTTCAGACGTTTTCACCTCAGTGGTTTTAAGACCACACTGTGCTGTCTCTTCCTGTCAAACAAGTGATGTGTACGCCACACCCTCCACAGACCAAGTACGTTTGACAGTCATGAGTGTCCTTCCTGACTCCATTACACATTAAGCAGACAAAAAAAGAAATATAGACACTTTGACCATGAGAGAGAGAGAGACAGGAAGAATCATGAGTGAGAAAAAACAGACAGATTATTATTCTAAACACATTTTATTAAGTAGATCCTTCCTCCAACACTGACCCAAACAAACCAGCAGAGGAACATTATAAAGCAAAGTCTATCTGGTGGCCCCATACACAACACTTGTCTCCAGCTCTCTGTCCGATGCAGGCCTTCTTCTTTTTGCCTGGAAACTTAGAGCTGCGTAGTTCAGTTCATCTGATCCCAGATTCTGTTAATCAGAGTATATAGAGTCACATCACACACACACACACTGTAGCTTAGTTTCACAAAAATCCTTATTTGTGGTGTCTGTGTATGACAAAAGCTCATAAACAGAATTACGTTTGCTACACTGCACTGTGGTTATGTTTACATTTTAAAGTAACAATGTTGTAACTGCTTGTTGTTTGTAACGGTATGCAATGAAAATGCAAAACAAATCTTCTGATTGAGCTGATGGAGCATTCCTGTGTGTTTCAGAGGGGAAATCAGTGTTAGGAAGAAGAGAGTGAGGAGGCTAATGAACCTCACTTTAGAGATCACAGCTGAAATTAGAGTTTAAAAGTAGGAATTACCAGGATCATTTTTAATTGAGCTAAAATAGGACTATTTCCTGTTTGATGCCACTGAGCATTAACTTTAAAACCATAAACACAGTTTATTTAAAGTTCTGGGTTCACCTCGTTTCTTTCTGTCTGCGTTTCTTCATTCACGGCTAAACGGCAAAAGACAAAGTGTGATTATTTCATTATTACTGATCATATTACTGAGGATTTATCCATCATGCGCTAGAAATAATTTTCCTACTGTACCTTTCTGGAGTTTCCTGATTTTAACAGCAGGAATTACTAGTATGGTGAGGAAAACAATCAGACCGACCAGGATCAAACTCATTAGGTCTGTCTTTGAATCAGACTCATCTACAAGAAAAGTCATAGAATAAGTATAGTAATAATTACTAGCTCATTCATTTACGATAAAAAGGACAACCTTACCTTCAGTTTTAATGTCCAGTCCACCATCAGATTCACCGTTACCTAAAAAGAAATGTTGATGGAATAAGTTTTGGTTTGCAGTTTGTTTGTCTTCATGCTGTTTTCATACATTATCGAGATACACTGTTAAAATGATGAGAAAAAGATAACTGCAAGGCAATTCTTAACTCCAATCTTACCTTGTACGATTAAATGAACTGCATTGGAAATGATTGTATGTGCATTTATGAAGAATCCACAGAAATACAGTCCAGAGTCAGATACTACCACCCGTTTGATTGTGAGAAAGACAGTGGAGATGTTGGAGCTCATTTCAAATCCTTTTTGAAACCCATCACAGTAGAAATCATCGCCACCATAACCGTACATAGAGGAGATGCAGCTGGGCTTGCTTCCGTTGATCAGTCTGAACCACTCAGTCAGAGTTGGCTCTACGGTAATGTTGAGGCACAGCAGTGTGACTTCTTCACCAGGCTGGACCTCCACAGAAACCGAGTCAGACATCCAGCCTGAAAAAGAAGCAGAGACAACAAGACATTTACTCCTCAAATTTGCAATTTTCAATTAGTTAAATTATAGTAAATCAAAAACAAAATACTAACTAATCAGCATATTAAAATATAAAGGTGGGTTTCTGGATCAAAGAGAGATAATAACTGTATTTGCTGCTAAGGAATGACTGAATACCAGGACTTACTGAGGCTGGAAAGAAGCAAGGCTGTTATTAAGGTGAAGCTTTCCATTGTGCGTTGAACCATGTCACAGCAGGGGCATTTTATATCACTGTAGAGGGGCTTTCATTGGAAAGGGGCGGGGTATTGAATAGTTCATGCAAGGAAGCTCAAATCTGTCACCACCAGTGGCGTTTTCTTGCAGAGGCCAAGGGAAGCCAGGCTTCCTCAGTTATTTCTGGATCAAAGAGAGATAATAACTGTATTTGCTGCTAAGGAATGACTGAATACCAGGACTTACTGAGGCTGGAAAGAAGCAAGGCTGTTATTAAGGTGAAGCTTTCCATTGTGCGTTGAACCATGTCACAGCAGGGGCATTTTATATCACTGTAGAGGGGCTTTCATTGGAAAGGGGCGGGGTATTGAATAGTTCATGCAAGGAAGCTCAAATCTGTCACCACCAGTGGCGTTTTCTTGCAGAGGCCAAGGGAAGCCAGGCTTCCTCAGTTATTTCAGAATATAACCATCATTTAATAAAATCACACTCAACAGTTTACGTAATCCCTCTGTGATGTGTCTGTCGTCTCCTCCTCGTCTCTCTTCATTAATTATTGAGCGTTTCACGATGTGTAAAACAGCGCCCCTCTAAATGTTACGGGGTGAATGAGCGTTGAAAACATGTCACTGCACCCTGTTGTCTGTGAGGAGGCCAAGCTGCGCTGGCCTCCCTTGGTGAAAAAAAAAAGAATGATTGACCAATCAGGTGAGGCTATTGTCACGATACTGCTCCCCTGTGCTTGATCAGGACAGTGTAAAGGGAAGCCGCGAACTCGTTGGCATCAGGCCAATCAAATCCCAGTATGTGTTATCGTCAACGTCAATGAATTAAATAACGGAAGATTCGTTGCTTTGTGTTCATCTCTTGATAAACTAGCTAATTTTTTAAGCGTGATTATGGAGGGTGGAGATTTTGAGTAAAAAAGTAGTAAATAATTTTACTAAACTGCCTCTACAACAGCAACTCCGGATTAAATCTGACGGCCGGCCAACACCAAAACTAGAGCTCCGTTGCGCCATAGTACGGAGTCCGTACGGAGAGGAAGAAAGGTTTTCGGACCTTTAATGAGGAGAATTAAGTCCGCACTGAGTGGTTAGCTGGTAGCGCCAAGCTACAGCGGCTATTCTGCTGGCCCTGTCTCCTTTTTGACACGGATTCCTGCTACCTGAATAATCATATAATAATGAGAGAGAGAGAGAGAGAGAGAGAGAGAGAGAGAATCGGTGCTCAGCGTGTGTAAGTCCTAGTAAAATGATGCTGGGCGAGTCTAATAGTTCATCCGACCACGGGAAATAGCAACATATAAACTGCAACATCAGTTTTTCTGCTCCCACCCCGTAAAACATACACAGCTTAGAGGTTGTGTTTTGCTTGGCTTCCTCGGAAATTTTCCCCACGCCACGCCCAGAGCTGCCAACTTTTGAAAAAACCTTGGAGTGAGATTTTGTCGGGGGTAACCACAGAGCTGCCAACTCTCACGGTTTGACCGTGAGAGTTGGCAGCTCTGTTGTAAGTATAGTCTCAGATGAGAGTTTAGATTCCCATCTGACTTCTCGAGGTAGTTTCTCCCGCTGTCTCACTCTTCTTCTGTCGCTAATTTCGGATGCAGCATATATGGGTGCAGTACATATGGTTCAGTGGCGCTCATCAGCGCCATCTACCGTCGGGGAGTTTGGAAAGGAACGAACGCTTCTAGGCTGAAGATCTGATTTTTTTTTTTTTTTTTTGCCGTGAGAAATTGGATGTGTGGCGTATGTGCGTGTGTAAACAGGCAAAAGAGTGTGTCACACGGTCAAACCGTGAGAGTTGGCAGCTCTGCACGCCACTGGTCACCACATAATATCTGTACCAGTTGCAATTTGAGCCGTCTGATGCACAGCTAATAAGGTCAGACATACATTAATCACATGCAAGTTTGTTGCTGCCCATGCTCATCTCAGAGTCAGTCTGCTGCTCCTGTGTGTTTTAATGACACTGAATGAATGACTGAAGGAAGCGGCTTAGATTCGCCAGGCATCATTATTTGATGCTCAGAGCAACTGACCTAGTATAAAGTGTAAGAAAGCCCGGTGTCAGTATTTGACGAGTTGGGAGTGAGGAGGTGTTGCACCACTGGTCTGTATGATGGAGCTAGAGATGTAGCCTTTTGCCACAATCTCTACTGTCTTGTGACATTTTTGTGGCCGAATACGAAACCTCTAAAATTAAAACATTTTCACCAGCCCCCATGGGCACACCAATTTTGCTACTGTTCAATTAGTCCTTAGTTACTCTTTATACATGATACACAAAGGAACTTGTTGCAAGTTTGATAGAAGCTGCAGTTTCACTGTGGTGCCAATTTTCCAAAACACTCTTGCACTTGCTTCCTCTCCACGAAACCAAAAACATAACAGTGGAATAACAATAGTTTCATAGGTTAATACTTGCAAATATCATTTCAAAAACTTGCTACATAGACATCCTATGTATATTGAATAACCTTTACATTAATTCATGACATTTCAATGACACTTATTTTTAATGTGATGGTGTCACATCAGTAATATCCAGGGCTCACATGTTCTGGTGCACCATACAAGCACACAGCCTTCTTTCAACCATGTCAAGCTTCTCCTGTCAGTGTCAGGCTTGGACAAGGAGGGAGGACTCAGATGCAGGTCAGAGGCAGTATTCAGGCTTTTATTCTAAATAAAAAACTCACAGATGGGATTCCTGGCATGGGCTGTGAACGAGCAAAGCAGGTTGGAAACACATGGACGCACAAAATACTCAGACGCAGGAGAAAGGGAGACACAGATTATTTAACACATGAGGGTAATGGGCAACAGGTGGAAACAATGAGGAACCAGGGATGACATCAGACTGGGGACACATGAGGAAGGGCAAGTGACCTGAAACAAGAGGAGAGTTACTCTTCAAAATAAAACAGGAAATTCACAAGACCGAAAACCCAAGACAAGATAAAACTCATCACGGTGTGACAGTACCCCCCGTTAAGGGACAAATCCCAGATGTCCCAAAGGTCCTTGAATCCCTGGTCCAGGAGGGCAGGCAGAGGGGGCCTGGAGGAGGGGCTCGGGAGGCCGGGCAGGAGGGCGAGACCAGGTATGAGGGTGACCAAGCGAACAGGGCTGCTTGGGAGGCCGGGCAGGAGGGCAACCAAGCGGACGGGGCCGCTCGGGTGGCTGGGCAGGAGGGCGAGCAAGCCGATGGGACCGCTCGGGAGGCCGGGCAGGAGGGCGACCCAGCGTGCGGGGCCGCTCGGGAGGACGGGCAGTAATGTGACCCAGCGAGCAGAGCCCCTCAGGAAGGTTGCGTGGCTCCCCATCTGGACCGGAACAGGCGATGAGTGAACCGCCAATAGGCTGCGTGGAGCAGGCGCAGGACGGACCCCGTCGGGACAGGAACAGGAACCGGCGACGAGCTAACCCCCAATAGGCTGCGTGGATCAGTCGTAGGACGGTCCCTCGTCGGGACAGAAACAGGCAACGAGCGAACCCCCAATGGGCTGCATAGAACAGGCGGAGGATGGTCTCCCATCGGGACAGGAACAGGAACCGGCTACGAGCGAACCCCCAATAAGCTGTGTGGAGCAGGCGTAGGACGGTCCCCCGTCTGGACTGGTGACAGACGATGCTCCGCCTGGACAGGTGACGGACGGGCCTCCGCGTGGACTGGGGATCGAGCTGAGGCATGGGCTGGTAGCATGGCTGTGGCTGGTGGAGCTAGGTGCTCCTGCAAGACCGGGAGCCCTGCCGAAAGATGTCCGAGGTGGGACGCCATTGCTGTCTGGAACTCCTCCAGGCAGGACAGGTGGGATTCTCGGGCCTGGAGAAGTTCCACCAACTGCCTAACCCCTGCTGAGTCCATACTGGTCCGAGTATTCTGTCAGGCTTGGACAAGGAGGGAGGACTCAGATGCAGGGCAGAGGCAGTATTCAGGCTTTTATTCTAAATAAAAAACTCACACATGGCTGCTCACTCAAAGACACTTAACTGTTAAAAACAACTTTTTTCAAATTACACTATTCTCCTAACAGGAAGAGGAAACTCCTGAATCCTCATTCTTGGTGGCTGTATTAAAGTGAAATATTATAATTGAACTGACTTTTGAAACACAGGTTTGCATAAACAGTTTGTTTGTTTTGTCTGTGGACCCGGACTGAGAGACAGAGAGGCTGAGCGACAGAGGGGTATTCCACCAAACTCGCTAATTAAAGCGGCGCTTACCTGGTTAAGCCTGGTTAGAACTAACGCCAACTTCCACTTGCGGCTAAACCCGTTCCATTAACGCATTTCAGCCGCGCCTTGTTGAGGCTTATTCAAGCCAGGTTAAAGTTGTCTTGTGTTACGCCGTTCACGGGATATGAAGCCAGACCAGAATCGTGAATGTCGAATCATCGAGAAAATGGCAGAAAAGACCAGCGCAAAAAATATTGATGGAACTGTATGAGGAGTACAAACCCATCATAACCAATAAAGGGAATACTGTAGTGATAAATAAAAATCGCGAGGCTGCTTGGGCAAGAATTGCCGAACGATTAAATACGGAAGTACCGTTAAGAGTAACATGTTCTAATATAACACTGACAACGATTTCTCTAACGTGAGGATAGTGTAGAGGTAACGTGCCGGCTTTACACGTGGCCGGCCACTGTTCAATTCCCGACCATGGAAGTTTGAGAAACTTCTTTCTTTGTCTGGAACTCTCTAGGGACTGTGCGCGTCTTTACTGAAGACCTCTGCCAGGTCGTGGTAGGCAGAGGGGATGGTGGCGAGGTCTACCGGTGCAGGATGGGCTGGGGTTACTGGAGCATCGGAGGGAGCAGCAGAATGGAGACAGTTGGAGTGGCAGTGTACACTCCAGCTGCCAATCCGTGCCCAAGACCAGTCGATGTGGGGGTTGTGTAATTTTAGCCAGGGGAGACCGAGGACCACAGGAGACTGGGGTGAGGGGATTATGAAGAGTTGGATCTTCTCACTGTGGTTGCCAGACAGGAGGAGTGTCAGGGGGGCGGTGCGGTGAGTGACCCTGGCTAATAATTGGCCATCCAGGGCGAAAACCTCCTTGGGGACCGGAAGAAGGAGTGTGGGGATGTGAGCCTGGTCTACCGTGCCCACGTCGATAAAATTCTCGTCGGAGCCTGAGTCGACGAGCACCGGCAGGGATAAGGGCTGAAGAGACCAGATAAGGGTTCCCTGGAGTAGGATGCGAGAGGGGGAGGTAGCCACGGAGGCAGTTCGGCTCATCAGCGCTCCCCTGTCGCATGATAAGCCCGGGCTTTTGGCTGAAGGGGGCAAAGGGGAAGGGCGTGACTGGGCCTTCCTTTAGCCTACGCCGGCTTCCGCTGGTGAGAGGTGCATGCGGCCCAGCTGCATTGGCTCCTCCGCAGGCTGGACAGAGGGAGGAGGCATGGCAGTGGGGCGGAGAGGCACCGCGGAGGGCTTTTGGGGCTGAAGGTGAGCAGGAGGGGACCTTAGGGACCTTTCCCTACGTCTCTCCCTGAGCCTATTGTCGAGTCTTATAGCTAGGGTGATGGCCCACCATAGCTCCTTGGGCCGACAGGGCGTTAAGGAGGTGCTCGGTCTCGGCCGGGTCCATGTGGCCAGATGATTCTGTTGTGTTTTGTCTGTGGACCCGGACTGAGAGACAGAGAGGCTGAGTGGCAGGTAAAGTGTTTATTTACAACAGGTAATTGTGCATCGAGTTGGTGCGGATGATGTGGCCATG
This sequence comes from Eutrigla gurnardus, assembly GCF_963514095.1. Lineage (NCBI taxonomy): Eukaryota > Metazoa > Chordata > Actinopteri > Perciformes > Triglidae > Eutrigla > Eutrigla gurnardus. Next base: position 15,455,241 of record NC_139934.1, read on the forward strand.
CGGGTAGATCGGCAGGGGACAGCCGAGGTGACGAGCAGGCAGGCAGGCAGGAGTCCGGCGGAGAGGCGCTGGGGATTTCCTGGAGAGTGAAGCCACAAGACAGGCTTTAGCGGAGAAAGCTACGGTACACAGAAGCACGTTTAGGCTAACGATGGTGAACGATACGGAGCGTGTCAACATCACCGTAGGGACTGAATCATCTGGCGATGAAGTGGTGGAGAGAGCTGAATGGGAAACAGGTGCGCCACTCCGCCTCGACCGTCGACACGCCTTGCGGACACACCCCGAGGAGGAGCCGGTGAGGGAGAGGAAGGAGGGGGAAAACAGACAGGGAAAGACAAACAAGACAAAAAACCCCAAAACCGTGACAAACTTATCTAAATGCACTGCTCTCGGTGTCATCAAGTATAGCTTCAGAAGAAGTTATAATATCTAATCTGACTTTGTGTAAACGCAAGTTCCGTTCAGTGTTTCTGGTATCACTGTTCCCGAAGGAAGCTTCAGTAAACAACTTCAAAAGATAGCTTTCAAGTCTTTGGTGTTATATTCATATAAAAAACCTTGGTGTAATATTTTTAAAGCATAAGAAACTGACCATGAGTACAATTTGGAGATTGATATGATGAAGCATCACTTCTTCAGTTACAATGTGTTCCTGAGTCCTATCTGCTGGCTAGTTGGTATTTGGGTTCATTTGGACCAGACCAAGGGAAATAAATGATGCATTGTCAAACATGTCCAAACGTGGGGAAAAGAAATGATATATTATTATATTAGCAGTTTATGCAGTACGTTAATGCTTCTGATACAGTATGTGTTTTAGGTTCTTTATTAATACATGATTAGATAAGCATTATAAGTATGATCATAGGACCGTTAGAAAGGTTAGTGTGAAGTCTTGCTGTCAATTATAATTATAAAGAAAATCAAAATTGGCAAAAATTGTGATGGTCAGGTCAGACTTAAAAAAACAAACCAAAATAAACATTGTTGTGAAAAAAATAGTAAGCTTGAATATAGGAGGAGAGTCTATGGGTTGTATCAATAACAGCGCTTTATTAGCACAAATATCAGGAAAACATATTCCGGCAGTTAAACGTGCACGGACCTAGTAGTGAACTCAACATAGGGTTGAATTTACTCAAAAGGCGCTTACAACAGAATGCGCAGCTTATTTCATTGAGACTCAGCATGAGTCTGATTGGCTCATTCTATAGATGCAGGCGGAGCGTAATTTTAGCATGCCGCGGCCTGGTTGGAGCGCTGGGTATCTCCACCCACACTGGCTCATACGGTCCATCCCTCCGGGTGCTGTCTTCTATGTATGTGTATGTATGTTGTCGAGATGCACATATATCATATACTCCCCCCCTGTGCGGATTCCGCTAAGGAATGTGTCCTATGTATATTGTTTGGCCCCTACCCCCGCTGCTCTCTCGCCTGTGCCTGTGGGTGTGTATGTGTGTGTAGTAATTTGAAACATGTGTGATTAGCTTATGTATTTACATTTTTCTCCACAACATGAATTGGAATCTGCACAAAGAAACACAATCGATGCTTCTCCAACGTAAACTTATAGTACATTTTTGACAACCACAATTGTCACCTGATTATTCCTTTATTAATATCCTGTCTCCACTGATTCTCCAAAGAGTCTAAATACAGCAGTTCTTTTTATTTTAAACAAGTTGGACAGTTTTCACAGCTTCTGTTGATGGTTTCCACAAAGCTTTGACTTAAAGTGTAAGACCGGCGAAAATGGACCCCATAGTCTTTTTCGCCATGAAAAAACATCAAATAAGCCATCCAGACATTTTTTTTCAGTGATCACCCATGTATCGAGAAAGCCTCAAAAGACGCTAACAGCCCCATAGTGCTAAAACTGATTAGATTGGGGCGATGAGCCTAACGCATCCACAACGGCATATTTTAACCACTAATATTGCTCAAAATAGCACCAAACCTCTTCAGTAGCATGATAAGGGTCCTTACACATAAAACCAACACCAACAACGTAGTTAGCGAACCCGGAGTTTATTAAAAAGGACTGTTTTGAAAGACTTACTCACTGCCCAACTTTCAGGTACTCTCGTAGTATAGTCCGTACAAGTCGATTATCGAATGCAATGAAACAGGAGATGATTTGTTCCAGTAAAACACGTAGTTGTGGTTTTATTTCCTTTCATTTCCGTGTCAACACTCGATAGACATCATCACAAACAGCCAAGTAATGCATTTTCCATGGAATTATAAATACCAAGACTTTCCTCATTGAACTGAACTCCAGTGCATTCGGTAATCCACTTGTATGGACTACCTGTCAACATGGACCTACTGGTAAGGCACAGACTTGTAAACTAGTCTTTTTTAATAAACTCCGAGTTCGCTAACTACGTTGTTGGTGCTTAGTTTTATGTGTAAGGACCCTTATCATGCTGCTGAAGAGGTTTGGTGCTATTTTGAGCAATATTAGTGGTTAGAATATGCCGTTGTGGATGTGTTAGGCGCATCGCCCCAATCTAATCAGTGTTAGCGCTATGGGGCTGTTAGCGTCTTTCAAGGCTTTCTCGATGCATGGGTGATCACTGAAAAAAAATGTCTGGATGGCTTATTTGATGTTTTTTCATGGCGAAAAAGACTATGGGGTCCATTTTTGCCGGTCTTACACTTTAAGACTTAAGACACACTGTGCTGTCTCTTCCTGTCAAACAAGTGATGTGTACGCCATTACACATTAGGCAGACAAAAAAAAGAAATATAGACACTTTGACCATGAGAGAGAGAGACATCAGAAAGAATCATGAGTGAGAAAAAACAGACATAGTATTCTAAACATGTTTTATTAAGTAGATCCTTCCTCAAACACTGATCCAAACAAACAGCAGAGGAACATTATAAAGCAAAGTCTATCTGGTGGCAGCATACACAACGTTTGGCTCCGGCTCTCTCTCCGAAGCAGGCCTTCTTCTTTTTGCCTGGAAACTTAGAGCTGCATAGTTCAGTTCATCTGATCCCAGATTCTGTTAATCAGAGTATATAAAGTCACATCACACACACTGTAGCTGAGTTTCACAAAAATCCTTATTTGTGATGTCTGTGTATGACAAAAGCTCATAAACAGAATTACTTATTTAATTTGCTTCACCGCACTGTGGTTATGTTTACATTTTAAAGTAACAATGTTGTAACTGCTTGTTGTTTGTAACTGTATGCAATGAAAAGGCAAAATAAATCTTCTGATTGAGCTGAAGGAACATTCCTGTGTGTTTCAGAGGGGAAATCAGTGTTAGGAAGAAGAGAGTGAGGAGCTAATGAACCTCAGTTTAAAGATCACTGCTGAAATTAGAGTTTAAAAGTAGGAATTAACGGGAACATTTTTAATTGAGCTAAAATAGGACTATTTCCTGTTTGATGCCACTGAGCATTAACTTTAATACCATGAACACAGTTTATTTAAAGTTCTGGGTTCACCTCGTTTCTTTCTGTCTGCGTTTCTTCATTCACGGCTAAACGGCAAAAGACAAAGTGTGATTATTTAATTATTACTGATCATATTACTGAGGATTTATCCATCATGCACTAGAAATAATTTTACTACTGTACCTTTCTGGAGTATCCTGATTTTAACAACAAGAACAATGACGAGTATGGTGAGGAAAACAGTCAGACCGACCAGGATCAAACTCATTAGGTCTGTCTTTGAATCAGACTCATCTACAAGAAAAGTCATAGAATTAGTATAGTAATAATTACTAGCTCATTCATTTACTATGAAAAGGACAACCTTACTTTCAGTTTTAATGTCCAGTCCACCATCAGATTCACTGTTACCTAAAAAGAAATGTTGATGGAATAAGCTTTGGTTTGCAGTTTGTTTGTCTTCATGCTGTTTTCATACATTATCAAGATACACTGTTAAAATGATGAGAAAACGATAACTGCAAGGCAATTCTTAAATCCAATCTTACCTTGGACGATTAAATGAACTGCATAGGAAATGATTGTATGTTCATCTTTGTAGAATCCACAGAAATACAGTCCAGAGTCAGATACTACCACCCGCTTGATTGTGAGAAAGACAGTGGAGATGTTGGAGCTCATTTCAAATCCTTCTTGAAACCCATCACAGTAGAAATCATCGCCACCATAACCGTAGATGGAGGAGATGCAGCTGGGCTTGCTTCCGTTGATCAGTCTGAACCACTCAGTCAGAGTTGGCTCTACGGTAATGTTGAGGCACAGCAGTGTGACTTCTCCACCAGGCTGGACCTCCACAGAAACCGAGTCAGACATACAGCCTGAAACAGACAGCAGAGACAACAAGACATGTATTCCTCAAATTTGCAACATTTCAATTTGTTAAATTGTAGTAAATCAAAAACAAAATAAAATCTGGATAAAAGAGAGATAATGACTGTATTTGCTGCTAAGGAATGACTGAATACCAGGACTTACTGAGGCTGCAGAGAAGCAAGGCTGTTATTAAGGTGAAGCTTTCCATTGTGCGTTGAACCATGTCACAGCAGGGGCATTTTATATCACTGTAGAGGGGCTTTCATTGGAAAGGGGCGGGGTATTGAATAGTTCATGCAAGGAAGCTCAAATCTGTCACCACATAATATCTGTACCAGTTGCAATTTGACCCGTCTGATGCACAGCTAATAAGTGTAGGACAACAAGGGTAATACCTAATGGTACCTACGTAAACTGTGTATGTAAGGAAACTAAGGACGATATTAAAATATGTATATCAATGTGTATTAATCTACAATTTTAATACCTGCTCTCGTAAAAGGGGCACCATCTGTTGGTCAGACAGAACTTTATAGAATTCACGTTAATGACTCTAATGACCACTTATTAATTAATTAACAATCAATCAATATCATTTAATAAATCAGTCTCATTTCCTTAGAATATAAGTTCTAGAAATAGGGATCTTTGTATTCTGCACAGAAGAAATATCCACGGACAACGACTTTATGCTTTAGGGGAATTTATTGATTAACTAGGGATTAAACAAAAGTGAATAAAACAATAACAGATGTAATAAACAAAACACCAATACAACGCCAGAAATATAACTGGAAATGTGATTAACAGCTCATCTAGCACGTTTGGCGATAAAGGCGAGTGTGTTCTTTCTAAGAATTTGGACTCCTTAGTAAGAGGAAAAGGTGAATAATAGGATAAATGACCTCACAGATATTAGATATTAACAGACGCTATACTTAGTTTCACCCTGCAACTCGGTCATTACTGTTGAATGCAGATTCGGTCTTACTTTGGGACGCTTCTTCTCGGCTTACTGAAACTCCAAGCGGTCGCTCTTCCGTCGGTGACGTAGACCCGAAGGGATCTTCCTTGCCGTGACCCGAGGGAACCGTTAGCGCCGATCTGCGGTAGTTTCGTAGCGGGCGTCCGTCTTTGCTGTAATCCGTCTTAGTTAAACAGCTGTCTTCTCCTTGAATTCGGCCTTGGGTGGCTTAGGTATAAGCGTTAGTCAATATGCCAAATCTTTGCGGCCGCTGGTTGAGTTAGCATTGATCAAAAAGGCTTGCGGAAAAAGAAAAGCTAAAAATGCAAAAATGAAGAATCTAACGTCGAACAAACTATTCTAATAAAAGGAGTAAAAATTGGGAACTAAGAAAAGTACGAAACTTGAAGAGGGTAAGAGCAAAGGCGAAGGCCGGGTGGCCAGCGCCTGGTGGCACGGGGGAGGGAAAAGCCTGGGAGGGAAGAGCGCAACCGGTGTCTGTAACATGCAGCTTTTATACTGACTGAGGGGGCGTGTCCAGGAGGGACCTGTTCGAGTTACAGTCCGAAATCTTTGTGAGTTAAACTGTTAACCAAAACTAAATGCAATCCTATGACTAGAACGTTTGAACACCATCTCGCCGTTATGGTCAAAGTTGGCACATAGAATGATAGGTCACACAGAATGAAACATGAACTGTAAACATTTCTCTGTACAAATAATTTTTGGTAGAGTTGAAAGGAACTTTGATCCAACACATACAATGCAAACCTATCAAGCTAGCCCAAACAAGTTTGGTAACTTAGTTAGCATTTTGTCCTCGGGATGCGGGCAGATTAATGAGCAAACATAATTTCGTCTGACTGCGTGAGTGCAGTAGTAAGTCCATTACAATGACAATGTAAATTTTTTTGCATTTTTGGTAACTTCTCTGTCCTTCGGCGTAGAACGACGGGAAGTTCGCCAGTATGCTTATAATTCCTCAATGATTAGTATGGATGGTTTTAAACTAATGTGGAACCCATATCTCATCCTTTTCTTGAATTGGTCAAAATGTGAACATGATTTCCTGCAGAGTTCATGTGACCCCTCTCTGCATGCCAGCAGACCAGGTCATTAGTTTATGACTCCCAAGAGGGGAGGAAGGGGTCTTCACCATGCCTTGGGAGCAAATGGTGAGGAAGAGATAAGGGGCCCTAGTTTCGTAGACCAGCGCAGGGCGGCGCAGGGTGGCGCAGCCGGCGCAGTGCAAGTTTCGACCCGCGCAGCCTTGCGCACCGTCAGTTTGGCAGTTTGGTAGATCGCCTGCGCCAAGATGGGTAGTGGCGGCGCAGCAGGGGGAGGCGTCACAGATTCAGCTTGGCGTAGCGGAAGTTTCGTGGCAAAAAGCCTCGCCGAGACTGCGCTGAAAGCTCGCCAGCTCCGACCTGGTCTACTTTCGGCACAAGGCGCAAGGCGTAAATAAAGTCCATTGATTCAATGCGAATCACAGCTGGCGGATCGGAAGTTTGGCGGACCGGCGCGCAGTGCGCACACGTCACCGAGACCTCACAGGCAGGTTTCCACAGTTCCAGGCACATTTAAATGCAATAAATAATCACAACAAACACTATTTAATGCAACTAATTGAATCAACACGTGAATGTATATCTATATAGATTGTCCCGTCACATCTGACGTCAGATCAAAGGCGGATGGCACGCGTAACGGAAACTCAGCCTCTCGGACCAAAACATCTCCCTCTCTCTCTCCTGTTTTTTATAATATGGGCATTGTTATTATTATGATACGCGCGCACAGCGCGTGATGAGCGTGGTGGGAGCGCCGGCGCTGCTTCTGTCATCGGGTTGTCAAGTGACGGATCTTACACTGAACCTCCCCTAACGCATTAAAGGAGAGGAGAGGAGCTCATTTGATTGGTGAAGATCTGAATCGGCTGTATTAATCCCAGTCCACGCCTCGTCTCCTCCTCGTCTCCCACTCACGCCTTCTTCTCCTCCCTCTTTCCCACTTGCGCGGGTGGGCGAGACGGGAGGTGTGCCTGCGCGAGCCTGCGCGGTGCACGAAACTTGCAAAGTCCAGGCGGACACACCCCGTCGGCGCGGCGCAGGTGCGCTGAAAGCTGACTGCACCAGGGGTCCGTTTCACAAAGCAGGTTTAGTAAAAACCTCGAGTTAGTTAACCCTGAGATGAGGGAAACTCTGGTTTTTCGGTTTCACAAAGCCAGTTCAGCATAAATCTGAGTCAGTTACCCGGGTAACATACTCCGTGAACCTAACCTGCTCGCTAGCAGGTTTGCTTCAACAAACCCTGAGTTTCTCCCTACATGTCTCCGCCTTTTTCCGGAATCTGAACCAACTCCGAAAAATTGTGCCGTCCTTTCATCATCAACCTAATCAACACGGAAATAAAAGTGATTCTAGCAGCTTTGCGTCGGGAGAGGATTTTGATTACCTTTCCTTCCAATCACATTAGATATTATCTAAACAATATTCTCCGACATTTTCAACATTTCATATCGTGGACATAATCCGCAACCAGATTCTTTGCGGAGCTAGCTTTTTTGCGAACGGGAGATTTATGAAATGTTTAAGTACATTCCCGTGTTGAAATACCTGCTTATATTTACTGTTTAATATGTGAAATATGATTAAAATCATATGCCTTGGTCAACGTATTTGCGCAATATTCTTATGCTTAATTTTCAACTGAAGCCACTTTCTTTCTGTGACTGGGGGGGATTACACCCAATGAAAATCATAATTTATTCATTGCCCTACTTTGTGAATTACGAGGATTGAACCGGTGTCGCCTGCATCATAGGCAGCGTTGCTAACCGTTACCCCACAGTGTCGCTCTGCAAAGCTGAAAATGAACACTTATTACCTTTAGATCAATTGACTGTTTCATTCAGTTGTACACATTAGATCGGGCAGTAAATGTCTGCCACGCCAACTATCGCTACTTTGCTGCAGTTACGTTGCTCCGCTTTCTCAGGATATGCTCATTTTCTACATAAACACTCGGTAATATCTAATAACACTCTCCCAGTTGCCATGGTGAATCGTAGTATCGGAGCTCCATTGATGATGGCTTTGTAGAGTCGGCAGGCACGCGCGTAACTCAGAGTTTACATACTCAGAGTTGACTGAACTAATTCAAAACCACTGTTCTGAAACCGAAAACTCAGAGTTGCCCATCTCAGAGTTGATCAACTCAGAGTTCAGGGTTAGGTTCATAGTTTGTTGAACCTGCTTTGTGAAACGGGCCCCTGGTCTACGAAACTAGGGCCCAAGGTGTTATCATTTATACTTCAATCGAGGCTCTCTGTCAAACAAAGGTTTTAATCAGTTTCCAGATGTGTTTAGGTGCCTCAAAGTCTGGTGACTCTGAAGGTCTGGTCCTCCTCGTTCGGGGTTGCCAGGAGAACTTGTAGATGCTCTGAATTAAGGGTTCGTAAATCCTCTAACCGAGCCATAAAGCGGCCTCACATTTCCTCCAGGTCGGTCCAGTGATCTGAAGGAGAATGTTTACTCATCTGCTGTGATGGGACCTTTGTCTGTATATCTTTTAAAGGTGAATAGTTCATCTTTCGTTCGTTGAGAAGTCACATCCGAGAATCGTGGGGCTGTGGCCCCTACATAAGGTCAGACACTAATTACATGTAAGTTTGTTGCTTCCCATGCTCATCTCAGAGTCAGTCTGCTGCTCCTGTGTGATTTAATGACACTAAATGAATGACTGAAGCGGCTCAGATTGGCCAGGCATCGTTATTTGATGCTCAGAGCAACTGACGTAGTGTAAAGTGTGAGAAAGCCCGGCGTCGGTATTTGACCAGTTGGGAGTGAGGAGGTGTTGCACCACTGGTCTGTATGATGGAGCTAGAGATGTAGCCTTTAACTCTCCTGTGTTGTGTCACTATTTTGTGGCTGATTACGAAACCTCTAAAATGTCAAACTTTTTTTTACTAGTCCCCATGTGCACACCATTTTTGCAACTGTTCAATTAGTCTTTAGTTCCCCCTGATTACATCTTTCCTTGTTACACAAGATAAGCAAAGGAACTTGTTACAAGTCTGATAGTAGCTGCAGTTTCACTGTGGCGCCAATTTTCCAAAACACTCTTGCACTTGCTACCTCTCCACAAAACCAAAAATATAGCAGTGGAATACAAATATTTGCATAGGTTAATACTTGCAAATATAATTTCAAACACGTGCTACATAGACATCCTATGTATATTAAATAACCTTAACATTAATTTATGACATTTCAATGACACTTATTTTTAATGTGATGGTGTCACACCAGTAAAATCCAGGGCTCACAGTAAAGACAGAGGATCTGGTGCACCATACAAGCACACAGCCTTCTTTCAACCATGTCAAGCTTCTCCTATCAGATGGTTCACATTCTCTTGCCCCCTTCATTGATGGCAGCATTATCAATGAAGGGCTCACCTTCCAGCTGGGTCTAGGGTCACCCTGCCTCACCCAATTCCAGCCAACGCTCTGGACGGTCACCTGCTAGGGACCATCACCAACCAGACTTCTCCGGTCCATGTTCTCCTGTCTGGCAATCACCATGAGACTCTCCAGTTCCACAACCTGCCCTCTCCTCACATTCCGGTGATCCTAGGATACCCTTGGCTGTGCCAACACAACCCTCACAATGACTGGACCACAGGTGCCATCCTTGGGTAGAATGCTTCCCTCCACCAGATTTGCCTGAAGCAAGCTACCACACATCTGTGCCCACCTTCGCCCAGTGCAGCTCCAGATGTGTCTGGGTTCCTCCTGAATACCACAAACTGAAGGAGGTGTTCAGCAAGGCCAAGTCTCTGCCCCCGCACCGACCTTAAGACTGCGTCATGGACCTGCAGCCCGGCACATCCCTGCCCAAGGGATGTCTTTGTTCCCTGTCTGCTCCTGAGAGAGGGTCTATGGAAACCTACATCGCAGATTGCTTGTCCGCTGGCATCATCTGTCCATCATCCTCTCCTACAGGGGCAGGTTTCTTTGTGGTGTAGAAGGATAAGACTGAGGCCCTGCATTGACTATCGGGGCCTAAATTTCAAGGACAGTTACCCTTTTCCACTCATCAGAGTTCCAACTCCTTGAGGTGGCCACTATTTTTACCAATCTCAATCTCCGCAACGCCTACCAACTGGTCCGTATCCAAGAGGGCGATGAGTGGAAGATGGCCTGTAAAGCTTTAACGCTAATGCTCTTGCCATCTTCCAAGCCTTGGTTGACGACATGCTCAGAGAACTGCTCAACCGCCATTGTTTACCTCTATGACATCCTTATCTACTCCAAGTCCCAGGATAAAACATGTCCACCACTTACAGACTGTTCTGCAGTGTCTTCTGGAAAACTCACTGTTTGTTAAGGCAGAAAAGTGTGAGTTCCATGCCTCCTCCATCTCCTCCCTGGGGTATATCGTTACACAGGGCAATATCAAGATGAACCCGGCTAAAGTCTCAGTGGTCACTTCCTGGGCAGTTTCTTATTTCCAGAAGCAGCTCCAACAATTCTTGGTTTCCCAAATTTTACTGCTGCTTCATACGAAACTAAAGGTAAAGGCTCATTTATGCTCTACGCTAGAGACGCATACGGATACGGACGGAGCCTTCGGTCCGTTCTCTGCGTACATTTCGTCCGTATTTCTGTCCGTATCCTACAAGCTTGCAGATGCGTACCGATACGGACCAAAACGTTGTAGTACCAACGGAAACCGTGGGGGCAGTGTCGGGCATTGTACACGAAAAAGTGCCGTGAATAGCATACACAAATTAAAAAACTTTTTAAACATGGCTGAACTATTTGAGGAGAGAGTTTACGAGTTGGTGAGAAACTATCCCCATATGACGCAACATCGCCTGGTCACAGGGACAGACAAATGCTGCAGAACAGCTGGGAGGAGATTGGGCTCGGCCTGAATGTGAACTGGACGGCAGCGAAGGAGAAGTGGAGGTCGATTCGAGACCGCTTCGTCCGACCCCACAACAAGACGCTCAGCAAGCGGAGTGGGGATGCCGCTGACGGGGGGAATGAACCGCCAATTCTGCGGCGCTTGGGATGGCTCAAGGCATATGTAAATCACCGAATGACTGCAACCAATTTTTCCCCTCCCGATTCAGTTAGTCCTTTATTTAACATTGTAGTATTCAGTATGTAATATGCACTTTTCTTCAATTCTAAAACATATGCTATGCTGACCCGGTTGATAATGAATTACTTTTTATTTCACAGATTACAATTTAACTAAATATAAATTGAACAACTGCCGTCTATCGATTCACACTGACAACCCTTTTCATGTGGTCCTCGTTCTATCCGCTAGAAAATGATGGCGACGAGACAGTTGTGACGCTGTACGCCGTCAATCCTCCTTCACCAGCATCTACCTCCTGCACGATGTCCAGTGATGTGGCAAGCCTATTGGTTGTTTGGACTACTTGTTTGAATAAGCTTAAATTTTAAATTTGTATTGTAAATGTTATGAAATGTTAACAAGCTGCACTGTTGTTTACAACAGCTATTTATTGTTATTTGCCAATTATTCTATTTGAATGTTGCTGATGTAGCCTACTGTCTGTAATGTTCTGTTTTTTAGAGACAAAGTGTTCCAATAATTGTCTGGGATGGATAAACTTCCCTTCACACACCTGGCATCTGTCAAGCAGAGGCATTATTCTATTTGAATAAAAGTGGCTTCCTCTTTGTAGATGTCTTATTTGACATTTGTGACACTCAATTTTTTTAGGGGGATAATATAATAATAATAATAATAATAATAATAATAATAATAATAATAATAATAATAATAATAATAATATAACATTCATTTTAAGAGCTTGAACTGATTTCTATGCCATGCTGTTACTGTGTGTGTGTGTGTGTGTGTGTGTTTAATGTAATGTGCCACGTTGGATGACGGCATCCTGCCAACTAACTCTTCCTTCATCAGTCTGAAAATACTCTTTGAATATATCCCAAACAGCCATGCCATCCTGCGTTGCTCTGGCAGCAGTGAAACAATAAAAAATATCGAGTGTCGAGCAGATTGGTGTCTCCCTGAAAAGCCTGCCTCCATTCTCCTGGTACACTTTCCGTGTTGATCAGTACCGGTGTGATGTATCTCTCAGCTTCTGGCTGGGACTGATCTGCATCACACAGATAGTTGTGTAGCACAACACAGGCCTTGGTGATGTCCTCTGCCACTTCAACTGACCTTGCTGCAAGTCAAGTATGCCGAATGAGTTCTCAATAACTCGCCTGGCCCTTGAATGTCGGTAGTTGTAGGTCCGCTGATCAGATGTGAGGCACCCCCCTGTTAAGATATATGGCAATTTATTACTTTTCTGGGACGAATGATACTAAAAGCACACAAATTCACTCAAACCAGCTTTGGTTTATGTTTTATTATAGTATTGTGTTCTTGTTTATGTTAATGCTGCAACATTATTGTTGATTAGTATTTCCTTTATATATTTCTTTCTAGGTACACCGACCTGAATATGGTCACATCAGGTTCACTTTCTGTGGAAATGCTTCATCACCCACAAAAACAGGTGGAGTGATGATCTCAGTTGCAGGTAGAGGAGCAGGGGGTGGAAGATGAAGCTTTCCCTGGATGAGCTGGGATCCAAAATGGGTCCTTGAGAAAACTCCAGCACCACTGTCTCTCCCATAAGCTCCAATGTCCACGTACCTGAATCTGTACTTTGCATCACAGACTGCCATCAGGATGAAACTAAAGTACCCTTTGTAGTTATAAAAACTACTGCCACTGTTGGCTGGTGCTCTCACCCTGATGTGTTTCCCATCTATGGCCCCGACGCAATTGGGATAATTCCACAGCTCCCAAAAATCCCTCTTGATCATCTCCCACTGTTCTGGCTCTGGAAAAGCCATGAACTCATCCTTGCCCACGGTCCATATAGCCTGGCACACCTCCTTGATTGATTGAATTTTTTGAATTTATTTATTTAAAAAAAGGGACAATGCACAAAAAAAACATTAATCTTGTAAAACAAGAAGAGATGCTTTGAGCCAGGTTATAGCAACAATTGCTAATTTCCGCCTGTAGTCCCTGGGCAGGTAAAGTGCTAAACAGATACAATATTAAGATTAATTGAAATAAGACATAATAACCATAATATTTAAAAAATTGACAGAATGCACTAATAAAAGCAGGGAAACAAGAGCGCCAAATCATAAAGTGCACAATAGAGACCAACAGCACATACACTCTCTCTCACTCTCATCACACATTCAAACACATACACATACAATACACAGATAACAATCATCCTCATCCTCAACCACACTCATAGCCAGACACATACACACACTCACATAATACTCAACAATGTGTGCAAACTTGCTTACTTAGTAACCAGCGCTTTGACAAGCATGAGAATGTGTGAGGATTTGTACATAGAATAAGTTCTGTGGGAAGGACATTCCACTGACTCATGGCCACACATGAAAAAGAAGAGCTGCCAAACTGAGTTCTACGTTGAGGAATACTGCACTCACCCCTCGTAACAGATCTAGTTAGACGTACTGTGTTTTCAGAGCAGAGTGTCACAAACTTTTTCAGAGGGGGGGCATAAGCATTATGAATAATTTTGTGAAGTAGACAAACATTTGAGTATATAATCAAGTTTTCAAAGCTCAAAATATCATATTTGGCAAGTACATGGCAATGATGGTAATGCCGTGGTTTTTTGGCATGGGTCTTAAGACTACTTTTGTACAATAACTCTAGTGGTTTTGTAACTGTTTTACATGCCTGAGACGACGATGCCTTGACGATGCAACTGACAGTTGCAGTACCTAGCTTGTAACTTGCCGCCAAAGCTTGCTGACTAATCCCTGACGCGAGAAATCGAATGGTGACCGCTAGTTGCTCAGCCGGCGTCACCGGTGAATTGTGCGAGTTCGCATGCTGAATGTGAACAGCCACCCGGCGAAGCAAGTTATCGAAAGCACCGACTGACATCCTAAAATACTGAAAATGGTGCTTGTCGTCAATTTCTCTCATTGGTAAAACTAATGATTGGAATTCTCCGTCCACACTCCGAGATGTATTCAGTGGTCTCACAGATCACCGCTGTCTACATCGCTTCCTGCGATTTTGCCTCTTTCTTAACAGATGCAGGATCGTTATCTCCTCCATTGTTGCCATGTTTGTTGTTGTGGGGTTTTTTTTAGCTTTATTGGAGTAACTTTTTAAATGTGAACGACGCCCTCTAGTGGATGTTTTGCTCAACGTTCATTCCAACGTAGAGGACGCATGAAAGCATGAGGGCAGCGACGTTTAGAACGTTGATAACGCACGTCTCTATTTACGCACAAAATGGAAGCATAAATGAGCATTTAGTCACCGCCCCCCCTCACGGCTTTCGCCTCTTAGAACTTCCCCTTCCAATGGACCCAAGCCATGGAAAAGATTTACCTTTGCCCCCATCCTTCAAGGTCCTGATTCCGACTGACAATTTGCCATGGAAGTGGACGTTTCCAATGTGGGAGTGAGGGCCGTCTTGTCACAACATGCCACCACTGACCAGAAGCTCCATCCCTATGCCTTCTTCTCTCGGCACCTATCTCCGGTCGTGAGAAACTATGACATTGGCAACACGGAGCTCTAGGTGGTAAAGCTGGCTCTTGAAGAGTGGCCGGACAGGACCAAGCTGGCATTCCTAGTTTGGACTCATCATAAAAACCTTGAATACATTCGGATGTATAAGAGACTACACTCCAGTCAAGCGAAATGACAAGGAAGATAGCTACGAGAGTAGCTAAGTAGCTAAGTACGAGATGCAATTTTAGTCTTTTTTGACAATCTATAATAAGACACTTTTGTTAAGATCGACAGAATATACATTTTACAGCATGCGTTTTTGGAAGGGAGCTAAAAAAGTCTCCAGCAACTGAGAAAATAACACGTAACTTATCACAAATATTCAGAAGTATAATAATTGTAATAAATGTAAGGCTTTATGAAGAAGAATGTTAAGATTAAAAAACGTACATGTTTTGCATCCCTGATGTCGGGTTACGCAATGCTGATTTGGACCTAAACCGGACGGCAAAGATTTATTGATCAAAATAAATGTACGCACATAGTAGTTCACAAAAAAAGGCAGGCAACAAACAAGAAAACTCCACCATGGCAGAGGAGCAGGGAAATCAGGCTTGAACATGAGAAACCTGTAAACCAACACAGTATCAAACTGGTAGATGAGTGCATCGTAAACCAAATACATGGATCACACAGGGCGAACTGACAGAGAAACACTGGGACTGGGGAATGAGACACAGCTGAAGAGACACGAGGGGAGGCAGACAAGTCTTATCACAGCAGGAGGCGGGGAGACAATTCCACAGGTGAGACACATGAGGACAGGGAAACAACACAAGAGGACGGGGGGGTCAAGACACCAGAAATGAGAGGCACAAGGAACAAGAAGTAACTAAACAAAACAGTAAATCAAAGAACCAAACCCAAACCCCAGATACAGAAATGACAAATTAAGGATGTCAACAACAAGGCAAACTCCAAAATGACAGGAAATATACTGAAAAAAAAACCAAGATTGTGACGTCTGAGGCGTGAAGTAAAGCCAAAACGGATGTTTCAAGTGTCACACAATTGACCCCCTTAGCAACCAATCAAATGTCACCCCTTTTCTAAGCTGGTGTCTGAACTTTCGTGCGGACCGTTCATTTCGTGAGACTTCTGAGACGATGCACCCTTATATCATCCTCTGTGGAGTATGTAAGTCCGTTAATGTAAAATAATCTCAGTGTATGAGTGTCTAATTAACGCTAAAAATGAAATGTCAGCTAATGCTTCTATAACATTATATCTTTTTGTCCTAGTTCACCTGTTGGCAGTGAGCCAGTCGTCAGCAGTCAAACAGGACACTGGGGTTGTATCCGCCAGTGTTGGGGACAATGTGACTCTACATTGCTTCTATGACAGCCAAGTGGCGATGCACTTCTCCTGGTACCGACAAACGTTAGGAGGTGGACTTGAGCTCCTGGCTCATATCTACAAGTATGATGAGCCATCCAAAGTTATCCGGCCGATGGAGAAGAACCCTCGTTTCTCTGTGCGACGGCAGAAAGGGGTGAATCATTTACAAATCTCTGATGCCCGCATCTCAGATTCGGCCACATACTTCTGTGGAAGTTCACACTCCAACGTAGTGGAATTTGGAGAGGGGGCCTTTCTAAGCGTTAAAGGTAATTGTGGCTTTGTTTTTAATTGTCTTTGACTTCAGAGGAAATGCAGACGTTGCTGGAGAAGTATTCAAAATCATCAGTGTGCATTTGGTTAGAGTGTTTAAGCAAGTAAATATGCAACAGAGATTATATAACAGTTTACATTTTTAGTCATATGAACCCACCAATCAACACCTGTAATTTAGAAATATAGGCTATGGTTCATAAGGCTCATAAGGGCTCATTGTTTATATGTTTTTGCAAAGAAATACATTTATTCACAAAGAGGCAAATTCTCATATGAAAGCCCTTTTAAAAAAGAAAAATTAAAGACCCTGCGTATGTTTCCAAAACTCAAATGCAATTAATAGCTTATTTTCTGTGGATTGTAGGAGCAAACCTCAAAGATATCGTCCAGTGGCCAGCCTCTGAGATCATCCAGCCAGGAGGCTCTGTGACTTTCAACTGTACCATACACACTGGGACCTGCCATGGAGAACACAGTGTTTACTGGTTCCGACACGGATCTCACCAAGGAATCCTCCACACACATGGGGACCGTCATCACGTCTCCACACCACCAGGATCTCCTTCGCAGAGCTGCGTCTACCATTTGCAGAAGATGAACCTGAGCTCATCTGACGCTGGAATCTACTACTGTGCTGTGGCCTCCTGCGGCGAGGTGCTGTTTGGTAACGGCAGCAAGCTCCTCATCAGAGGTGACGATGAAGACCAAATGAGAATCTTAGTCTGGCTCTCCATCATTAGAACTGGGGTTGTCGTGTCCTTTGTAACTATTTGTATTTTGGTTTATATCAATAAGAAATGGTGAAGTCTTTAATGCAACGTTTGGCTGAAAATGTCCACTTAGCTTAGAATATCTGTATCAGTTATATCACAAAAAAATATGTTAGATATATCATTATTTTGTTGTTTGGCTTTATTACACTTGTCTTAATAAATGCAACTTTGACAAAGCTATTGTTTGTTGTTAATTCTTATCTCTGCCATACTTGTTGGTGAAAGCAAAACAAAAGTATGTACGTACGTACACATTTTCATTCATAGAGTGGTCAAGGGATCCCTGTGAATATGGCCATTCCAGGAGAATCACATGGTTGGTACCACTGTGTGCCTTATGTAATCTTTAGCCGAGCCTCTTTAAGACAGTAATGTCGGCTGGGGTTGTCGGTGATCCTGCAGGTCTTGGAGGTTTCTAAAAAATGAAAGCAGATAACTTAACTTACCACAGTAAAGAACACTGCTGTGTTGCTGATCTGTCCTTGACTCAGTGTCTATCATTTAACGGTTTCTTTATTGCTGTTATTATTTTAGACCCATGTAATATATTTCTGTAACAGCAAGGGGAAGAGGTTGGTAAGCAACCACATCCTGTTGAGCCTACATCTATGCAAAAAGCCCTTGTATCGTGTTAGAGGTCTTCACACCTCCAAATAGACCTGAGGAAAATGAACAGCAGCAGCAGGATGTGCTGTCAGTTTACAAGCAGTCCTGTGGATGAATATAGAAGAAGTCTGTTTTATCCTCCTGCAGCAACAATAAAACATTCTCTAACCAAGGGGATGACAGATGTATGTGTGAATCAAAACCCTAAAAGTAATCATCATACCTGGATCCACTGGTTGGTATTAAAGCCATATTGACATGCAGACATGAGACCTGTGATGGTGAAAGAAGACCCTGGTCTAACTCAAGTCCTGGGTCGAGTCTTGACTCCTCAAAACCAGGTGAACCTGTGAAGACCTATAGCTGAGTTACAGGTCAGAAAACTTTCAATTGACTTTTATGGTTTTCAGTATCCCGTGAGAAACGTGTATAATTTTTTATTAAACACCAGCTTTGGAAACACTACAATAATTGAGTTGTTGAGTTTTCCTATAGGCATATGACATATAGGCTGAACATACAATGACACTGCTGTCTTACAGTGCATCCCAGTATATTATTACAGTGTTCTCTGTTCAGTCTAATCCAGTGAGATTGCATTATTATTCATCTGCATTTAGGACATGTCCCTCATTTCTCACAGCTGCCCTCTTAAATGACTTCTCTGTACACTTTGTTTCTGACTGGGCCACTTCCTGTGTTCAAGCATAACAAGACTGAAGTTTCCATTAGTGGTTCACAGCACTTCACGCCTTATTCACCACAGTAGTCAGAACAAGAGTCACATGCAGAGACCTGGCGAGCTTAAAGGTTGCGCCCAGCTTACATTTCTGGTAAGACCTTAACGATAGCCAGAGGGGACATTTGAACATGTTCTGCCCATGTCTGCATCCAAGGACTTTTTACTTTTCAGTAACTGCACATTTAACACCAACGTTTGCAGATGAACCCCTTGTTTTTAACATACCAGTTTACTGTTGATTACTTTGTGTTGTAAAGTTGCTGTATTTTGGTACTTTGCAACTAGAGAGTGATTATATATTATTTTTGTTGTTTGCAGTGTTGAGACTTTACTATATACAGAGTGATGCCCAGTGATGACCATCTTTGGGTTTTATTTCAAAGCGATTGTTTGTGCAGCCGCCATTTTGGTAGACATTCCATCTGACAAACACACACACACACACACACACACACACACACACACACACACACACACACACACACACACACACACACACTAGATAGTTTATTTAGATTTAGTGTATGGTTTATCGTTTAATAAAGCCTTTTTAGAACATACTGTTGTGCTTATTTTTTTTTTACATAATTTTACATGGAAACTATCAAACTCTGCTCTGCAAAGTATTTCAAATCCCTTCAGATATGCAAGCTATTAAATGGTTACTTTATAAACAAGAATTAATTCATTATTAATCAATTTCAAATTGATAGTTAGCATGTCAAATGGGAATTAAATTGAAATTGGCTATTTTTCCCTTGCTGAAAGGATGCTGCCCCTAAGAGTTATGTGATATTATTTCATTATTAATAATTATTTTCATTAACTAATTCCTTCAAATCGGCATATTCCAATTGTGGGCCCCAACATAAGTGGTGCCTCGTGTAAGGTTAAATACTGCTCCCTACTGAAGCCCAACACGTGAAATAAAAGCAGGTCAAAGACAAGTGAGACAAACCAAATATATTATTTAAAAACAACAAAATTACATCATCACACTTTAGAAGTCCAGCCTCAATTATACTTGTTACAGAGGACACAGACCCAACCAAAGACTAAATCAATAAGAAGTGGATGTAGTCATTGTGGTCACCCATTGGTTTATGGACTACGGTTTTGGATTTTATACCATATATTCTAGTCATGAAGAAGTGCTAAGCTAGAAAGACTTCTTCATATTTGACAAAGATAAAGAGCTCTTAGATGATCATGTTTTAAACTTGTTTTTACCACTAAATAGGAGATTTTACATTTTATAATGGCATTTCCTTCTCCATCAGTCTTTGTCTCTGGTTTGCCTGTATTCCCACAATGAATCGTAATGGTTTTGTTGACAGTTTCTACGTCAGAATACAGTACTTCACTGTATTTCACTGTAGTTTATCTGGACGGGAGGCTTCTGGGGGCCAAACACACAGATGCATAGAGGACACTCTGCGTCTGTGAGAAATGGGAATTAAAACGATTAAGACATTTTAAAATGTGGTGCAAATCCAACAGAAAGGTCACACAGATTTGACAAATGACACTGAGGGTGCTGTGACAAACTTGATTGTCTTCAGAAGATCTAGCAGTTGCCTCTGAAGAAACAAAGAGATAACTACAGTCAACTATAGTCTGATTGTGCTGATCATATAGAGCGGATCAATATGGGTTTAAATACCTGTGGAATATTCCCTGCGACTCTTGCAAAGTGTCCATATAAGGACGAGTATCACAATCCCAAGAAAGATGTTTGACAGCATCAGAGCAATAACGGCTGGACTCAGTTCAGCTGGTTTGGTGACCACATTGTCTGCAGAAGAAAATAAACAGTGTTTGATTGATATTTTAATAGGAACACTAGCAGTACAATGTCCTCCATTTGACAGAATTATGTATTCTTTGGAGCAAGTGCTTGTAATGTTGGCCACTTTGAATAATGACGAATAATCAGATAATGCTTTTAGTTCTAGACTTTGTTGACATTATTCAGTAGCAACTTTCTGCTAACTTTCTCTGTGTTTCAATGTTATTTGGACTAAAACGTGCAGCGTTCTGTCTTACTGTAAATATTAATCCCGGTCCCATTTCCAAACAGTGTCTGTCCACATGAAGTCACAACGCAGTAGTAGGTTCCACCATCATCAGAGCTGAGCCTCCTTATTAGAAGGTCGTAAATGCAGGAGGTCACTCCACTCTCAGTCTTTCGGCAGGTCTTCTCTCCGGATGAGTAAATCATTTGCGGAGCAAATTGTTGAGAGTTTTTCAGCCACGTGACACTGGTGTGTTCTGCTGCACAGTAGCCACTGTGAACTGAACAGCTGAGAGTCACAGAGTCTCCTAGCTGGACTGACTTAGACTCTGACTGCTGGACGCCAGAGTCACTGATCTTATTTGCACCTAGGGGCAAAAAAAAATCACAGAATTCCGATTATTATGTTGGCATTGCCTTAAACAATAAGGGTCCTTTAATGAGAATAAACAGAATGAATACCTTCCAGCATCAAAAATGTTCCTGAGCCAAATTTGATGTCTTTGAAGTGCATGACTCCACAGAAGTATGTCCCAACGTCTTCCCATGTTGTTGCAGATATGCTCAGATGACTGCTGACTCTTTCAATCTGGACTGAATAGCGTAGATGTGATTCATCTGCAAATTCAGTCTTGTTATAGAAATTATTGAATGCTGCCACAGGATGCAGTCCCTTCCCTGTAGTGAATTTGTACCACACTCTTTTTTTCAGTTCACTCTTTATGTGACACTGAATAGTCACTGAGTTTCCGAGCTTCACCGTTTGGAACGCATTAGGCTGGGAGATGACACTCAACTGTGCCACACCTGAAATATACAGACAGAGATATAATCACCTGTGTGTGTGTGACGAAGCTCATTTTTTTTGTTACTTACACAAAGACAGGAGCTGGAAAACGTTGACAAAGTGTAGCATCGTCTTGACTGCTGACTGTCTTCACTGGTCCCACTTCTTCTCCCACAGCTGTTCTGACTTTCTGAAGCAACAGCAGCCGTAACACTTACCACACACATCCTTAACACACGTCCTACATATGGCCTCATCTGTCAGGTCTGTTTGGTTTTGCATTGGCTTGTTAACAAAAGAAATCCCCATCATCATGGAACAGATCTGTAACAGTAGCTGTGCTATAATACTTGGTTCCGCTGACCTGAATGAGGTCAGCCAGGTGGAGAACTAGAGCATTTTATAAAACCACAGCCTCTCTCTTATGAAAAAGTGACCCCAGTTTTCAGAGGGATTATTTCTTCAGTAGAAAGTTCTGCTTCTCGTTCACTAAAACCTGTAAAAGGCACACTATTTCTAAAAATTTTTAGATAATATCGATTTTTTTTATTCCATTGCATTATGGTATGATGGCATATTATGGCCATTGTAGGTAAAAAGAAAAAAACACTAAACTGGGGGGCAATATTCCCAGAAAAAGTTGCAAATTTACACAATTATAAAGTCATACATTTACGAGAAAAAAACTCACTTGCCGTGTATGATGCCTGCAGTGGATGACCATAGACCGTTGCCATCCGGGAAGGCCCGGTTTAACACAGTGTGGTGCCGGTATAAAGACCATAGATTTACATGAACTAATAGCTAAAGTGCAGGCCGGTCTGAAAAATGTATTGCACCATTGTTGTTTCAGAACTATGTGCTGTTTGTTGTGTGTTCATGCAACTGTCCTTAGTCAGGGCCAATATGGGGCTAATCATCTTTGTATGCACCACATAGGCATACTTTTGCATATGCAGAGCATTACCAATTGAGGAGAAACATCCAATGGCTCTACATCACATACGTCATGGTCATGAAACATGTCCTTGGGAACACACAACATTCTCAACTCTCAACTCAACTTCTCAATTCCTCAACCGCCTATCTCACTACCTAGGCATCACCGCAACAGCTCTCTCCTGGTTCCAATCATACCTCTCTAACAGGAAACAGTCTGTCACCCTCTGCAACTCCCACTCCCCCCAGCCACCTTCAACCAAGGTGTGCCTCAAGGCTCTGTGCTTGCTCCTCTTCATAATCTACATGCTCCCTCTTGGTCAGATCATCTGCCAACATGGTCTCAAATCCCACTCATACGCCGACACAGCTCTACATCAGCAACAAACCATCCATTCAGCCTCCCCCCAACTCCCTGGTCAACTTCCTGCAAAACATCGAAGCCTGGATGTCAACAACCCTACTCAAACTCTACAGCATAATTCACAGCTCATGGTTGTGGCCCCCAAGGCGCTGCTTCGGAAGGTTGGAGATCTCCTCCAAAGCATAGATGGGTGTTCCATCTGCCCATCTTCTGAAGTCTGCAACCTTGGCATCATCTTGGACTCCACCCTCTCCTTCCAGTCCCACATCAAATCAATCACAAAATCCGCCTTCTTTCACCTCAGAAATATTTCCAGACTCCAGACCCTCTCCACTCCTTGGCAGAAGCCCTCCTTCATGCCTTCATCACCTCCCATTACTGCAATGGAGTCCTCTCTGGGGTACCCACCAAAACCCTGGACAGGCTCCAATACGTACAAAACTCATTTGCACCAACCCTCATCCATCTCCACTGGCTTCCAATCAACTTCCGAATAAAATACAAAATCCTGAATGAAATGACTGAATTCTCCAATTTTCTCTTATAGAAGGACCAAGGCGACTTGTTTTGTTCCTGGTTCTTACACTTCTTCTGTTTACCAGCAGGTTACAGCGAAGCGTTCCACCAACTTCTGAGGAAACTAGTGTATCGTCTCAAAACCAGTTGATGGGAACATGCCTAATTAGCATTTCTTTTTGAAAAATTTCAAAAGTTCGCTTAAAATTCAAGTGAATGGCTTTTCTGCATGGCTATTCTGAGGCCGGAGCAGATCTTTAGTCCAGGTGAACTATGGGATCATACATGAGCCGGACAGTTTGTTTTTATCTGTAATGACTTCATCATGAACAGTCTGAAAATTGTTTTCCCCTTCAGGATCACACAGGAACCGAAGCAGACTCTTCTTAACTGCTGGAGGAGCTAATGCTTCAGCGTACCAAGAGATGTTGGACAATTCCATGCTCCCAACTTTGTGGAACAGTTTGGGGATGACCCCTTCCTGTTCCAACATGACTGTGCACCAGTGAACAAAGCAAGGTCTATAAAGACATGGAGGAGAGAGTTTGGTGTGGATGAACTTGACTGGTCTGCAGTCCTGACCTCAACCCGATAGAACACCTTTGGGATGAATTAGAGTGGAGACTGAGAGCCAGGCCTTCCCGTCCAACATCAGTGTGTGACCTCACAATACATTTCTGGAAGAATGGTCAAAAAGTCCCATAAACACACTCCTAAACCTTCTGGAAAGCCTTCCAGAAGAGTTGAAGCTGTTAGCTGCAAAGGGTGGACCGAGGTCATATTAAACACTATGGATTAAGAATGGGACGTCACTTATGACTTCAAGCTCAAAGTGCTTTGAATTGTGATGGTTTATTAATGACATACATTTCACCAACAAAATCACATGTATGATTTGGTTTAAAAATCAAGAAGGAAAAACAGATTATCTTGTACCTACATTCATGTGAGTGACAGCATCTATGAATCTGAGCTGCTAAATATACTTTTTTAGGTATGAAAAAAAAGCAAACTCTAAACAAAATTGAGTGAAAAAGTGATTTAATTTGGCTGCAGACCATAAAGAAGTTTAAAACATAAATCTAAATGTACATTACACTTTAAAATTCACAAAGAAAAGTACAAATTCAATGTAAGTTCTACTGCTTTAGTCTGTAGTACACACATTCACTACAAGTCTGATCCCTCTGTCTCCTTGAGCTGTTGTGCAGGTTGACACTTAAAGCATAATAGAGCATCTGTGCGTGTTGGTTACCCTGGCAACAAAATATATATATATATCAGTGGATCATTACTTTTTCCTTGACAGAAATGAAACAATATCCAGGAAACATTGGATTGTGCAATAAAGTTGTCTGAACGATAATTCAACTGTTAATTCAAAACGTTGTTTATTCACCTTTGCATTCGCTGTGAAGGGAGCTTGAAGTCTTGCGTGAGTCTCTGGTTGTGAAACAGAAAAAGCTCTTTCATTCAAATGCCACATTCAGTGAATAAAAGCTCCCAGATAGAAACGGCATTAGTTACCTGTGGATTGGCTGGTTCTCTTGTTCATCACGCACACTAAGAAAGCCAGTAAAATACTCAGGATGGTGGAGAACACCAAAGCTCCACTCAGGAAATACACCAAGTCAAGAGAGGCCGCCTCATCTGCAAAGACAGAGATGAAGCTTACAACAGGTTTATTTGGGAAGCACCAATGAGTTCTCATCAAATGCAGCAACCTCAACTGGAAAACTTACTAACCCTCAAAGCCCAGCTTGGTCCCTTCTCCAAACAGTATGTGTCCACATGAGGCGACAGCACAGTAGTAAGTCCCGGCACCAGACAGATCCGGGCTCTTCATTGGCAGGTTGTAGACACAGGTGTGCGTTTGTGTGTCAGGTTTCCTCTCACACTGATCATCCCTGCCCCCATGGGTGTAAATGAGTCCTGGATAAGATTCTTCAGAGTATTTGAACCAGTAAACACTGTGATGTCCATCACAGGTCCCAGTGTGTACTGTACAGTTCAGAATCACAGAGTCTCCTGGCTGGATGGTCTCAGATGCTGACTGCTGGACCGAAGCTGGGACCTTCCAACCTGAACCCTGTACACTGACAGTAATGCTCGCTAAAATGTCAAATGTGTATAGATTGCAACGTATGCAGTTATAGGTAGCCGAGTCTGAACCGCGCATGTCTGTTATTGTCAAGTGATTTCTACCCTTTTCCGTATCCAGTGTGAAGCGTGAATTGTTCTGGAATTCATCATGAAACTTTTTTTTTTTATCATAAATATAGAAGGTAGAGATGACCCTTGGTTTCTGTCCCAGTATTTGTATATACCAGTAAAGCCTTGCAGCAACAGTGTCTTCATAGAAACATTGCAAGGTCAAGTCCTCCTGTGGTTTCACCGAAACAAAACTGCTCTCCTGATGAACCGATAAGGAGAACACTGGAGTGAGAAACAGTAAAGAGAGACAGAAAAATGTGGAATTAATATAATGTGTCCTTATATAAAAACATACAAGGTTAAGTTTATAAACACAACTCACCCATTTCCCCCCAGAACAGACAAGTTAGATAGAGTGCAAACATGGGAGATGTCATTGCGTTCAAATTACTGTGAGAAATGACAAGAATGTCAAACCCTTTCCCCACTCTTTAGAGACAAGACGGCGTATGATTGGCTAGCCTGAAGTGACACTGTGCTCTATGTCCTACTTAAGGAAACATGTTCACTGCCACACATAGATTTTGAAAAGATTCACGTGGATTTAAAAGATTAATAATGACATAACAGCTCCTCATCTTTGTATGGGACTTAAAATTTGCTCAAAGATCTTCATGTCAAATAGGAACAACACTGTGGAATTTTTATCTCATGTGTTCAGATGATGTTTAGAGCGCCATAATCAGCCATTCAATTCCACTCTCCTCCATTGTATTGGACTAGCAGCCGAAGTCAAATAAAAACAGCTTCATCTACATGAAAACCTACCACTGGGCATACAGGTGGACATGCTTTTCACTTTTAAAAAGCAGGCCTTTAATCTGAAAGCCAATATAATGAATTCAATAGCATATAAATTTGACCTAATAAGTATTATGCTGTTTTTGATTTAAGTACAGTACATTTTATTCGGCGGATATGACAAATAAAAATGAACTAAAGTGTTTTTTTCTTCAGTGGTCTTTGGCTTTAGAGATACCATTGCGAAAAGGGTTAACACACTTACATCCTGCTGAAAACCACAAAATGTTCCTAACACACAGAAAGAGATACAAAACACATAAGACTTGGTGAAACCTCGTATACGGCTGGACCGTGTGTGGTCAAGGTTAACTGCAGATCACATGACATGTAAGCTACATTTGTATAAAATGTTACAAGACTAAAACTTCATATGCGCATCTTAAGATGTTTGATTTGAAAGATCTTATAATAGATAGATGGACTTCATTGTCCCATAGAGCAATGTGTCTTGGGACACATTCAGTGTACACATACATATAACAAAACAAAAACAGAAACCTGCTAACCTGTCTCTATGCAATCACACAACCATACACACACACACATGCATAAAATAAAACAAAAATAATGAAGCTAATGACATTCAGTATTAGGGTAGTTCATTCATTAGTCAGTACTGCATACATTTGATATGAAAGGAAATAGCTAAACTTCTTAACCTCAACAATTATTTTGTTAAACACCACAAAAAAATCTCTCCTTTCGACTCAAACCCTCTCTACAACCTGCAGCCAATGACTAAGTGTTAGCTAATGCTAGTAAAATGCTAAAAAAAAAACTAACTATCACAGTAAACAACCCAGTTATCTCCAACAACAACAACAACAACAACAACATATCCAACGAGCCACTTAATCACGTAAACATCTTGATGAAGTTTGCAATACTTCACTAAGCAGACGGTTTCGGTTCAATCCCCTGGATCGCAGGATAGATCTGAGTGAGCAAAGTGAAAATCATTTTATTGCCATTCAACTTAGTTGTGAGGGATTGCTCAGCACTTGCCCCTCCCTTAATACCTTTGAGCAAGGCTCAGTAACCCAAGCTGCTCAGTGGCCAGCTGGTGGTTGTACTGGTCAGCTTCCATGTGTGAGTATGTAACTGTTAGAGTCCTTTTTTTTTCGCATGCATTTTTTCTCATCATTTCCCAAGGATACACAACTCCCTAAATGCTTTTTGACTGATTTGAAAAATGCAGAAAATCCAAACTGTTCTGAAAACATTTTTGGATGGACAAACGTTTTGGAGTCGCTGTGCAAACGTGATTGACACGACTTGAGGTCATATTTATTTTTCAACGTGCCACGATTTTGGACTAAATTTGAATGGATGAAATACAGAATTAACCTGCTTTGAGTACAGACACCGGGCCCTAGTTTCGTAGACTAGGCGTAGTCAGCGCAGCACGTGCACCACGCCAACGGGGTGTGTCCGCCTGGACTTTGCAAGTTTCGTGCACCGCGCGGGCCCTGCGCTGCGCCACGAAACTAGGGCCCACCATGTTTTTTTGGAACTAAAACTTTTTTTCCCCAGTGTGTGTTTCACCCAGGCGGCAACATGTGGTTCTGAAAAGTGAAGTCTGATTGCATGGAAGTCTATGAGAAAATGGTCCTACTTCTCTCTTGATTATCATCTCAGTAAACATTGTAAACATGAGTTCATGGTCTCAATCAGTTTCAAGTCTTCTTCAATCCAGCATGATGTTCAAAATACCTGCATTGTCCAGTAGCTGGCAAGAGAGGGTTGAAGATCTGCTTCACATGAATGCCTTCATATGGGAATCTAATTCTTGAGGAGATGTCTTTCTGTTGAGCTGGGAAAACATGTGATTGTTGCATTTGCATGTGTTCCCAGTCTTTAAGCTGATTTCAGTTTAGTTATTATTATTATGTTATTGATTCTATTTTAGAAGAAACAGCACTGTCAACTCATGCAGTAGACTTTACGAGGCTGGAACCAATGAAGTTGTTTGATGTTTGTGGTCTGTATGTACTGGCTTGAACTAAAACTGCAGTAAAAGCTCTATGATTATCACTCAAGTCAAGTCAAGTCATCTTTATTTATATAGCACCTTTCATACATATAAAAATGCAACCCAAAGTGCTTTACATTAAAATAAAATCAAACAGACCCTTTTAACATACATACCCCCCCCATCCTAAGGGAGCCCTCCACACCGAGAGCCGTCCAAGCCCACGACTACAGGGGACGCCGCCACAGAGACCACCCCGACCCAGACAGATAGGGATCGATACCATGGCCATAAAACCCTGGGGCAGGACTCCCCAACTGTCCAGGCCTGGACAACCCCCAGGACAGCACCGCAGGCAGGCCAGACAGAGCTCCCGGAGTGGAGTGCCCCCATGAGGAGAACAATGGAGCTGGAAACTAAGAGACAATAAAAATAGATAATAAAAGAAATGAAAAACCTCCTAAAACAACATAAATGAATGTTAATATGAATTACTGAAAGTAAAACAAAAATAAATAAGTAAAGGAATAATAAAACCTTTAAGAGAAAATTAAGACAACGTAAAATGACAGGACAGGATAAATGAGTATTACTAAAAGAATAAAAAGGACTTAGTTAAAAGCTAAATTAAAAAGGTGAGTCTTGAGCCTGCGTTTAAAGCAGAGACGGGGCGCTACTGACCAACACTCTTTTCACACCCATGCTACTTCCTGAGTTTTGCAAACAGACATGACAGCATAGGATGGCTTATCGGTCGCCTTTTCTGAAACAGACAATTTTTATTGTTGCATGCAAGAGGCGATACAGGTATGTCTGTATCATATACAGTGCTTTTTACCATCTTACAGTTTCTAAACCCCCCTATGATTTTAACATCATGCTCACACATTCATAGGTGCAACACAGACACACCCGCCCCCAGATAGCCTCCCACCACACACACATTTTGACACACAAACAAACCCTTCCTCCCCTTCTCAACACACACACTCATACACACACACACACACACACACACACACACACACACACATGCACACCCTCACTCACACACACACACACACACACACACACACACACACACACACACACACACACCCTCACACACACATTTTGACACACAAACAAACCCTTCCTCCCCTTCTCAACACACACTCATACACACACACACACACACACACACACACACACACACACACTCATACACATACACACACACACACACACACACACACACACACAAAAGAGGAAGCAATGCTTTATTTTAATGCTTTATTTTAAAAGCCTTACAGGTTCCCTGTGCTGCGAGAAGGTAAAAAAAAGACATGTATGGCAGAACAAAGCTCTACTGGATAGCACTTCATTTACTATGTTGAACTTCATCGACAAATAACTCAAGCTAATGGTTCTACACACACAATTTGGAATGGGTTACTTTTTGGGAAGTTCAGAACGACACGACAGTATTGAGCACGACGCTCCAAATGATGATGAAGTTACAAAATAGTTTGTCAAGCAGCCATATGATCTCTATCTGCAGCAGGACCACAGCTGCTTCAAGCAGTAATTAACTGTCATTTAGTGAAATGACAGTTAATAGGAACTGTAGTGTAAAAATTACACTTAAAATTAAATTGCAGTATCAAACTTGCTGAGGCAATTAGAGTCCAAAATTACTTTAGAAAGCATTTTATTTTTACCACTGAAGTGTGAGGAAGGCTTCTCCAAATCCAAAAATCAAGTGAAAATTTCTGTGGGTTTTGTTGCTCCCACGATTCCATGCTTAGTTAAAAGAACCGGTAAAAAAAATCCTTCAGATGACATTACATACAGGTACATCAGCTCATATCTTTACAGTTGCATCAATGCTTTTTCTCAGTTTATAGGACACTTGACTTTATGCATTGGCTTTTAACATACTAATATTAATATTCAATTATACGTGTCAAACTATATATGCGATTGAGAAGTGAAAAGGCAGCGGTGTTATTTTGAAACTACTGTAACAAACAAACGGCATCACGAATAAGACCACATAGACATCCTGTCTGGGGGGAGAGCGGGGTGAGAGCCGAGCGAAAGGGGGACAACGAAACCGCTTGGTGGTGAACTTGATGTGTGCGAACTTGAGCGACAATGACCAGAATGGAAACTCAGAAACAATATGTTTTTTCATATCTTTTCTTTGAGTGTTAAGAGCTGAAACAAAACCCACCTAACCTTTATTACATCATTCTCAAATTGATTTTGGGACGAGGAGGAATGGGAAAAACATATTTTTCACAGACATAAAATAAAATAAAATCATTTTATAAAAGAATAAATTGAGGAAAGAGGAAATTCCATCATTTCAAAATAAATGTATATTTTGACCCAAAACCATAAAACTGAGCATTTCTGGTAACACGATGAAATGACAAGTTGCTCTGACGTTCTAGGGCTTTAAATAGAAAGGATGGTGGTGAGACTTACTGAGAACCCCAATAATGCCTCTAACCACACACGACACACCTCACATTCTTCTTTGAAATCTTTTCTTTGCAATGTTCAAATGCACTGTCTAACTTATCTTTACCATCATAGATACCTAGTGGTCACGGCAACTGTTGAGTAAGCAGTTCAGTAAAATGTGTTGATCATTGAATAAATCATCATGGTTTAGGACTGCTGCTCTCTACTGACCAAGAGCCTAACTGCACACAATAACTGAATATAAACAAGGCCTGACACTGAAATTAAAGGGACATGCCACTGAGTTCACTATGAAGTTCAGTTTTCTAATTGTGTTAGTGAGATAATATCTTGTCCTGTTATATAGTATGAACACAAAAATAGGGAGTGCATAACTATATATATAAAATATCCTGTTACTTTGGAGCTTTCGGAAGAAATTATCCAGTGTTTTTGGAGTTGAACCAGGCAGCAGCCTCCGGGTTCTGCAAGTGAAGCCTGAAGCTTGCATTCTCTCTGCTGGCCATCAGGGGACGACTCTTCTGGTTGCAAATAGAAGTCAGACTGCTTGGAAGACTATGAGAAAATGAGCCTACTTCTCACTTGATTTATTATCTCAGTAAACATTGTAAACACGAGGTTATGGCCCCAATTTCAAGTCTTCTTTAATCCAGCATGATGTTCATTTAGTACATGATGGTACATTTAGAGTCAAATAGACGATAAAGCAGGGTGTGCTTTAAGGCGGGGCTACCTTGCGATTGACAGGTCACTATCATCACTACCACGCAAGCACTGCAATTAGCTACTACGATTTAGCAACACTTAGCTGTAAAGTTCGTCAGATCTTGTCCAAAGGTCACTCCTGTTCACTGGTTGCAGAAATCCAAGATGGCAACTGGAAGCTTCAAAACTGTAGTCCACAACCAATGGGTGACAACGTTCACATCTTAGTCTATGAATTGAATCACACTGGGGTCTAAAATTCTCTGCATGGCATGGGGACTAGAGGACTGGAGGACGACTTCGCTCTACCTCTGAGCCACAGCCGTCCTCATTTATTATAATCTGTCTCTTATGAGTGCTGACTTATGGAAGTGCAACATTAAATAGTTGGAATGCCCCTTTATCCACAGTAAAATCATGTAAAGTCACAGTAGTCCATATCATCTTTAATACACATGCAGAGTGATCAAAACAGGAAGATTTACAGTAACGTCATGCAGGTTACATGAGGACAGTCTTTTTAGGAATGAAAATCAAAAACGTATTTCTCTATATTGGAGCGTGCTGTATGATGCTCAGCAGTTGAATCATCATAAAACAAGAGTTTGAAATGTAGAAACCATCTTTGAAGGAAAAATACTGATTATTTAAAGTTTTATGACATCATTTTATTTTTCAAATGTTATTTTTACCAACTGTTATAAGAATATACCTTTAACTTCACAATCAGGCATAGACAGGATTCAAAGGATGTTAAAGAAACAGAAGTTGTTTCTAAAGGTGCTAAATTTGAAATTCAGTGCATATCCATGCTTGAGTGTTCACGACGATCATGAGTTCTCAAGTAGATGGTATAATGATACCATCTCTTTACATAGGAAATAGTGGTTTCCTGTTACATCAATGCTCTAAATTTTGATTTTAGCACCTTTAAAGGTCCCATATTATACATTTAAATTTCAAACAGTTATCAGAGGTCCAACAACACTGGATTCGATATGCATTGCCCCAAACCCATCCATGGTCCTGAATTTCAGCTGTCTTAAAGTTGCTCGATGAACTCTGCTGTGAACAGGCTGTTTCTGTGCCTGCACCTTTAAATGCTAATGAGCTCCCTCTGTCAACGCCTACTTGGAGATTGACGGAGACAATGCTGTTTACGCTAGCGGCAGCATGCACCAGTGTTTACGTGGATGTATTGCTATGGCTCGCCTATGTCTCAGGTGAAGTTGTTGGGACCCGTATTGTGGGGACAGATCCTTTTACGAGGGTCAGTGTTGAGGCAAAACCAGCTTTGTACTGACCCTTGTTTGTCCGATGTGAAGGACCAGTTTATAGGTGTAGAGCAAAGAGAACACTTATTTTTATAATATGGGATCTTGGGGTCGGTGGAGGTGTAGTAAATACAGTCACTTCAGGTCTGACTGTCTAATTCCAGTGTAAATGGTCTCCTCCTCTGTGCTCCTCTGTCTCCTGCTCTTGCCTTGCCTCTTTTTGAAGTCCAAAGCAACGTACTGCATAGCATCACATTCCTCATTCTGCACAAAATAATAAAGCCAAATTATAATGACCAGATGTTAAACAATACCGTTTCTTATGATAGGAAGATTTTTTTTCAGTTTACCTGACTACTACCAGTGTATTCTGGGACACTCGGGGGAGGGTGCAGCTCTACAAAATAAAAAAAAAAAAATTACATTTATGGTCATTACTTTCCACTCTATGTCATTAGGGATCAGTTCACACAAATTACAAAAAAAGGAGGATTGTCCAGATTACCCATGACATTGTTCCAAAAAAAAATACAGGGTAAATAAAACCAAACTATCTGCATGCTTGAATATCAATTATTATAAAAATAAATACAATTATATGGTTGAGAAATATGCATGAATGAGTCTTTACTCATGCACTCATCAAAAGATTCTTCTACAGAAAATATTATTCTATTGTACCTGCAGAAGGAAGATATTTTCTCTTAGACATTTTGCAGAGGATGATGATTAGGATGATGTTCAAGATAACGGACACAAGCAGAGCAGCAACCACACATTGCATCAAGAGAGGACTTGTTTCATCCTGTTTCCCTATGAAAAGAAAAAGCAATGTAGACAAGCAATCAAATAAAAGAAGGAGCTTTAATTTTCGTTTTTTAAGATGTTGCTCACCTCCAACTTCCAGTCTCGTTCCGTTCCCAAACAGTATTTCGCCACACGAAGCCACAGCACAGTAGTACGTCCCAGCATCAGACAGGCTCACGTTCCTCTTCGACAGGCTGTGAACGCAGCTCTGTGCAGGAGGCTCAGACTCCAGCCTCTGTACACACTGACCGCTGCTGCTGTGTGTGTGGATGTACATCATTCCCAAATGGAAGTTTCTTGAATTCTCCTTTTTGAACCAGTAAACACTGTGTTCTGTGTTACTGGTTCCAGTGTGCAACGTGCAGTTCAGAGTCACAGAGCCTCCCGGCATCGCAGAGTCGGACACCGGCTGCTGGAGGAAAGACCTGCGACTGGATTCTGAGAAACAGACATTCTTTAGAAAGGCTTATGATGTCAAACTGGGAAAAAAAATGTTTAATGAAAATAGTTTTCTGTGTCCAAATAAATAAATAAATATACCTTTTATGACCAAAAACACCCCTCTATCAAATGCAGTGACTGCAACACTTGTGTATCCACAGAAGTACATAGCTGAATCCGAGTCCTGGACATTGGAGATGTTCAGGTGGTAGAACCCTGCTCCGATATGAACTGAAAGGCGTTTGTTGTTTTTAAACTGGTTGTGGAAGCTGTTGGAGTAAGGTGAATGTTTGTAGAACGTGGATATTAATTGAGGTTGCTCCCCTGCAACCTGCTTGTACCAGCAGAGATTAGTGGCCTTAGAGGTGTAGAAACACGGCAGAGTCGCATTGTGGCCGGCCTCAGCGTAAAGCAGAGCACCATCTAAAACACACAGAGATACGTCAATGCAAGAATTTAAAACTTCTCAAAAATCACCCGCAATTCATTTTTTGTGACTTACAGGCTCTGAAGAGAGAAACCAAGAACACGTAAAACTCCAACATCCTTCCTCGATAACTCTTCCAGTGTGATGGGGTGAAACCGCCGTAAAGGGGTCGAGGACAGAAGCTACACCGTCAGTGGAAAAATATCTCTACGTGACCCAGGTGGTGTAGATGTGGGTGTTTCCAAAGGAAGTGATAAGCTGTTGTAATTGGTCTGTTGACCCCGACTGAACCCAGATCTTTTGAGAACATCCTCCAATGTTGTATTTTTTGTGGTTTAGATGTGTTTAAGATGTGCAATAGGCTTGTGTGCACTAAAAGTCTGCATTCTTTTGTCCATGCAAATGAAGATTCACATGACTCCTTTATTTGATCATTACACTAATTTATCTGAGGGGGGCGCCAACAACACACTGACAGAATGAGATCTTAACTATTGCCTTAACTATTGTGTAATTTTTTCTTTTACAAGGCAGGGGAAGTACATTTGAATACACCTTTCAATGACGAAGGTAAATTATTACACGAGACATAAAACATAAACACATAAAAAAACAAACAAAGCAGTATTAAGAGACACAAATTATTAGGATTTTAAATGTAAAATAGGAATGGATAAGATTAAATAATACATATCTGAAAATCCAATAAACAGACTGATCAACAGGCTGTTGAAAATGACAGAGCAGTTACAGCACTGTGCAAGGTGTGAATGAACAGAAGTTTTAAGGCCTAATTTAAAGGTCCCATATTGCACTGTTTTTCATCAATTTCACACAGCTGATAAAGGTCCAACAACACTGTTTTTGATATGCATTGCCCCAAACCCATCCATGGTCCTGAATTTCAGCTGTCTAAAAGTTGCTCAAATGAGCTCTGCTGAGAACAGGCTGTTTCTGTGTCTGCACCTTTAAATGCTAATGAGCTCCGTGTCCCTCGTTACTGAAGAAGTTCGATGTGAAGTGGTTAGCACACACATACAAGCTAACACGGGCCGTAGCCGGCACATTGTCATTAAAAATGAAACGCAACCATGATTTCTTCTGTTCTTCTGTAGCTGGGACTGAATATAAGCAATTATGTTGATTTGTACAACCAACAACAGAACAATTTGCGTATCTCACTGCTATTTCACCGCAGGACACACTGAACTTCACCTCAGTGATGAATGCCCCCTCTCGGATATCTCCTATCATCAGATGAGTTCGGCCTATAAGGACACACCGAACTTCACCTCGGTGATGAACGGCCCCTCTCGGATATCTCCTATCATCAGGAGTTCGGCCTAGGCAAATGACTCCCTTCTTTCGTAATGAGGGGAGCTGAATCTGAACAGCCTGTTGGAGTGCCGTTGTACCAGTGGAGGGGCTCAGAGACCATGCAGGAGTCGCTTGTTTTCCTCATTCTGTGAGTTGACAGGTTCAGGGAGGACCAGTTTATGTGTAGAGACCAGAGAAAATGTTTTTCATAATGCATAATGCATGGAGACATTTTCATAAATCCCACTGAGACATGCGGTAAATCATGTTGTAGATGTTCTTCAACGTTCAGTGTGCAGCATTTAACAGAAATGAAATTTAATGTTTACGCTTGGTCATTTTTGTTCAGTCGTGTGCAGTTACCAATCAACAAAAAGTAGTCCCCTTCCAAGGGAGTTCCTAGTGTTAAGGTTTCAAAAAGAGAGACACATGCATATCTTGAATGTGAGATTTCAAATTGATTACATATTGCCATATTTGGCAAAATACACTTGAACACTATGTACTGATGTGGGTAGTGTGTGAATTTCGACAGGGTAGTGTTATCTCAAATAACACACTGCTGTTATATGCTAACTGGAGGCTTGGAAGACCAGCCGGTGGTATAGCTACAAACATCTTGCCCTATCGGCAGTACCTCAGATCAGACTGATACATTAACCCGAAATGGCTTCTGAATTAGTGAAAAAAAACCTATATTGTGTAATTTGTACAGTTCAGTGTCTGCCTTGTAAATCGTAACCGCAAAGATGTCGCCTGTTGAGGGTGAGTGTGTCCAGTGTTTTGCACTCTGCTTTTTGCTTTTTTTTTCTTCAGTATTATACACACATGCAGCATTTGAATTACTTTTTTAAAGAACAAAATGATGTACTTACTACAGAACACTGCTGTCTTTGCCTTTGCAATGTGCTGATGTTACATGAACTGAAACATTTGATGTTAAAGAGAGATTAGCACGTCTTCTCATGTTTCACCATGTGACATCCTCACTCACTCGCTCACTCACTCACTCACTCACTCACTCACTCACTCACTCACTCACTCACTCACTCACTCACATGTTTGGTAACTTCTGCTTTGCTTGCTCTCAGCATTATCACACCCATGTGTACGTTTCCTCTCTTGGTGCTCACAGAGTGACACGCCTCCACAACTGACCTTGCACTTTATACTTAATATAAAATGTTCTTTTTGCAATTGCCAAGACACAAAAACTGATACTTCAGATACTTGGCAGAATTATTAACACGTGCAGCCTATCTATTGCCTGTAGTACAAGGCGAGTTCAATATATCCATGGTACCTTTAGGTTATCCCAGGGAGTTTACATCATATGACCACAAACATGGAATGTTTCCTGTCAGCGGAGCCACATATTTATTATACAAACCAAGAGCAAACTGTAATATTATTATAAATGTATTAGATATTATTATTAGACAAATATAGCACGGTCACCGCAGAGCGAGAAGGTCCCGGGTTCGATTCCTGGGTCGGGTTCGGGTTCCTTCTGTGTGGAGTTTGCATGTTCTCCTGTGTAAGCGTGGGTTCTCTCCAGATTCTCAGGCTTCTTCCCACAGTCCAAAGACATGCAGGATGGGGATCGGTTCATTGATGACTCTAAATTGCCCGTAGGTGTGAATGTGAGTGTGGATGGCCGTCCTTTCTAGGGTGTACCCCACCTCCAGCCCCCCCGCGACCCTGAATACAGGATAAGCGGTAGACAGTGGATGGATGGAAATATGACGGAGTTAAATACCAACCCAGTTTAAACTGCCAAATGCAGGAAGGACTGGCTAAAAATGTGTTAATTGAAAGGTTTATAATATCACTGCCCCATGGAGCACAATAGAGCTACTACTACTGTAATTACATTTGTAATTAAATGAATGTGATACTTGGATGTAATCTCATAGAAGATACTTTTCTCATTCCCTTTTGGGAAAATATTGCATGTTGGACAATATTAGCCTCACTCTTTCAGCTGCGACCCCGGCAGTGTGAATCATTGTTGGAGTAAATAAAAAAAACAGTATAATATAAAAACATTATTCAAGGTCAGAAGGTTTCCTTCATGTCTTATAATCACCCAGAGATATATGATATGAATTTATGATGAGAGAATATAAACTGATTTTACATTGTGGGGGTAGAGAGGATAAGGCTTAAATATTGTGATACACATAAGCAACACATTCATGTAGTACACACATGTAGCTAATTATAGTCAGATCTATGGTTCTTTAGATGCCACAGTGATATTATGAGTCTATTAATTTACACACACAGCTTCCCTTTCTGCATTTGCAGTTTAAACTGAGCTGATTTTAGTCTGGATTATGATTTACGTTTCTTTTTTATTGCAAAAAAAAAAAACATAAATCATAATTGGAAGCTGCATGTTCAAAACTCTTAACACAGTCTGCATTTCCATCATGCAGCTCAACTCAACAGTTAATCTCATGCCCAAGTGTCTCTCAAAAGAAGCTCATTCAACAAAACACTAGCACATTGTCTCACTTTGGAAACACACACAATCACTCTTAACAACTGGAACAACAAAATACTAACAACAAAGAACATTACATCAAATACATCTTAAATTTCAAGTTAAAATAGTTTTTGTCAGGTAAATCAGTATTTTATATAGGATATTTTGCACTTTAATGGTTCTAAATGATTGTATATGCTGTAAAATATTGCAACAACACTGAATCAGGAGTGCAGAGATTTATTCAAGAACATGTGCTTTTGCATAAGTACTTCAGGACCATACAAAAAATGAGGTAGAATACAAATTACAGTAAGAGATAAAACAAAAAAAGAACACATGTATACTGCAATATACAGACCCTGTCATCTGCATTCGGCCACATGTTTTCCTCAACGTCACATCTTATAGCTTCTCTGGCAAGGCACCTAGGGTTGAATCTTCTTGGATGCCTGATCCATCCCTGGCAGGCTTCGGGAGAAATATCTCCACAACCAGCAGTCATTGCATTCAGCAAGGAGTGCTGGTTGAGTGGAGAGGGATGATTAACCTTCCACCTCCATGCTGAAAAAAATTCTTCAATGGGGTTCAAGAAGAGCGAGTATGGAGGCAAAAACAGCACAGACATCCTTGGATGTGCAGTAAACCATGCAGTCAGCAGAGTGGTGGAATGTCGTATTGTCCCATACAACAAAACATGTATTTCTTGCCCTTTGACCCATTCCCCTGGCACACGTTGAATATAGAGGTCATCTAAAAAAGAAATGAGCCTCTCTGTGTTGTACAGCCCAATAAGAGGTTTATGCAGAGACAAACCATCATTGGACAGGGCTGCACACATTGTTATATTTGCCCCTCTCTGGCCTGTGTTGGGACCTAACCGTGGGACTACACAATGCGGCCTACAAAGCCTACACAATGCGGCTGGACAATGGGACAAAGGAGATAAAAAACTACAACCACCATTTTAGTGTCACCTCCACCTGGTCGCGAGATCTGACGTCACACAACTGGTGCCCTATTGGCTGGCAACTGCATGGGACTCCAGGGGGTCCCCCGGACCAGCCGTGAGCTATAAATCCCGCGGCCACCAGAAAAACTTTCTCTCTCCAAAGTAACTCGCGTTACGCCAGGAGGTGAACATTAGTCTGCAGCGTTTTCCTTTGTCCTAGGCCGCAGTCTTTCCCCCAAACTCGCTGGACGAGCAACAGACTGTTTTACCCCTCTTTTTCTCTACTCGTTTTATTTTTCTTTTGTTTATCATTTTGGATCCCGAGGAGACCGCCGCGACAGCGCGACTCTCCTGTTCCCCGCGGTAAGAAGAAAAACTTTCTTCGTCCCAGCTGCCAGCAGAACGGATAACTCGACCCGTCTTTGTCTGAAATCAGCTGACTAAATCGCCGAGCCCCGCGATTGTTCCTGCAGAAGGAAGAATAACTAACGGTTTTCTTCAACCAATTGGATCCGGCGCTGAACGAGCGCCCACGAACTACCGTCCGTTGCCGGCGTCAAGGAACGCCATCGCCGCACAGGACGAAACCCTCACATCTACGCATCTCACATCGACAAAAGTAAGAGGCTATTTGTCTGGGCAGAAGCAGAGATTCAATAGTGTAGGACATGCTTGTAATTCTTGTTAATGTGTTTTAAGTTCTGATCGCGGACCGCCGAGTCCGTTTGTTCATGTGCTGCTGTATGTGAATGCTGATCGTGTACCCACGCAGCTGGGTTGATTTCTGTAACAGTGTTCTCGACTAACCTCCGCCATATTCGCGAGCTCAGAAAGCCGCTACTATCAGTTAAAAGACCGGTCTCGCGGAATAAACGCCAGTTCACGCGCGCCCGTGTGATAGCGGCACGGCTTCTGAGCCTCAGAATATCGCTCGCGCATTCTCTCTCTCTTTGTTTGTGTCCCGCTAACACACACACACATACACGCTGCACACACGTGTCCTAAGCCAGCTGTTCCCGGCGGACGCTAGGGACATTGCTACATCTGGGGGCTACATACGGCTATCTCTCTCTCTCCCTCTCTCTCTCTCTCTCTCGACGCGCACACACACGCACGCACGCACACGCGCATGCACACGCACACGCGCACGCACACACACTCCACGTGTGTCTCTCCTTCTGTTTAGCTTAGTTTTGTGTGTTAGGTAGTTAGGTAATAAGGCTTTGTTAATTGCAGTGTTATTGATTGTGATCATTATTACTGATTTTAATAAATCTTATTATATTATAACTAGCGGTCTCTTGTGCTTGTTGTGTATAGGTCACTGGATAACAGCAGGTTGTGAAGGCTAGTGCTTGAATTTCACCCCCCTTTTAATTGTTAGATTGTTTTTATGCTTCCATGCCAATGATCACGATGATTGGCATGTGAGTATAAAACCTTTATATTGAGACTGAATACAGTTTTAGGTTATCTTTTCCCTGATCCCAGGGTGGTGCCCCGTTAGTCATGATTATATCATGATAATATATTAAAAATAATTATTAATACCGATAATCATATTGATATTGATAGTTAACTGTTGATAACCAAATCTGCTCCTGCTACAACCCCAACACCTGGTACATGGACTGTTGCACGTTGCCCAATGACATTTCTTCCTCGTCGTCTTGTTTTTGCCAGGTTGAATCCTGCTTCATCCACGTATACCAATTCATGTGGAATTGGTGTGGCCTCCATCTCCATGACTGTCTGAAAAAAAGGAAATTCATGGTTTTACAGCACAACAAACACATGTCCACTTGGTTCCTCATGGAACAAACATTTTACCTGAACATATTGATAACGTTGCTGTTTGACACGGTCTCCATTCCTATCGAAAGGTACTTTGTACAGTTGCTTCATCTGAACTTTTTTCTTCTCAAGCACTCTGGCAATTGTTGTAGTGCTGACGGTGGTCACATTGGCAAAGGCTGCATTGTCTCCCAGCACTCTGTCCCGAATTTCCCTCAACTTTATGGCATTGTTTGCGATGACCATATCAACAAGAGCGGTTTCTTGGACATCTGTGAAAATTCAGCCTCTTCCTCCTGCAGGTACCAACCTATGCATCCTATAGTAAAGCAATATAAAATACAAAATACTGTCATCAATATATTTCCCAATTTACAGCTGATGTAAAACATAGATTACTTTATTTTGTAAAATCTGGATCAATACAGTAATTGTGGGATGCATGTGTTACCTGTTAGTTTGCAGGAAAAGTCTCATTATTGATCCGACTGTTGAACCCTGCAAGTTTGGCTGCACCCTTAAACCAGGGTCAATTACTGTGGCCCTGATTTCATCAGATACCACAGCTCTTGGTCTTCCTCCCCTTCCTCTCCTGGCTGCTCTTCTCTCTCTACCAACTTCACCCACTGCTCTTTGATCCATACTTGCACAGGAAAAAGAATCAGAAGCCACTCCTTTTGTATTTCTAATGGGGCCAAACGCAGATCACCTGAATCAATTTTCAGCTGAAAACTACCATCAGCTGTTTGTAATTGCATCTTCGTTTTATTTATTTTTATTGTCAATATTTTTATATAATTTCAATAGATTTCAATGTGGCTGCAGCAGAAATTCCCAGTGTTTTTTCCCCTATCATTCTGTTTTGAGTGTGTTTTTAACTGTTTTGAACAAAGTGTGTTAGCATTGAATTGCTTTTAAAGCATAGAGTTTTGCAGGTGTGACCTAGTGAATGAGAAAAGACTTCATCCATTTCGGTGACTGTGGTCACTAAATGCACTTTGTCTGAAAGCAATGAAAAGTTAGACACAGTTTAGCCCAAATGCATTTCTGTTTTGCAGACTGTGCTAAGAGTTTTGAACATGTTGCTTCAGTTTCGACCAATGCGTCTTAGCAATAAAAAAAAAATTGTAACTTTCTTCTTATTTGAGTAATACCATCTCCAGATCCACACATCAAACTTTAGTTGGTAAGTTGGTGGTGAGTTGATCTCTTATCTCAATCTTAACCTTCTCCAGAAGTGCAGCAAAGGGCTTCCAAGAATGTTATTTGATGAATGTCATGTTATTGTTGACCCAGCTGAAGTTAGCTTTAAAGTTTTTTTTCCGATTGCTAAACGAAAGGGGAACAAGTGGAGCACTCTAACCGCGTCACCTGAGCTAAACAGTTTACATCAGCTGCAAAAGTGGCTCTGTGCAGTGAAACACTTTGAACAATCGCCATGGCCACAACACACACTGTCACTCAGAACATACTTTTCATCTTTACTGTTTGAATCATTTGAGTGACTTCACACAAATCAATATTTTATCAATCAATATCTTTCACATAAACGTTTTTATTTCATAACATACCAGTTTTTTAGGTAAACAAGAAGGAATAAAAATCAGCAGTTTGCTTCAATAGACATTTACTAATACTATTGTAGACAACAACCATGTCAACAATAGGATTGTCCTGCATCTTAACATATCCTTCCCCTTCCTCCTGTTTGGAGCCTTTGGCTCCAATTGTAAACCTATATTTTACAGTAAACGCTGTTATATTTTATACATATTTTTGTGTAAATATTCTATCATTGCAATACAGAAATCTATTCATTATTTACTGTGAGTCTCACCTGTTCAGTGGACAATTCACATTACAGATGCAACTGTAGATCTTTGCAGATTGTGTTGCACCCTCAACCAGGTCTCTCTCGATGAGAGAACATGATCCACATCATGGTCGAGAAGTGTGGCCCTTATTTCATTGGAAGTTACAGCTCTTGGTCTTCTTCTAGGTCTATCTCCACGCAGCACCCCCCTGTCTCTCTTTTACCTCCACCAACCTGTCTCCCTGCCACTCTTCTCCCTCCACTAACCTGTCTCCCTGCCACTCTTCTACCTCCACCAACCTGTCTCACTGCCACTCTTCTCCCTCCACCAACCTGTCTCCCTGTCTCTCTTCTCCCACCACCATCCTGTCTTTGTTGGTCCATTTCCAAAAAAAGTATTTCATGTGTTCTGAAGTTGCAATCATCAGTGTTTGAAAGTCAACAGGCTAAAATCATTGTGTTTTGAATGTGAGGTTTACAGTTTTGGCAGCGGTGTGTTTAGCATTTGAATAAAATGCTGTAAATCCAGTGTTGTGCAGGTTGTGGTTAAAGTCAGGAGAGAAGTGAGTAGAGTTTTGAAAACAGTTTTCAAGCAATGAAAAAGGAACTAGAGTTTGGTTCACGTGAACTGCTGCTGTGAAGACTGTGGTTAGAGTTTTGCGCATTGAAAAAAACTGTAACGTTATCTTGCTGGTCGGGAACTGCTAGCGTACTAGACGTCCCAGGCTGGTGTTGCTGTTGTGTAATTAACTGTTGTGTTGTGTGATTTGCTGTTGTGGTTTGCACTTCGGCGCCACTGTAATTCGACATACAGGAAGTAGTTTCACAACATGTTGCAAAAACTTCTTGAGATGTTTGTTTACTGATGTGATAAATCAAGAGATAATTAGGGTCATTTTTGTCATAGTCTTCCATACGATGAGACTTCTTTTCCCCACCCCCTGATGGCCAGTTGAGAGAATGCAAGTTAAAGGCACTTTTCAGTGCTGGAGGTTACAGAATGGTTATGCCTGAATAGTCTTTGCAATTTACATTATTATTTATTTAAGGTGGAAGTAACTCTTTTTTGCTAATTGGGTGCTGGAGAGATGCTGCAGGCAACCCACAAAAATTAGGGCTATTTAAAGCATTTAAAGCATAAAGAGGATACATTGGGCCCTAGTTTCGTAGACCAGCGCAGGGCGGCGCAGGGTGGCGCAGCCGGCGCAGTGCAAGTTTCGACCCGCGCAGCCTTGCGCACCGTCAGTTTGGCAGTTTGGTGGATCGCCTGCGCCAAGATGGGTGTGGCGGCGCAGCAGGGGGAGGCGTCACAGATTCAGCTTGGCGTAGCGGAAGTTTCGTGGCAAAAAGCCTCGCCGAGACTGCGCTGAAAGCTCGCCAGCTCCAACCTGGTCTACTTTCGGCGCAAGGCGTAAATAATGTCCATTCATTCAAGGGGAATCACAGCTGGCGCAGTGGAAGTTTGGTTGACGGCGCGCAGTGCGCACACGTCACCGAGATCTCACAGGCAGGTTTCCACAGTTCCAGGCACATTTACATGCAATAAATAATCACAACAAACACTATTTAATGCAACTAATTGAATCAACACGTGAATTTATATATATATAGATTGTCCCGTCACATCGGACGTCAGATCAAAGGCGGATGGCACGCGTAACGGAAACTCAGCCTCTCGGACCAAAACATCTCCCTCTCTCTCTCCTGTTTTTTATAATATTGGCATTGTTATTATTATGATACGCGCGCACAGCGGCGGCGCTGCTTCTGTCATCGGGTTGTCAAGTGACGGAACTTGCACTGAACCTCCCCTAACACATTAAAGGAGAGGAGAGGAGCTCATTTGATTGGTGAAGATCTGAATCGGCTGTGTTTATCCCAGTCCACGCCTCGTCTCCTCCTCGT
This sequence comes from Eutrigla gurnardus, assembly GCF_963514095.1. Classification (NCBI taxonomy): domain Eukaryota; kingdom Metazoa; phylum Chordata; class Actinopteri; order Perciformes; family Triglidae; genus Eutrigla; species Eutrigla gurnardus. The sequence goes on from NC_139934.1 coordinate 15,499,894, forward strand.
CTCCCACTCACGCCTTCTTCTCCTCCCTCTTTCCCACTTGCGCCGGTGGGCGAGACGGGAGGTGTGCCTGCGCGAGCCTGCGCCGGCCTGCGCGGTGCACGAAACTTGCAAAGTCCAGGCGGACACACCCCGTCGGCGCGGCGCAGGTGCGCTGAAAGCTGACTGCGCCTGGTCTACGAAACTAGGGCCCATTAGCATAAATGGAATACAATATGAGTTAGTATGTTTTCTTGTGTGTTTAAAAACTAGAAAACTAGAATTGCTGCGTTTTCGTTGCCTTAGAATGAGCTGTTAGTATCTAAGTAAGGTCAGCTCCTCTTTAAAGAGCTGGCAGCCATGTCAGTGTCCCAGAACGGACAGACCAAATACTGCTTCTAGAGAGCGCCATTCATTGTTTCATATTTTCACTCTGTAGTTCTCCTATATGCCTGACACATGGGAGGTTTCAGTTGATGCAAGGGGAAGGTACCTGAAATAATATATCCAGTGCTGCACTGTTTTGATTTTTATCCAGTGTTTAAGTGAAACATTACTTGCTATTTATCTGTTCATCACCATGAGCAATGAGCCCTTTGAAACCTACGAATTGTGTTGCTGATGTGCCCCAAAATGATCAGCGTCGTACTGCGTTACCTAAACCGTTTGATATCATAGTAGTTAAGCTAACACTTTGATGGATGTAACTTCAGTAGAATTATCATCTGGTTTCATACACAAACAATGCTGTCGATAATAGGATTATTTACTGATTGGAACTGTTAACTTTTTGGCTTGTTTTACACAGATGCGTTTTTTTTTGTGTGATCCATAATGACATGTAATCTAATGGAGACCACTTTATTAAAATGTTTAAGAGAAATATAGACGTATATTATTTGTGGGAGGAAGTCCAATGTGTAATGTAATGTAATGTGAGTTCCAAATTAAAAGTATTCAGTAGTGTTGTGAATTCCCTGCTGGGAGGAGTACACTGCAGCCAGAGTATCATCACCGAAGCTGTTCCGTAACAAGTAGGCTAAGTGATTTATTTTCATATTTATTTATTTATTAATTTATTGGTTCGAATCAAGTCTGCTTTTGGGCTGAACACACATAAATCAACGTGAGTGAAACAGCTTCTTCTTTTTTTATCTTCAATCTACGCTGTGTAGTCACAATTGTATGTTTTTGTCTTCCTGTTATTTCAGCACATCCAGGTCAGTCTGTTTCGTTCACGTTGGCACTCTTTGATGTTCATACTGCTGTCACACAAGTGATTTTGGTAAAAAGGTCATTAGGCACTTTTATGATGCCAAAAAGCAAGAATGTCTGCAAAGCAAAAACATTAAAAATGTTTTCTAGATTTACAGGAAACTAAATTATTATGAAATGATAACCCACAAATATTTTTTGTGCATTGAGATTGAAATTAATAATTTCCTTACTCAGTTGCTTTCCAAAAACATTTGACCTACTATATTAATATCAAAGGCTTGACTCTTGCTTTGAGGGCGTTTTGTAACACTTGGCTCATATAATTTTTTTTTTGAGGTTTGTGACTTCCTATTACTGTACTCATACGCCCATTAGAGAAGTGCTGGGTACAGTGTCATGTAGAAAGTCAACAGATCTGCCAGAAGGCCGGAGGAACAGGTGAGTGATTTCTTTTGCAAGGTCTGCATGCTTAGAACAAGGAGTTTATTGCCAGGGGAAGGAGAGAGTGCCATTGTATTCACAATCTTGCAATTAGACAGTTAAATCAACTTTGCAAAGTATGCATCAACAGCAGGGTATTAAGCACAAACCGGAGGGCAATAGGTCTCACTATATTAAAAAGCGATGTTTTTATTACAAATGTGAACAGCCCATTAGAATGAATGATTTTTGTGAATTGTTATGTGATATCCAATTCAAACATTTAGATATGTGTTTAACAGGATAAGCATGCATTATGCTTACTGCCTAACTTAAAAAAAAATGTTATTCAGAAATGATTTGAGCTCTTTGAGTTCATTTTTTACATTTTCATATACATATGTTCTAACATGCAGAGATATTTACGGAGCATGAGTCGTGTGAGATGATAAGATAGTCAAACAGTTACACAAGTGGCATTGAACAGAGCTACGGAGAGGATGTGGGAAATGTGAAAGATAAGACTGCAAAAAAACACAAAACAGTGGTAGACACACAGAGCAAAGAGAAAAATAAATTCTTTTTTTTAACTGGATTGAAAAAGTATGTTCTTCAACCTAAGGGTCACACATAACAAGTTCAGTTAAGTGGAGTTTTACAATAAACAGAATTTTCCCAAAGACAAAGACATCGTCATCAAACTGCAGGTGACCACATGGGGCTGATTGTAATGGTGTCTAAGCAGTGAGCACTATGTGAGCTAGCTCCAAAACAATCCTGTTTTATTTGTAACTGGGAGGTAGTTTGGTTTTGGCAATAATGTGTACACAAAAAACTGGTCAAACTAATGTTGTTGCCATCTTTCCCCAGGAAAAGCAGTTGTGACAATTAAATTATTAATTGATTATTTTTTTAATACATAGCCAAGGTATACTACATTAATAAGACCAATATTTGGTTTGCCAGGTTGTGATGGGTTTTTTTCCCAACTAGACCACCCAACAGTGTTTAATTAAAGGTGGAATATATATATATTTTTTATCAACGGTTTATACAAAATTGGCTTGAATACAAATTGTGGATTATGAAAAAATCTAAATATCTCAATGGCTAAAACTTTCCAATCTCTCTTGTAGATCTCAGGAGTGTAAAGAGAAGGCTAAGTTGAAGGACATCAGCTCAGTAACACACCAAGACATCTTTTCTCCAAGATGGTGTACTGTCATGGCAGCCCAAATGTTACCATGTATCATCCACCAAACCAAACAGCCAGATTGACCTCTTTGACTATGTTCACCATTTCCCTCCATGGCTTGGTCTCTTCCATTGGTATATTGGAAAATCTCCTCATCCTCGGAGTAGTGGGCTTCCATGTCCGCCGCTCTGTCATCAGCATCTGGATCCTGAACCTTGCAGCCTCAGATCTGCTAGCCACTGCTTCCCTGCCGTTCTTCACTCTCTACATGGCTCGCGGCAACACCTGGACTTTGGGCACAACCTTCTGCCGCATCCATTCCTCCGTCTTCTTTCTCAATATGTTTGTCAGTGGCTTCCTGCTGGCGGCCATCTCTTTGGATCGCTGCCTTGTGGTGCTGAGGCCAGTCTTAGCCCAAAACCACAGGAACGTCCGACTGGTGGGGAGGATATGTGGGGTGATCTGGGCCTTGGCTGCGGTCCTCACTATACCCTTCTACATATTTCGTGACACCATTCCCCAAAATAATGGCAAGATCCAGTGTTACTACAATTATGCTCGAGTCCTCCCTGCTGAACCCTTTGACCTGGGATCTTTATGTAAGCAGCGCAAGGAGGCCTTGGCCTTCCTGAAGCTCTTTCTATCCTTCCTGATCCCTCTACTGATCATCATCCTCAGCTATGCCGCCGTGAATACCAACTTAGCGCACAGAGGCCGCCGACGCCCTTTCCGTTTCGTTAGGCTCGTAGTGGCTGTGGTGGTGACCTTTATACTCTGCTGGGCTCCCTACCACTTGTTCTTCATCATTGAAGTGATCGCCCCCAGTGGGCATCCTGCAAACAAATTTGCAACCAGGGCCCTTCCGATTTCTGCAACCCTCGGCTTCCTAAACAGTGTCCTCAACCCCATTCTGTATGTGTTCAGCTGCCCTGACCTGTGCAAAAAGATTAGACATTCTCTGGGCGCGGTGATGGAGAGTGTTCTGGCTGAAGATCTGGCAGAGCTGGCCAGACGACGCAGCACCGCTGCATCACGCATTTTGTCCGAGAGGAAAGTGTCAGGAGCAGAATTTGAATCTTGTTAACCTTGCTTAGGACTGAATGAAAACGTAGGTCTAGCATGGCACGTATAGAATAGCATGGTTGCTTCCTAAATCCCTTTGCTCCCCTTTTCCTGTTTTCTTTAGTCATTGTCAAACTACTGCCAACACTTCCTGTTGTTTCAAATTAAAACCCACCACATGAATGTGAATAAGCAAGGTAATGATGGATGACAAATGTAGATTTCAATTTAGGCAACAAAAGTGCCCTTTATTTGCAATTAATTCCAATATGATGGAAATAAAGTGAAAAGGATAAATTAATGATTCATTTTTTTTTAAAAAAGGTCCTTAGATCATCAACTGAGATATGCTTCCAATGAACATGGGAAATCAGTAGGCCTAATTCCTTCTGTTCCTGGCTTTTAATTTGAAACAAGGACAAGAAGTATTACATTTTATTGATGGAAAGATTCATTGGACTGCTGTTGTACAGATGGAGTTAATGGTGTAGATATGTATACTTTCAAGTTAGTCTATCCCTCCTCAATGTTTTCTAGCTGGCTATATAGCAGCAGGCTTAATTTGTTTGACAACTGGCTATATTAGAATGTATGGTACTTCATATGTCTCAACCATTCTTCTAATGGTTTGCTTGTCTGACTCATGCCTTTGTAGATCTACAGGGTAACTTGGATGACTGGTTGATGTTTTGTTGATCCATACATTATTGCTTCTTTTTAGTTTATTGCTTTGATAAAAAAGAGTTTGGACTAGATGAGAGACTATCTCCAGGAAAGTGTTGAAGCTATAGTACGGATGTTATTTTTTTTGCCCATTATGTTTATGATAGAGAATAAATGTATGTCAGTTCTATTCATGTAGCACCTATATGTTTTAATGCTGTGACATTTCTAAAAATGAATAAAGGCAATAAGTAAAAGGCATTCTGGTGTTGCACTGTGTCGCAATAACATAACCACAGTCATGCTTGTGTTTCCGAAATGTTTCATTCCACTTCTGTTCTTAAAATGACTGACAGCAAACATGCATTTTTTTAATCGTTGTAAACATGACTGTAAAAAAGACAGATTGATTGAATATTGTTCATATTGGTTTATTTCCATACACTAGTCAGAAAGACAATCTAGCAAATACATGGATGGACAGCTTTTGGTTGTGCATGTCTAATTTGATTGGTATGGATATCGCAAAAGGTTGGATATTTGACATATGTGTACTACAAGTCTTGAGTTCATCAGCAACATTTGCTGCAACAAATGTTTCTCTTTTCAACAGCAGGTCATCATGACGAACTGAAAAGGGTAGCCTACTAGTGGGTGTCTTTAAGCTCAGGGAGCTGAAACAAATGCAGAACATTGACAGTGTGTATGTTCAATAGCAAGAGTTGGAACACACATGCATTTCCACTGGGTGGCATACTTGCTTTGCCTAAATACCAGAAGCTCAGCTCTGTAGTCCAATTTATGTTATATTGCTGAAAGAATATTATGTCCAGTTTCACTCTCCCTCTGGTTCTTTGAGGGAGCTCTGGTCTTTTTTTGAGTGTTTTGCCCCCTTCCCACACAGGGCAGGGATCTTTGCAGCTCTAGGCGTGCATCAGGGCACAGGAAGATGTAGAAAAGCGGATCCAGGAGGGTGTTGAGGCTGGTCAGACCGTAGCACAGGCGGTAAATGAGGAAAATGGAATGCTCCAATCCACACGGCTCATCAGTCAGCAGCAAGGACACAAATCTGTATCCGCCTACCAGGTGGTATGGTCCAAACACAACAATGAAGTTGACTGTGATCACGACAAGGATGCCCACGATCTTGTGCCGCTCGTGGTCCGATAGGGAAGGAGAGCGCCGCAGTGTCACCCCGATGTGGGCTGAGGTGTAGCTAAGGGAGGAAGAAGAGTTGCTGATGAGAAGCCATCAGAATATACTCAATTATATATTATTATTATATATTGTATATTATATATATTATTTCTTTGTTACACTTTACCATTCAAAAAAGAAGGAAACGTAGCTTGGTATCACAAGGGCCTCCCTGCTGTTTCATTTTAGTTTATGTTGCAATAGTCTCAATTCATTTTATGGGATTTATTTTTTAAACATGGGGCTGGTAAATACAGAGTCTATGTCACGCCCCTTCCGGTGTTATTTTCACATTCTTATCCTTCAAAAGTAATGTGACTTATTTACCTCTAAAATTATCTTTTAAATTAACACATGCCACAGATTTTACTGGGTCATAACATTTTCTGTGTGATGACTTCTAAACATAGTTTTTCCAAAATACGGTCCCATTGTGCTATATAGTCTGCATCCCTTTTACTGTAGCACAAATGAATTATGATGAATTATTTAGACACAAAATAAATTGTTGTGCATTTGTAAAGGTCAATTAATTTAACCACAGAACCTTTGCATGAACAGTTTTGGATACACAACATGGAGTAGTATCCCCATGGGGACTTTAGGATTAACTCACCCGAGGATGGCACATGGCAGCAGGAAGCCCAGGGCCAACGTGGCGATCTTGAAGTAGGCGTATCTGGGGCTAACTGGGTACTGCTCCAGACACAACAGTCTGTCGGAGTCAAATACTGAGGGCAGCAGCCCGCTCAGGCAGAACAGGAAGGTGAGGGTCCAGACTGCCACGCCAGACACCGCTGCCACCCTGACAGTCCGCACCCTGCGGCTGCTCAGCGGGTACACGATGGCCAGACAGCGGTCCAGTGCTATCAGACACAGGAACATGACACTGGCATAGACGTTTACATAAAAAACGTAGCCCACCAGCTCGCATGTTAGCTGTCCATAGGGCCAGCGGTGTCTACCTTGGAGATAAAGGATCCACAGAGGCAGGGTGAGCAGCTGGAGGAGGTCTGAGAGCAGCAGGTTGAGGATGTAAACCAGCTGGCAACCTCCTCCACCAGAGCGGCCCAAGTGGTACAGTCCCCATAGAGACAGCAGGTTACTGGGGAGACCCAAAGAAAAGACGAGGCCATAGATACAGGTCAGGCCAAACGTGTCCGTGTCCAACGGGAGGTTGCAGCTGTCATTGGACATGTCTCTGTCGGTCAAGCACCTGACCTGGGAAACTACAGGTGACCTTACTCAGACATACTGACAGCTGCAGGATGATGAGTTGGTCTGGAGTTACCCATTCAATCACTCAAAGTAAAAGTTCCAGGTGTTGTCAGTTTGATGCATCCACTTTCCATAATATTCATGAATGCATTCTGCTGTGGAAAAGGTCAGATCACATGTTGCCAGTCAGTCTCCAAAGCATCCAGGATCCATCAGGGGAGACGAACACCTGCAGAGCAGATATGAAGAGCCTTCTCAGATGGCTTAGCATGCCATGTAATCCAAATCAAGACAGTTTAACTCACCTCTCGAGGCTTTGAGAGCCACTTTGTTCTACACAAGCGTGCTAACCACTCTGCAGCTGGGTGACCTGTGCTCAAGAACTGTTGGGAACACGGTGTCTTGACCAAGCCTTGTCTATTCTGCGATCGTTTCCTCCACAGGAAACCCACTTCTTAGCTTGAAAGGCAACATCCTGAGGCAGGAGCCCGCCTTTCTGCCCCAGAACAAAAACACATACTCTCTCTTTCTCTCTCACAGTAGCAGACAGGATGATTGAGGTGAACGGGAGCTGAGAGAAAAGGAACTGATGTCGGCCGTCCACTGGTGCCCTTTAGATTGTTGCCTGTTGGCCATGTGCCATTAAACACATTAACCCTTCTGCTGTGCTTTCTTCTCACATGTTTTTCAACAAATATGAATAGCATTTCAATATGTAAGTATGCAGACAATGAATTTAGCAGATTTAACCGAATAGAAAAGTTTATTTCATTTTATGTTCAGCTTATCCAGCTATGGTTAGCATTCTTGAAAAAACCCAGAATAATTTAGATATTAAAACCAAGCCCAGGCTTGCCAACTCTTTTGCAATAAAAGTAATAACAATAATGATAATAATAATAATAATAATAATAATAATAATAATAATAATAATAATAATAATAATTATAATAAGCAGTCCCTTCAGGCCTTCCTCCAAAGCCACACCAACAAAATTATCATTATAACCTGAAACAATGTACCTGGCAATCGTTAGTAGTTACAAGCTAGTCATCAAGCTTGCAGCTTGTGCAACACTGATGAGCAATGAGTAAGTGCGATCAGGTCGTTTTTCATTCAGAATTTTTTTGTCAGAGCATCTGATTTATTGATTGATGTCGGAATATAAAGCAAATTTCAACAAATATAACAAAATATCTTTTTGAAGAACAACCAATCAAAAGTACTTTTTCATGCAGACATTGCTTTTTTCCAGCATTCACAGAAATGTCCCCCTTTTCACGATTAAACTAACCAGCTTTAAATGTGCGTATGTGTATGGGGACTCAAAGACTGAACCATCAATTTTGCTCAAAATGTAGAATGAATGTAAGTCAATGTAAAATGTGTCCTCCTAAGTGATATAAACAGGAATTAGAGTTCTCAACGGGTCAGCCCAGCCCGACAAACCCGACGGGACCCGAAGTTTCGGGCCGGGTCCGGGCCGAAAAAATACGCAAATGAGCCGGGTCGGGTCAGGCCTCGGGCTTCCTTTTTTTATAAAACACATTTCATTAAAAAATAAAAAATAAAAAATAAAAAAAATTGTAGGTTGTAAATTATATATTGTTTGCTGTGCATCATCGCTGTTCACGTTTGGTCAATCTGGCTGCCTGCTTCATGGGGCAGAGTAAGTTTCATTTGAATTCACGTCTGCTGTCTGTCTGATCGTGATAACAAGTGTATGAGGAAAACAATGCAGGCGCGCGGGGGGTCAGGTTCGGGTCGGGTTCGGGCCGACAATTCATGCTGGTGTGTCGGGCTGCGTCGGGTTCGGGTTTAAAAACCCGCGGGCCGGGTCGGGTCGGGCTGTAATTTTCAGGCCCGTTGAGAACTCTAACAGGAATGGTGTTCACGTGTGTGTAACTGAGTTGAATGTAATAAATAAAATGCTGTAAACATTTCCCGTCAACCAAAAAAGACCAATGTCACTAGGCCAGTTTGTAGACAGTGAATGAGTGTGATTTTTCCAGGTTGAACTCTACTCGCGCACCACTGTAAGAAAAAAAAACAACTTGCACAATTCAAATTGTTTTGGGGAAGAATGGGCATGTTAAGACAATGGATGTTAGCCAGTATTTTTACCACACAGTTTCAAAGGGAGGAGGGTCTAGCGGCTCACTTGTTTCCTTTAAAATGTCACCAATGTCTGATTTATTCAATGATCCAAGATTGTAAGGAATTAACTGACCAGTCCCCGGAGACATTACTACCACTATACTTCCCACAGCTCTACATTAAGGTCAGCGAGGCCTGACACATAGATCACATGAAGAGACAGATAACAACTGTGCTGCAAATGTGTGTCTGAACGAGGTCCCAGTCAGGTGGCAACCTCCAGTCTCAAAAGTGCTGAACTGAACTAAAGAAAATGATAACCTCCAAAGTGATTAGTGATTTCACTACCAGTATGTTAGCATGTTAAACTTAACATTTAGCTTAAAGCACTGCTTCACATAGCTTGAGTTTGGTTTGGTCCAGGTTGATGTAACCTCTGGTTCTAAAAAGTTAAGCCAAAGCTGAAATGCCTTAAACTTGCATCTCTCTACTGGTCATTAATAGAAGTCTAATTGTATGGAAGTCTATGAGAAAATGACTCTTCTTCTTACTTGATTTATTATCTCAGTAAACATTGTAAACATGAGTTTATGGCCTCAATTGCGAGTCAATAATGGTCCCAGTTAGAATAAAATAGACTTAACTTATGCTTTAGGGCTGGGCAACCTTGTGATTGACAGGTTATTATCGTGGCCTTGCCACTGTTTTTACCAATGTAAATAACAATAGGATGACTTTAACACTTAGCTGTAAAGTTCACTTTGAATTATGAAACTAACTTTGTTAGCAGCTTCACACCAGAATTCAGATGTATCCTGATCCAGGAAGGTTGCTTTTAAGGTGCTGCTCTGCCCCTCGTGTTCATCAGATTCAAAGTATTTTTTCCCCTTGTTTGAGCCCTCGGCTTGCCCTGGTCTGACATTCTTATCCAAATTCAGCAGCTACAAAAACGATTGTGTACGCCACAATCTCACATTTTGTTTGTGGTTTGCACTGAAGTGATCTCATGATAAAAATCCATGTGTTTGCAATTACACTTTAAATGTACAGTATAGCATTCATACAGACATTTCCCATCATGCATGCTTTTGACATTCATAGAATGATGACAAAATACAGGTCATTATTATGTACATATCTTGGTACCTTAGCAAAGACTGATAAAGAATGTGCAACTGCTCGGCCAATATGATTGCATTACAGCCTACGTCCTGCTTATTCTCAGGTCAGAGCATTGTTATAAGACATTGGGCTTTATCCAAAAATAGGATTTTTCCAATTAAATACAAGTATGGTAACTAGTGTGAAAAGTCCAAACCATGATTAAATGTTAATCACTAATCCCCCGAAACTGACAAATCTACTTGAAACAGCCCATGACCTCTGTTAGGTATTTCTGTTACATCTCTAGAAGGTAAAGGAATTTCTATAAGAAGATCCTCTAGAACCAACAATGATTAAGATGATTTATTAAAAATGGTTAGAATACGAGGGCGAAAGGTTTCCAAATGTTAAATGAGAGAAAGCCGCTGTTCCAGTTTTTTTGTGAATGCTGAAACACAATCAATGATTCTTGAAGCAATATCTCTGAAACTATTAACACTTGTAGCTTATGCATCTACTTTACACACAGGTGGTAGTTTGATTTATGCAAAACTGTAAACACAACTCACTGCTTTACATCCAAACTTGCAATTTAAATATAACACGTCTAACTGTAAACAGTGGTCTGATTTTCCACATTGACACATGTGAAAACACTTTTAAATAATGAGCTCACTTACAAATCAGAGCTCCAGCTCTTTAAATAGGCCACAGGTAAACATTTGGTCCAGACAACAATAGAGGCCACGTCTTTTTGTTTTTTCTTCTTCTGCACTTTTGTTGTTTGAGGAGTGTGAGAACATTTTTAGAGAAAAAAAATAGACTTTCTCCCCTTATTTGTATTGATATTGTGTTATTTGCCAATACACATTTGAATACCATTGTCTTTGCATGTATGTATGTGTTTACTACATGCATGACTAACTGCACTGTCCTACACACAAGCAAAAGCCACAAGGGTTTTTCAGTTCTACTGTCAGTCTCTAGTTGGAGCTTCGTGGGCTTAATTAAATTATGGTTTGTAACGCAATATTGCTTTTTTGTTTGCTTTTGCAAGAGATGTATAATGTTTTGCTGGTTTGGTGTAAGGTTTTGTGGTGAGTGCATAGAGATTTGCAAAAATAGCCTATCATTTCAAAGAGAGTGCCTAAGCAATCACAAAAACTCCACTTGTGGATGCTTAAGTGTTTATTCCCAAGTCACTAAGTGTGAGTTATGATGGAATAATTTACTCTGCTTTCATCTTTCTCCTGGACGTTCGGCAGCAAAGAATCCTACAGACTATGACTGAAGCCCAGACAAAGGCACCAATGAGGGCGATAATTAAAAAAGCAACATCCAGGCAGAAGTAGGAGTACCAAGGCAGACTAAAACCTACTGACTGCAGATGCGCTGCTCCTTTGTTCCGGATAACATACTCAATCCAAAAGATGGCCGTGTCCATAGGAGACATTGGCCGGTCGCGGTGTAGCTGTGAGAGACGCTGTATGTTCTCACGGTACGAGGGAGTTTCCAGGATGTCCTTTAGAGCCTCCAGGAAGTCTTCTTTGGTTATTGAGTTGGCCTCCACCACCCGAGCTGCCCCGCGGATCTTGAGCCGGAGAAGGTTGTCAAATTGGTCAAAGAGGAGGGGCACGCCCAGAACGGGAACGCCGTGGTAAATGGCCTCATACATGCCATTGGTGCCCCCGTGGGCTACAAAGGCGCGAGTCTTAGGGTGTCCCAGGAGGTCTCTCTGTGGCAGCCAGTCCACCAGCAGGGTGTTGTTGCCCAGGGATAAAGGCTTTTCACCCACAAACCTCCACACCACCTTCTGAGGGAGCTGGGCAAAAGCAGCAGCGATGGCCTCTGTGGTCTCACGTGGCAGGGCTGACACTAGGGTCCCCAGAGACATGACCACCACCCCATGTTCCCCAGAGCTCTGCATGAAGGCCTCCAGCTCAACATTGAGGGGACGGGAATTTTTACACTGGAACCCCCCTATGTAGACCACGTTGGGCATGGTGGGTCGAGGGAACTCAAAAACAAAATCAGTCCTCACCAGCCATATATCGGCCGCAAGCTCCAAAGACAGGATGTCAGTTCCAGGAGGGAAATGCCGCTGGAGCAAATCTGAGTAGGCAGGGAAGATGTAGTAGTGGTGTTCAACAAAACTATAGAGATAATGCAACATATTCTTGGTTCTTTCCAGAAAATCCATCTGATCGTGAAGTTCGCTTCCTGACACAGGAACATAGGAGACAGGAGAGGGAGCTATGGCGAAATGACCCTCCCCGTTATTAATCCAGCGCACATTGAAAACCATTGGTAGCTTGAGGGAACTACCCAGAAGAACCCCCAAAGTCAAAGCAGGGTCCGTTAACATTAAGTCAAACTTGGCATCTTGCAGCTTCTTCATAAAAACAGGGTCATCCAACATCGTAGCAGCTGCTCTGGCAAGGATCTCATGGCCCTTTCCCAACATTGATGTAATCAAGCGCTGTTGGCAGAAGGTGGCTATAAATCTTGGCAACTGGCGGCATTCCATAACATCCAGGAGCATTTTATTGTAGTAACTCATGTCTGACTCATCCTCAAGCATAGTCACATTGATAGAGGTATAAATCGGAGAGTTACTAGGGATGTACCAGCTCTTGCTAGAGCGCAGCACAGTGATGTTGTGGCCTCTGGAATGCAGCTCTCGGAGGATCACTTCCATGTTGAGCCAGTGGCTGCCATCAACCGGCACTACCAGGATCCTGCTGCCGCTGCAAAACGTTGGCCTGAGCAACAGGAAGCACAGCCCAGTCAGGAATATAGGGATCATGCTGCACATTTCCTGGGAGAAGCAACAGATAGAAAATATTAGACTTGTGGAACCAAGTAACTTTAAGATACAGCTCATGTACTGTCTGTCAAAACCTGATACTGACAAACAAAGGAATAGCATATTCCATTTGTGCTAGTGTGAGATTACCTCATTTTTGGTACTATAACACACTTAAGCTTTAATTCTCTGCACCAACCCAATTGGATTTATGCCAATTTCCTGGTTTGTTGTTTGTTTTTTAAAATGCAGACCTGGGTCTGTACTAGGAAGCAGGATGGTAATTTCATGGTTAACCCTGGGTTTTCCGTCCTACGACGCTGGTTCACTTCTTACCAGGGTACATCGCCATGGTAACTTACGCTGCAGAGCTAAACTGCTCCGGAGCAGGTTATGTTCCTGATAAGAGATCAACATGGAGAAAAACACCGCCTACTGACCAATCAGCTCTCTTGGTGCGTGGATAAAAAAAAAGAAGCTCGGTGGATCATGAGAGGGTCTCTGAGGAGAACTAGAGTGTTCAGAGACCGGCAAAACCCTTTTTCTTTCCCTGACGGTGTTTTGTATGAGAGATACAGATTCTCATCAGTGAAATATGCCGCTCCGCTGCCCATAAACTGATCCATGTTTTTGTGATTGGTCAAATGCTGCAAACCCCGCCTCTTTTATGTGCACGTGCTCATAGCTCGACAGGGAAACCCTGGGTTGACTTACTGAGTTGATAACCAGCATCATGTGACCGCTTATCTCTGATTGCCTTTTTTTTAGGGTTACTTAAACTGGATAACAGAAAGATACTCTGGTACTTACTTCGTAGTACAGGCCTCTGATAGTCTGTGATGTGAATTGTTGTGCTCTTTGCATATATTAAACTTTTTTTTATGGTTTACGTCAGAGACAAAAAATATTGTCTCTGTCTCTGTTATACATATATAGACAGATATTCACACAAAAACATAATGTACATATCCCTGTGCACACATATGCATGCATACAGTATATGCATGTCACACACACAAATCTAAAATAAAAAAATAAAAATGTAAAAAACTATTGAAGACCAACACAAAATATAAATAAGCAGGGAAGAATGAAATACAGATTGTAAGAACTATAAATTAACATTAAATATAATACCCCAAAAGACACAATAGAAACAACAATAGTAATTCAAATGCAAATGCCTCACCTGGTTCTTCTCCTATCAAAAACCCAGAGGTTTGGCTCAAGCTCCAAGTCCTCAGAGAGCCTGGATACTATGTGAGATCTGTGTTTCCACACAGCTTACATTCTACACACAGGCTCTATTCTACCAGATCAAAGTCCGGTATGTGGGTCAAAGGTATGCACATTGCAATTAGGAGCAATGGTCAATGTTAAAGGCATGCCATAAGTAAGGTAGAGTGCATCTTAGTGGATTTTAAATTGAAGCTATCCAACATGTGTTTGTGTCAATTAATTTAAAGTTAGCAGATGACTGTTTTATGCCCAATCAGCATATTTTGTTTTAATGCAAATTGACTGATCAGATTATCTCCCGCTAAATGCTGCTCATTTCGAATCTTTGGATGACAGTTTTCTGATGAATTCCTATTTGAGTACTCACTGGAAACTTCAACGTGCAGACTTTACAATCGGCTTGTTGAGGGAAATCCAAACTGAAACCCCGTTTGTCGGAGTGTGTGAGACGGGAGTGGCGGGGAACGAGGGAAGGAGGAAGCAGGTCACACAGCGGAGGGAAAATAAATTGAGCAATGGCGATTACAATAACAACACGAGTCACTGTTCAACAGCCATATCAGTGAGCAACAGCCTTCCCCTCCTCTCCTGGGCTCTCCTCTGTGGAGTTACATAAACCTGAGCCAGGGAACAACAGTCAACTCAATGTAACAGCAGATCACAGAGAAACATGAATTTACAAGCAACAACAGGATCAGGTGTTGTGTGATTCATTACTTAGACCCTCAATTATCCCCGAAAGAGCAATCTTAGGACTCTGTGCCAGAAATAAAAAAATAAAGACACAATGACAAACATACCACTCCTACTTACAGCGATGTAGAAGAGCCACGCAGCTTTAAACTGACCACGTCATTGATCACATGTGTGCTCATAAAAGCCAATCAGAGAAAAGCATTTCAGCTACAGTGCCAATTGTGTGAACTGCATGATTAAATGTACTAAAGTAAACGTTATGAGTGAAATCCTCTTAAAGCAGACAAAGATCCCATTTGAGAAAGAAGTCAGGGCATCTTTTAGCTTTCATCAGGAGTCCTTCAAAGGCTCAGATTTGATGCAGCTTAAGAGAAAGTAATGACAGAAATTGCATCCTGTATAAGCACCAAGGCATAAATTACACACACGAACACGAAGCTCATCTAAAACTCTAAAAATGTGCATTTCATCAGTTTGTTTAATAGCTTACACCAGTTGACTTTGTGTTAATTTCCTCTAGGTTTCAATGTTGACCGATCATGCACCATTGTGAGAGTTCTGACCAATGGGTGACGTTAAGATGACTACGTCCACTTCTTACATACTGTCTATGGTTGCAGGCAAAGCAAGGGAAGAAGTAGGCAACCTGCTCAGGTTAATGGGTTTGTAGTGACAACAGGCTCTGTAGACCATTTTGGAATAGACGTCACATGCATTGCAGTGACAGAAAAACAGCAGAAACGAGTTGAACTGGATATTATCTTGGTAAATCCAAATGTCTTGTTGTAGGATGACAGAATAGGAATGCAAAAAACATTATCATAATTACTATAGAATACCATAGTCAAAAACGCATTTTTAAGAAACATGCAGACGTTTGCAAAAGCTTATTTCTGGGTCAATGGTTGAGGGCAGGGTTAGGTTAAGGAGTGGTGGCTCAGTCTCCAGGGAATGCATGCAAGTTCAAGTAAGTGTGTGTGTTTGTGCATCTGTGTGTAACCAGCTGCTCCTTTACTGAAGCCAGGCCATAAATTATAAGACTTGCAAACCGTGACTAATTGTAATCACAACAGGAGTCAAAAGCTGTATTTGATTTGGCCCCATTGAATCACACACATTTGTCCCGGTCTGTGGTTTACCTTGTTGGACAAAGTAGTTTTGACTACAGCCTTAGTTTAACATTTAAAGTCAAACACTTTCATAATATTTGCTGGCACCAGTGGAAGGCAAACACATAGGAAGTGCCTGAAAACAGACTTTGACATGTTTAAATCATGGAAGCAGTTCCAGATTCAGGTGGTCCACTGGTTGGACTGGACAGGGAGTCACAGATTGAGGCTGCTGGTTGGTGATTAAGGTAGTCGTTGCTATGGTGATTCCTCAAATAAAGAAAGCCTGAGAATGAAACATGGACATGTATTCCCATTTTTTTTTCTCTCATGGGAGTCGTTCTACATTCAGTGCACCTTTTCAAAGTTGACCTCAAGCTCAAACATGTGAACAAAGCTCCCGGGACGCTCGCTGGCTCAAAGCCTTTCCTTCCTCCAATTGTTCTGCGTTGTGATATGGCTTAATTCAATCCCCATGATAGTGTTCACACCATTCAATCACATACCTAGCATGTAGCCTACTATCACTATTAATCAAAACATCCTCCTCTTCTAAAGCCTATTGTTTTAAAATGTTCTGTGCTACATTGTTTACGTTTCTGGAATTTTACCTTTATTTTAATAAACACTTAGCTGATATTGGAGACTACTTTGATCACATTTTTCACATCACATATTTATACAGTACAACCTCATCCAACTAACAATTACTTCTTCTACTATCAAATCTTGGAGAGAAAAGAGACCTGTAATGAATGGTTTGCAGGAAAGTAAATGTTGAGTTTACAGTTTGTCACAGAGCTGGTTTGAGCTAAATGCCAACATGTTAATGATGCTAACAGGCTGATGTTGCAGTAAGCAGGCATTGTTAAGCATGTTCATCGTTAGGACTAAAATAGTAGGCCTTTAGGCCTTTAGTAGGTCTTTATGCCGTCATTTTCTGACGTCAGAATCAGTATTTTTTCACAAGACACACGTCGGCTGGTTTACTACAGTGGTATGAACCCAAAACAAACACATTTTCTGTGATTTAATTGCATTGCAACTTGCTAAACTAACTACACAATGACAACTATTTATCAAAAATCTGTAGTCATGGTTTGTCTGTGAGATTATGAGCATGCGATTTTTAAAATGCTTGTTTTCCGAATGCGGTTCAGATTGATCGGAGCTAGGCTATGCTAACAGTGTAGCTGATCCAGCAACACTTAAAATAACCTCATGTCGGCATAAATATGGCAGCAACCTTGTAGCTCATACCATGGAGAGTCTGGAGTTTATAAACATAAGACTTTAGGTTAAAAGTGTTGAAAAATATAAAATGTTAACCAGATGGTGTGCTATAATGTCAGAAAATCCCCAAAGATATTACACATTCATTCTGGGGAGCATGTGAATTCATCTACCAAATTCCATGGCAATTCATTCAGTAGTTGTACAGAGATTTAAATAAAAAACACAAAATGTCAACCAGGTGGTGGCGCTCACATCTTCACCAAAGTGGGATTCATCCTCTGGGGATCCATACAAACATATGTATTCTTAACAGCCAATGCTAAGCAATCAATTCTCCAAAGGGAACATATTAAACAAACATACAAAATGTTTTTACATTAACAACATAACATTAAGGAAAAATGAAAACCCCCGCCAAAATACTCTAAACAATACAGTCCAGTTCAACCAGAAACAGCACACCACTACTGGCGCTGGTTAGACCTCGCTCAGATCTTTTAGTGGATGTCACATATGTCAAGTGCGTGTTTATCTCTTCTTTCTGTCATTTAGTGATCGACATTTATGACTCTCATGTACTGATCTTCAATCAGTTGCTCAGCAACATTCCTCAGAGGCAGACATGCTTGAATCAGCAAGGTGAGCACATGCAACGATGACGTTGCGGTGAATTCAGCATTTTGTCGTTATCAGGCTTTCATGTTGATGAATCTAATGGGATTCTTCCTTGTCTTGATCTCTCTTGCTATTTGACACCAGGTGCAGGGCCCACAGCAGCAGGCGTACACGCAGTCATTGCAAATGGTACCCTGTTGAGAGAGAGACATGGTGAGAGGTGGATGAGCAAAGTGATAAGAGGGGTTAGACGTGCAAAGGTTCACGGAAAAAAACAAATGTGTTTTGTGTACATTATACAGAGAGTAGAAGTAAGATGGATATAGATGATACTACAGCTACTAGTATGTGACTATAAACCAAGGAATCTGAAATATGTATGAGCGTGTGCGTGTGTGTGTGCGTGTGTGTGTGTGTGTGTGTGTGTGTGTGTGTGTGTGTGTGTGTGTGTGTGAGCGTGTGTGTGTGTGTGTGTGTGTGTGTGTGTGTGTGAGTGTGTCCCTTGCATATTATTTCTAAACTTTGACTAAAGAGCTTCAGCGGTCTGCCGTCTAAGTCAAGAATGTCGTCTACAACTGACTGCAGTTCACTTTTGCTGCTGGATGCTGGATTTAACAACTGTACAACCAAGCTCTTCTTCACTTCCCAGGAGTCCATGAGCGATAGCAGTAAAAGCGCAGTTAAAGTTGTGAATTCAACTCAAAACACTTGCTTAGTTTTAGGCAACGATACCACTTTGCTAGATTGATAGAAAACATTGTTGTTTGTGTTAAAATGACTATGTTAGTAAAGTGAATGTGAAACTTAATGCTGGGAGCACGTAGACGTAATATTGTACAGCTGATTTGTTTGTGCTGCAGATACTAATCATGGCAAAATCTTACGAAACAAATCAGCTGCAGCAAAGGAACACCGTGGCCCTTTGGTGGCCATACTACACTAATCGCTGACTCATGTCTAGGAACGTGAATGCACATTGGGACGAAAAGTCAAACAGGTTTATGACTGATCAGAGATCTGATATGCAGTGAAGGCAACAGTGACTTTTATGCTGGTATGGCTTTAGTTACACCATGTTAGGATAACATAGGGTCTGTACCTCAATGCCGTATTGTTGGCGCACTGACACCCTGAGGGCTGTGGTGATAGGGGGGATGAATCCATAACCGTCCAGCAGAGGTAAACATACACACTCCCCGGCCTCATATGATGTCTTACAGGCGAAGCAGGGAGGACACCAGAAGGCGAGGCAACCTGAAATAAAATCACATTCATGGTCAACAAGGTTGTAGCCAAATATCCTTTCTTGGACTGGAAGGCCTCTTAAAAGAGTACACTATAGATTGTATAGAAGAAGTGGACGTAGTCATCGTGACATCAGACTACGGTTTTGAAGCCTCCAGTTCAGTATTTTGGATCACCACCTTGGAATATTTGCAACCAGTTAAGGAAGTGACCATATTTGGCCTGTGGAGGAGCGACGGGTTAATGACAAACACAAGCAGCAACCTAACTGGATCTGGTGTTAAGTCATTAAGAAAGTTAGCTTCATAATTCAAGGTCAACTTTACAGCTGAGTGTTGAGTCATCTTAGCAGCTAATTATATCCATAGCATGGTAGCAAGGCTATGGTAACAACGTGGCCTAAATGAACATCATGCTGCTTTGTAGAAGACTTCAAAGAGATTGAGACCATAAACTCATGTTTACAATGTTTACTGAGATAATAAATCAAGAGAGAATTAGAGTCATTTTCTCATAGAACAACAGAGAGAATGCAAGTTTAAGGCGGATAAAGGTTTTAAGGTGGACTTAACCTTTCACAACCGGAGATTGCTGCCTTGTTAACACACATTAGAATGTTTCAGAGCTTCCATTTTGAGATTTCTCATATTGTCAGACAGAAACCCCATAAAAAGAAGTGCACTTACACTGCGGCAGGTCTTGGAAGCATTGACAAATGCCAGAGGTCCATTGGCCGTTTCCACTGGTGTTGCTGTAGGGCCTGGGTTGGGTCACCACCATCCTTTCAGCCATGACTTCTCCTGACAAAAAAAAACACAGATTACAGTAAATATCAAGACAAAACCACTGGCCTTTCTTGCCCAAATAGTAATGTCATGGGCAATGTAATCCACCATCGTTGCATCTTCATTGTCTGGTAAAACCATCTCTTAGACATCACATTCTCATTTTCAAATAAGTGGGTTATATGAAATGTGCATTGCTGAAAGGATAAAAGAAGGATATTTCTGGTAATTCCTGAAAAGCAGATGGGTATTTATTTAACTGCAGCAACATTATATTTACACCTTTTTTAAGATCTCGTATCTGTGTAGCAAGTGTGTGTTTGTGGTTCAGTTTAATCACTACTAACTTACTTTTTCACTAAAATTAATACCAAAGTTGCATCAGAGTCTTTGAGATCTGAATAGATTTTCTCATCTGTTTTTGCCACAGAACCGTTCAGTAGTTTGTGAGGTTGACATATTTAGGATAAACCATCAGAAGCTGAATATTATACAATGATGTGGAATCTGTGGAGCCATAAATTGACTAAAATTAAGTTTCTGTTCTAAATATGTGGTACCAGGTTTTGGTTCCCAGTGCTGTCACAAATGTAAAGCCAAGGTTTTCAGATTTAAGGAAGAGAAGTACACCCTCGTGACCCGGGACACTGAACTGCCCCGGGTCACCAGTGTTACACATCCGTATCCCTGAATCTTTGACTTGATATATGTGACCGGTTTGTAGGTTAGGGTTCAATTTGTCCGTTTGTAGAGATCCGAGTCAGGTTGCTCAATTTCCTGCTCACAAGGTCATGCAATCCACCACTTAAAGTTAATTCATAAAAATCACAGCTCATAGGTTCAAATAGGTCAATTTGAATCAAGAGGAGCTTTCCATTTTGATAACAATACAATACGATATGATATAGATTTGAATTCAATGGCCGAAGTGTCTTACCTTGCTGTGAGCAGAGTTCAGTGAAGTGATGGATTTGCAGAACAGCGTAGCATCTTATAGGATCGTAGCAGAGCCTAACGTGACAGGACAGCCTAGGATGCACGTCAATGACCGGTCGGTCCAGTCCGACTATCTGACCATCACAGATCCTTTTAAATCTCAGACGTCATTGTGCCACAAAATGCGCATAACCTCATATTTAGTGCGCACCTCTGTTCCTAGACAGAGGTGTATGATAAGAACAGAAGAGAATGTACTGTGCTTATCCTGGCATGTGGCTCGATGTCTTTGTTTGAATGTTGCAACGCTAATGTGTTTGTAATTTTTTGATTTCCATTTTGTTAAGATGTTTCTGCCAACAATAAATAGGGGTGATTGTTGCTTTCTCCAAAAAGATGAGCTTTTAAAAAAAGAAGTCACAAATGATGTAAAGTGAAAGAGGATTATCCATATTAGAAAACCTACATATTTTAAGCAGGCTGCTTTAAAGCATTACAGTTCAATACAGTTTTATTTTTATGAAATACAAAATGTTCAATATCAGTTTAGTTGCACTTTTTAACTGATGGCATCGCTTTAATCAATTCATTTTTATTATTATTCTGCATGCTGTAAATGACATTTTCAAATAATCTGCTGTAACATTAGATGTACAACCTGTATAATAATAATAATAATAATAATAATAAAGACGGCTTTCAACGCACTCAAGATCACCTTACAAGACATTAATATGTTTTCCTTTTCCATAAAATCCATGGCTTTATCCATCTGTCATAAGCCTTAAAACATTCCAGCAGTGAGTTAACCTGAAAATCTTCCAGATTAATAACATTTTAATGGATTAGCAAATGAGATTGGCTTTATATATTCAGGAAATTACATACACGTGGCAACGTTCAACTTTGAGGCTTTGCAGACTTTGTGTAAAGGCTTCTGTTTGTAAGCATCAGGGTAATGTGTTACATTACCTGAAATCTATCAAAGGATCCAGTGATGGAAGAAGTATATGCATAATATACTTCATTAAAGTAAAAGTCATGCAACCAGACATCTTTCACTTCATCTGGGGACAAACTGAGCTTTCCTTCGTGATGACAGATTAGGTTCCAGCTGAATTGTCTGAGGTAACAGGGAGTGGCTGCAGATCAGAGGAAGTGTGATTAAATCTACTTCTGTACACTGGAGGACAGACGACCGAAGTGCTGCATGTGTCTAGACCAAGTGCGCCTCCTGCAGGGAGGTCAGAGGAGTGTATCTGGCTGAGGAGGAGGAGGAGGAGGAGGAGGAGGAGGAGGCGTGGGATGCTGCTCTTCTCTTCAGCTCTCTGGAGATCTGAAGCCAAGATAGCGGGTAGCAGCAGCATCCGTACAGGCAGTCGCTCCACACACTCCCCTGTAAGACACACAGAGAGGTCTGAACAGGTGGGAGGCTTGAACAAAAGGTGAACATTTACATTTAGGTGAAAAACAGACGTTTTTACTCATATACAATTTGCACTTCTGATTTTATTGACCTGTTGCATATGATAACGCCCTTTGTAAGTGAAAGTACTTGTTGAATTTAGGATAATGTGTACCAATATTCCAATGTATAAGGAGCAACAAGTGGTAATAAACAGTAATACGGCTGCTGAAAGTTCATTTATGGCATTGAACAGTCATAATCGTGATGTTCTGCTTCAGTAAATATCCTCCCTCGGACAACAGTGAGATTCCTGTAGCCAAGTCTTTGCTCTTAGCAACAGCAACCAGGATAAAGAGCTTGTCAGTAAAGTCAAGATGGAAATGTTGGTGGGTGAGATTTGATAAATCAATAAAGTCTGAGAAAAACACCAAGAAGACAGATCCTCTCGTTCCATGTGCAGCCTGAACATGTGAGTTCTCTGCACTGTAACTTAGAGGCAATGAGCAGTTTCTGTCACTTCTTTTTGCTTACTATTATTTCTCACTTCATCGCTGTCAATTCCAAACATTATTCTTCCATTATTTCAAATTCTCAAAAGAAAATCTGCCTTGATTATAGCTGCATTTGTGAACTTCATTGTCAGGATAATCATGGAGCACGGCAAATACAACCTGTAGCATGAAATGTTGCCTTACAAGCTGTGAATATAATGTCAGACTTAAGTAATAAAATAATCTCTCCACCCCTCAAGCATCTTCGAGTGCTGGGAAGCAACAAAGTCTACACACTTGTCTTTCTTGAGCAACAGACCTGGGATCTGCTCGGTAGCACACTTTCTCTCTGCTATGCTGGCTCTCTCCTGGATTCAATGTGGGAGGGTGACATTAACAACTAAAATGATCACGTCGCCCCCGAACATCTGAATGCAACATGCAACTCTGGGATTTAAAGGACCACAATAAACATAAACATAAAAAGATGTATCGTCTCAAGTAAAAGTTTGGATTGATATGATGGAATGATCGGTTGGTTTATTAAGCCTGATATATGCTCTGTTACATTGCACACAAGAACAATATATAGACGGAAAACTCTCGGAAAAGAGCAACCTGTCAATCACCAGGTAGCCCCGCCCTAAATCATCCCCTACTTTAATGTCTATTAATCTAAATGGACCATAATGTACTAAATGAATATCATGCTGGATTGAAGAAGACTTAAAACTAGAGATTTAGACCATAAAACTAAGAAGTAAGCTCATATTCTCATAGACTTCCAAACAATCCAACTTCTTTTTGTGACCACAGGAGTCGCCCCCTGATGGCCAACAGAGAGAATGCAAGTTCAAGGCACTTCAGAGTGGCTTCCCTTTTCAGAACCGGGGTGGACGTCTGGACCAAACCCAAAAAAATATCATGCTAGCAGCTTTGAAATGCTAACTTCAACACTGTGAATCATTCATACATGGACATTTGTTATCGACGAAATGATCGGGGGTTTTGATATGATAGTGCATGTTATTTCATCTTAAATTACAGTTATAAACAGTATCGTGCTAAATCAAGGCTGCACGGTGGTGTAGTGGTTAGCACTGTCGCCTCACAGCAAGAGGGGCCTGGGTTTCGAGTCCCGGTTCGGGTGTCTTCCGTGCAGAGTTTGCATGTTCTCCCTATGTTAGCGTGTCCTCCCACAGTCCAGGGTGTACCCTTCCTTCGCCCAAAGTCAGCTGGGATCAGGTCCAGCCCCCCCAAACCTGAATAAGCGGTAGATGATGGATGGATGGATCCTGCTAAATCACAGTAATATATCCAGGCGCACTGTGTGGTCTCAGTATACAGCTGTTTTAATTGTCTTTCATGATTTAGTAACTTACCGTGAAAGCAATGCAACAAGCCAGTAATTTGCACTAAAGGTAAAAGTGTGATTTTGAACTGTGAATCCACACGACAGAAGCAATCTGTCTGAATTGGCCGTTTTTATTCTCGTGATGCACACACTGTTACAGCATTGTCTCCGTCCACCCAGAGAGAGTTTGCTTTACTAACAGCCTACATGCTGGGACGTGTTTTCATAAGATCTTCTGGCACCTTCCTAGCTCGGTGGTATTGACAGCGATCCTCGGCCCACTCCGCCTCCAGAGGAGCCAACATTACCAACCACCTCCTTCTCTCCGGTGGCAGCGCTCCAGCTCTTTGCCTGCCAGGCCTCCAACCACTCCCACCTCTCCTCGCCTTATCTCTCCTTCTCTTCACTGTCCCAGAAAGGGCCGGCACCGCTTATCCAACATCAGACTCACGCAACTTGGCCTCGGCTTGTTGCCGTTTGCATGTGGAGCATCTGTTTGGTAGCGGTTATGTGCACCGATTGGCTGACCTGAAGTCTGTTGAGATCTGCTGGTGGTGCACGCAGGTGTGTGTGAGTGTTTAGTGTGGACTTAACTGTGAGTGGGCAGCTGAAGCAGCTGGCTGTATCTTAACTGCACTAACAGCTAGTTGTTTATTCATTAACTTATTTATGGCTCTCATGCAGAGTTATTGATTTAATACACGTGTCCTGATTTCGCTGCATCCTGGGCATAAATGAGCTTCAGCTGATGTCATTACCTCCTCAAAACATGGTTTGCATCGCCAAAGTGACAACCGGGCACACCAACGTGATGTTGCAGCTATTTCCCCCGTGTGCCGTTATTGTGCTTCATCACTCAAACGTCTCAATCTTCTCGATCCTAATCATCCAAAGCTCCAGCGGCTCTGTTTAATTGAGCCGGGGACACAGTGTGCACAGTCACGACATTAGCCACACGTCTAACTCTCACATCCAGGTATGCAAACGTCCCACTGGCTTATTCAAAGTCACTAAATGTTAATTAGCTGCAAAACCACCTTAACTATTACTTTAACTGCAGCGTTGCAAAACCTAATCACATGCTTTCACATCAGCTCAGCGAATGGCAGGCACAGGAAGACGTGTGATTTCATTCATCTTATATGTTGAGATACCTCACGGTTGATATTTGAATCATCATTTCTGAACCATCCAATGTGACATAAACACGGAACCCTCGTCTTGTTTTGTTCAGTGGCGCTTCAATCACGTTTTTTTCAAAGGTGATGACAGTGTTCTCAAAAAGGTCAACTGAAAAAAAAATCCTTTGGGGTTCTACCTAAAACTTGGAGGGATCCTACTCCTGGGAGATTTCCCCCCCCATTTAGGACAGCACTATTTCTTTTAGGTGACGACATACCTCGAAATCTGGGAAATTACAATTACCAACAAAACTATATCTAATGTTGTCCAAATGTCTTTTCATTCTGAAACATAAGACAACATGTTGAGCATGGTCGACTTCACTCCTGCCACCTAAAGCCACCTAAATCTAAAATCTTAAATTTTAAGTGAAATATACATCATACGTGCAAAGATCAGGAGAACATAACCAACATGAACATGCTGTGTTTTGCCTCTTGTTGTTCCACTATCCTCTTTGCCGCTCATATTGTAAATGTCCCCGCCATGGCACTAATAAAGGTTTATCTTGTCTTATTACTAATATTGAATTGTCACACTATTGTGTCTATTAAAGTTCTCAGTGGTGGAGTCAAAGTCATCTGTGTTGTTACCTTGATGCCGTAGCGTTCCCTGACGGACGCCCTCATGGCGAGAGAGGCCGGCGGGACACAGCCGATGCAGTCCAGCAGAGGCAGGCAGGGACAGGCGCCCACTGCACTGGTCACCTTACAGGTGAACACTGGGAGGCAGCACAGGGCAAAGCAGCCTGTGGGCAAACACATACATACACACACACACACACACACACACACACACACACACACACGCACACACACACACACACACACACACACACACACACACTTGATATATTTCATCATTTCAGGAAACAGAATGAAAGAAAACATTTTTGTATTTGCATTGAGCAGAAATACGATAAATCTCATGGTAGTGGGTATCATACATACTGCGACATGATTGGACACTTACAGTCTCCCACATCTTTATAGCACTCACACAGGCCAGTACTCCATTGACCTGCCTCCTGAACCCTGCTCTCCGGCTGGACCTGTACCACCTGTCGAGACATAGCTGAGCCGGCCCTGAGGGAGAGGTGGGTATACATTATACACATTTTTTAAATTTGAATGACAAAAAGACGGAAGTGATGGTTTTTGGTGGCACCACTGGGACCCCCCCCCCTGTAGATCTGGGTTCCTTGGCCCAGTATGTCAAACAGAGCATCACAGACCTAGGGGTGAAAGTTGACCCTGAGCTTAAGCTCAACAGTCAGATCAAGGCTGTTGTCAAATCTAGTTTTTTCCATTTGAGGCAGTTGGCCAAAATAAAGCCAATTCTATCAAGGCAGCACTTCGAGACAGTAATCCACGCCTTTGTTACCACTCGGCTGGACTACTGCAATGCACTGTATGTGGGGGTTAGTGGGTCCTCCATTGCCCGTCTCCGGATGGTACAAAATGCAGCTGCACGTCTTTTAACTGGCACACGTAAACACAAACACATTTCCCCCATTTTAGCCTCACTCCACTGGCTGCCTATTCCTTTTAGGATCCATTTTAAAATTATTTTATTTGCTTTTAAATCCCTGAATGGTCTTGCCCCGCCCTACCTCTCTGAGCTTCTACACCCTCATACACCCGCCCGGTCTCTCAGGTCAGCTGATCAGCTGCTCCTGAGTGTGCCTAAAACTAAGCGGAAGCTCAGAGGGGGCCGTGCCTTTGCTGTGTCAGCTCCTAAATTGTGGAATATTCTGCCTCAGCACATTAAACAGGCCTCTTCTCTGTCTTTTTTTAAATCTCTTCTTAAAACCCATCTCTTCTCCTTGGCCTTTGGCACCCAGTAAGATGTCGACTTTGTCTCCTTGTTTTAAATTTCTTATTGTCATTGCTTTTTATTGTGTGGCTTTTATTATTTTTATGACTTTTACTCATGTTTCATGTCTTTTAATTTATTTTTTGTATTTTTATGTAATTTTGGGCTTTTCTTCTGTACAACACTTTGGTCAACTTTTGTTGTGTAAAAGTGCTTAACAAATAAAGTTGGATTGGATTGGATTGGATACATTATGATGTGCTTCATATTCAAATAATAACTCTATTCTAAGCGAATAGCCTCAGTTACCATTGGGTTGCCCTCATACTGTATGTACCCCACCTGTTCTCCATGGCTTTTAATTCAGGCTGAGCATGACACCCGTCTACTGTATTTTATGTGTATTTTTTTTTTATTCTCATTGTATTGTATTGTGAACTGTACAGCACTTTGGTCGACCGTTGGTCGTTTAAAATGTGCTCTATAAATAAAGTTTGATTTGATTTGATGTATTAACATACACTCTGAGTTACACACTGTAGAATCTTTTAATCAAATGAATCAAATCAACTTTTACAACTTTTATATTCATTCAATGTGATTCGATGAATTTGTTTTAAATTGCCTGCATTCAGAGTGTGTACGTTTGAGCTGAGCTTAAAATGAGGAGGTGCTCATGGATTAAGAGTAGCTGTGTCCCAATGAAGCGGCCGCGTCCTCTGGAGGCTGCAGAGGATCGGATTCCTCAAGATGCATTGCGTGACGGTGGCCATTGGATCTGAATCAACATGGCATCTGTGAGCGGCTGAGGTGGAATAAAAAGAATAAAATATGATCTTTGGCTCGATTTGAATAATTCAGATTATTGTTCAGCACGATTAACATTTTTAAGATTATCTTTAGACAACTTAAATATCCATGGTTACGGTCAGGGAAACTGATGCAGGAGATATTTAGATCCTTAACTGAGGTATAATAGCAGCATCACTATCAATCATTAAAATGTAGTTAAAGTATCATAAGTAAAAGTATATTATGCTGGTGAATGGCACATGCCTTAAGTTATTAGATATTATAATACTGGTTTACAGTGACGTCGTTAGGCCTATTTTAGGGGGCTGGAGTTCCCCTAAATTGTTCCTAAGCCCCCCCAAATAATTTGGCTTTTTATTTATTTTTTATTTTATTTTTATTTATTTATTTTAGTTTTTATTTTCAGAAAAATCTCATACTGGTGAAAGGGCATAGAGTTTTAGGATTATAGCATCATAGGCTGTACAGAATACAGAATAAATACATACAACATACAGTTATTTGGGTAAAGTTCATATTTATGTTGTCAGATTTCACTGTGACCTTTAAAACCTCTTGATTTTGAAAAGTCTTGATTTATTCTACTGTGTACTTTATGACAGAAACATGACTCAGCAGAATCCCACTCTGATTGAACCAATCTACAGGACAGTAACTGGTGTATTTAAAGTACATTCTTTAGACCTGCAGCTTATCTAATGGAGAGGAATTAGATACACTATCACTTTAAGACACATTTACATGATCAGGTCCTAAGCATGCAGCTTTAATGTGTCTAAAAGTTACCATGACAGTAACTCTTGTTCAACAGGAGAGAATGGAAGAAGACTTTCTGTTGCTTTTAACTTGTTACTAGCTGGACTTCTTCACTGGTTGTAGTTCTAATACAGTACTACAAAGATGCAAGTGCAAAGATTTTGTATGCTCCTCCTGGGGGCTAAGCCCCCCCTGTCTATAAATCCTAGTGACGTCCCTGGTGTTTCATATTACTGGCGTTTTAATTTGGCATATCATCGAGACAGAGAAACTTTCAATATGTACCTTTCAAAGCTGATATGCTTTGTATGGGAAATGTTACTTTGTAAAGTAATGGAGTGATTTATGGTGTAAAAGTATAAAGTAGCGAAACATGTATTTCTTTAAGTACAAATACCTCCTAATTGTACAAGTACAAACAGCATTAGTGTAAATGTACTACTTAAAGTCCACTACTGAGGTTGTTTGATGTCAACACTGATTTTGAAGTTGTCAGGAAGAAGCAGTGATGGTTCCTCCAAGACTGGCAAAACATAAATACAATAACTAGTAAATGCTACTAATATGAGATTGAGTATGTGATCTGCTAGTTTCCATTTAAAGTAAACTCGGTCTGAAGTTGCCGAAAAAGAAGATACAAAGCAGCAAACTTTGTGTCTGACCCCTAATTTGGACCAAAGCCAACATCCACAGGAAGCCATTATCTCAGTGGGAAGATACGCTCAACAAAGCGATGCGGCGCTCTGAACAAACGTCCAGCCCCTCCCCCGCCGAGGGTCAAACACCGCTGTCTCCTGACCTGAGTTATTCTTTTAGCACTCAAAACTGGGAGGAAGATTCCACCGGAGCGTTGCCTCCGTCTGGGACCCGCATGGCTCTCATCCAGACTGCTGGAATCCCGACAATGATTCACCTCATTGGAACTGAACATGTGTAACCAGGCGTGTGTTGATAAAGAATAGATTACTTACCTGTAGTTAAGTTATCACGATTCCAGGAAAAAACAGGAAACCAAGTACAGCTTTGTAATCTACTGTGGGACCTTTTCTCTTCTCACCTTTTCACTGTGACTTTCAAGGGTGTGTGTGTGTGTGTGTGTGCGTGTGTGTGTGTGTGCTCTTTGCTTGACTGCAGTGTTTTGGTGTAAATATGAAAAGGTGGGTAAACAAGGCACCGTTCTCCCATGACAGGAGACTCTGCTGACCTTTTGTAAAGTCAGACACCTCAGTGAGAGGCTGCCTGACGTCTGAGGCACCATTAGAATGTGTGTGTGTCCATTTCCGCTATGAGTTCTGGTTTGACTTACACCTCAACTGATGTGTTGAGTAAGAAACAAGAAGAAATCACAGGATGTCACCACAGATCCCTTTCATAAAACGGTGTATCACGTAATTTCGAATAATACTATGAAGTAAGCTGTGCTGATGTTCTTTGCCTCTTTTTTGGGTTGTCCTCAGTGAAAAATACGCCAAATGAAATGAGAATATTTACACAAGCAATGGAATTCCCCCCACATCAAATTGCACCATTGTTGAAGAAGTTGAAAAACCCCTTTAACTGATTTCTCG
The DNA here is from genome assembly GCF_963514095.1 of Eutrigla gurnardus. NCBI lineage: Eukaryota > Metazoa > Chordata > Actinopteri > Perciformes > Triglidae > Eutrigla > Eutrigla gurnardus. The sequence goes on from NC_139934.1 coordinate 15,530,098, forward strand.
CTCTCGCTGTCCTGAAACAGGAAAGGCCCGGTGGACTGAATCCGACCCCTATCAAACAAACGCTGTCTCCTGTTCCATCAGGGCTGCAGCTGACAGCGACGATCCAAGCACGATTAATAAAGGTGACATTCGTGGTGGGTGAGAAAGTATCATGTCCACCCAGAAATATACAGCCTGATTATTCACCGTCAAAGCTGACTGACCATTTAATTTCTACAGTATACTGTATGTTAGGGCAGATTCAATTACAGGGATTTATCAATAAAAAAATAAATAAAAAATTGATGCAAAAATAAACAAAAAAATTGAAAAAAACTAGCAAGAAAAATTCACTGCTGAGCTGGATTTAAACTTTAGTAACCTCAATGGACATCGTTATGTTTGGATGACTTATTGGATCTTCTTGGTCCTTTAACATTCATACAATTTGACACCTTCAAATGTGATGAACACATTTCTTTACATTCATTGCTTTTACCATGAAGACCTCGACATTTTTATATTCTTTTATTACCTCTCAGTTGGACTACAGTCATTCTTAGTGGGATAGAACTGTTGTGTCTTTGTCGACTGCAATTCTTCTTACTAGGAAAAAAAAACAGGATCACAAGCAGCAGTAGGCCTGCTGGTCTCTCTCCACTGACTTCCTGTCAGTTTCAGGATTCATTTTAAGAGTTTAGTGTTTTCAGGGTTTTAAATGGACTGGCAGCACTGTATCTGGCAGAAGTATTGCATCTCCATACTGCAGTCAGGGCACTGAGGTCGACCAATCAGATGCTCCTGAGGTGACCGAGCCTTGATACTCTGAAACATTCTACTGATTCATCAGACTTCATCTTCTGTTGGGCTGCATGTATTTTACTCATATTATGAGCATGTGATATTTAGTGTTTTCTTCTGTTATTATTGTGGTTTGCTTTGTATTTTTCAACATTTGTTTTTGCTTATCAGCACTTTGGTCAACCGCTGTTGTTTTAAAATGTGATATACAAATAAAGTTTGACTTGACTTGATAAAAACTTTATGTAATATCATCCATATGCCAAAACCTAACTCATGTATGAGAATTTTATCAGACTTCTTATCTAATTTTTTTACTAGAAAGCGAACAAGCATATTTCCCACATTGTTCTAATATTGCTAATCTCCGTTTAAATTCAAACACAAACAAAGAAAGAAGCAAAACAAGTCTCTGTCATAGAAAATGTCTTTATTTACAACGCATGCAAGCTCACAGACTCTCTATTACAAGGATTATGTGATGCGTAATGTGATATATTTGTTATGTTACGTTGTGTTGCGGCTGATATGTGACACGACATAATAGCATGTAATCATTTGCTCCTGTATGATGTGATATGACTCGTAATGAGACATTTTCTCCTTCTCTCTCTGCATATGTCCACAGGGTCACACCAGGGAGATCGGGATCCCGGGACGCCACATAGCGCAGGCCGCCTTGAACTCTGGAAACTCTACAAATGAAAAAGGAAACAGGCGAGAAATTAAACATCCTGAATGTGAGCACAGAGAAGAGAAACAAACATCTCACACCCACATGAAACATCGCTTCACTCACTGTGGTTTGTTTTGTTGCAGAGGCATTTGATCAGATTGTGTCTCTCTACATGGCTCGTGGGAAACAGTGGGTAGCGACACTTCAATTTTCCTTTGGGAAAAACTGAAAAAAAGAGTTGGTCATTGAAATACAGAGACTCAGATAAGAAGGACTTTAATGCCTTCTTGTCTGCTTTACCCGACAACAACAGACTTCCCATCTTCCCCCAATGAAGGCCAATCTTTAGCCAAACGTATGAGAGACCAGTGGAAACTCACCTCTGCACCTGCACTTACGGATGTGCACTTTGGACACCTGAAATCCAGCAAGTACAGCTGTCCAAAGTGGAAAAAGACAAACGGCAAGAAATCATTTATGTGCATCAATAATACATTACCCATCAACCGGACGGCAACTCTTCCTGTCCTGTTGATGTTGGCCAAGTCATACGTTGTATTTCTGCGGAGACAAAATCCTCTTAATGTTTACCTGAGCTGACGTAGAAGGTGTCGACCAGAACGATGAGCAGCAGAGTAACAGCGATGATCCTGGACATGATGGCACTGAAGGTTGCTCTGCTCACCACAAAGTGTTTGATTGTTGTACAGGAGACTATTAAATACCAACCCCGTTCACGTCCATGAGTTTGATCTACGGGTGGATCGGTCTGGGCATGTCCGGGGGGGGGGGGGGGGGGGCATTCCCACAAACAGGTATGTGGATGAATAAACACACGAGTTAAACTTTTACTTTTAGAATTGCAGTTGATCTATTGAGGTTAATTATTAAAATAATTCAAAATTCACGTTATAGACAACAATTGTTAAACTTTTAACATTTTTTTCTTATTCATTCATTCATTAATAATTAAGTATCTATAAGTTTAAAAAACTTATCTTATTCCACATTATCTGACAGTATCATATTCAGGCCAATTCTCTATTAGCGTATTCTTCATTGAAGCTGTATGGGAACATGATTTTCAGGCAAAGGAAGGTACAAACTACGTTAAAATCCTTTTCCTTATCGGTCACAGTGTTAGACAATGGAATGTGTTAGAAGAAGTCAAAAAATCAGCAACACTAAGTGGCTTCAAGAAGAAGTATGTAAACTGAACTGTTGACCGGTAAAGATTATTGCATGAGAGTTGATAAGGGTCTGAGGCACGAATCAGCAGACACGGTGTTGTGACGGGATGGGAGCATAACAAATGAACCTACTGCTGTAACATGTTATGTCAAATGTCACAAGTAAAAGAAAATGTTATGTCAAATGAAAAATGCAAAATATTATGATGAAGATTTTATCCTGTGGGTAATGGGGGCGGGACTAGATAAGCTTTGGCTTCTCCCGCTTTCCCTTTCGGCCATGTATATTGTATTATTTGAACAAAGATGAAGTGTGATGATGATGATTTAACTGACATGCCCGAAATAAATAAATAAATAATGTATTTTTTTTACATTTACCCCAAATTCAGTCTAAAATCTTTGGGTTGGTTCTCCATTAGAAACTAAAGTGATGTCGGTTTGAACAATGTTTTGGCTGAACAGCATACGTTTGTAGTGAATGAGTGTCTATTGGGTCGAAGGATTTCTTATCATTTTCTTTGACTTAATAATTCTAGTGTTGAGTCGTTTGGATCATTTTTACATTTTGCTTTAAATTAAAAGCAAAAGTCAATTTGAAGGCCGTTAGTGTCTGTGGATCAAGATGAGCTCAATCAAAGGTGTCGACTAGAGTCACACAACTTGGACGCACGTCAGACTCAAATCACAAATTTGATGACTTGAAGACTACGACTTGGACAACAGTGGCTCGTGACTTTACTTGAGCCTTTTGACTTGAAATACTTGATTCCTTCCCCCAATAAAGCCACAATGTGTAAGTTTGTCCCAAATGATTTCCCTTTCATTTCCTAAATCAAGTAACATGGTCACTTTTCCTTCCCAGCAAGGCGAGACCTCATTCCCCAGATCCACATCCATAGTTTAATTCATTTACAAAAACTATGCAATGGATAACAAAAAAACTCATTGCAGAATGCAGAAAGGTGCAAGTCAAAAATGACAGATTGGAGATTTGGAGAAGAGCATAACGACTTGTTTAGGACACAGGACTTGGGACTCGTCAGTCATGACTTGTTCCTACTAATGGTCTCATTGAGTCAGGGCAAGGTTCAGAATAAGGTCTGGTGAAAATCCAATCAATGTGCAAACAGACACTAGTTAGAGATCAGTGGATATGAACAAGCTGCAGTTGTTGACAAAAAGTCACTTCAATATGTAGAAACATTTGCATGCAGCTGTTTTTTCTATACTCTATATTTGAGTGTTTGCAGTGCAGAGCTCCAGTTATGTGAGCCGAACTGCTGAGTCCGACAGAAACCAGTCCATGAGCTGTGTATGGAGACTACCGAGCGGCGCCTCGTCATTGGCTGGCGCCTGAGTCACTCTCTCTCGTTACCGAAGGTGCGTAATTACGCACGGCGCTCTCGAAACCTTGGCACACCTCCGCTGTATAATCCCAAGTGTCAGCAGTGTGTTATTAACAGGCTTCTGTCAGCGGCACCGTGACGTCCGCGTGTCGTTATGAGTCGACACACAATACGAGGAAATCCCCGAGGCAGAGCGAGCGACGAGAGGCCCCTTTAAATCGACGCTTCCTCGGTGTTGAGCCGAGAGAGAGAGAGAGAGAGAGGGAGAGAGAGAGACAGAGAGAGAGGGGAGAGAGAGAGAGAGAGCTCAGATAAACAACAACACTGTTCTTCTCCTCAGAAGCCGCGTTTACCGGATCCGGCTCCTGACTGCGGCCTCGCGGAGGACGAGGTGAGCTCACGCCGCTGCCGTTTCACACCGCTCCCCGGCGGCGTGATCGCTGTCGATCACCGGGCGGAAACATTCAGCGATCAGCGCGTTATCGTGTTTGCTTCACCTGTTTGTTGTGTTGTGTTGGGCACCACATTAGAGCGCGTCGCTCATTTCAGTGGAAACAGCGCGGAAGTGTTCGTGCGCACGAGTCCAGCGCTCTGTGACGCACGAGGGGCTATTTTGACACACCTGTTTACTTTCTCCCGCAGGCTTCGAGGACTTTCCCTGCGTTATTTCCACCGTCGTGTCGTGTGTTCTCCATACATTCATTGTGTTGAATGCCATTGCGGAAGTGAGCAGCTTTTCCACACGACGCAAAGCTCGGACTGTGCTGACACCTAGCGGCCGATCGGGAGAAGGCGCCTTATCCAGAGATGTACGGAGCTTCAGGTATCCCAGAGCTCATCCCGCCCAGCGGGCCGCCCCGGCAGCCCGGTCCGGCTGGGCAGTACAACCCGGGACACCCGCAGGTGAACGGCGACGGCGGCGGAGCCAACCCGCAGAGACTCGGACAGAGGGCTCCCAAGCTGGGGCAGATTGGTCGAACCAAGAAAGGTGGGTGACTGGGAGGCTGCTGTTCAAGTTTCTGTGAGGGTGACAACATGCACACACACACACACACACGCACTTCATTATTAGAAGGACATTATAGCAGACGTGAGTAGGGATGAGCTAGGATTTTAAAACAGGTTTAAAAACAACAGACATAAAGACTCACAAAATGTTCATATCATCCCAGTCCTAAAGGTGACAATGAGAAGATCGACTCAGACAGACGACACAAATCCGTACTGTCAGAATTACATTTTAAAGTCTCTTTACAGAAGTTTAATTTTCAGCTCAGGACATCACAACATATTAACACGGCTTATTTACATATTTACAAACCGTTTTATAGAGAACACAACATAGAGATCCACCAATGAAGACACAAACAATATCAATTTAAATATGTATCACCCTCCCTCCCACCCGTTTCTTTTATAAGCTGAATTAGTGTTTTGCAGCTTATAAAGTTAGCTAATTAGATATGTGAAGTAAGTGTCACGGCTACAGAAATAGAGTAGACGTACATGAAGCGATAGGAAAGTGTGTTTCTAAGTATTAGAGGCTACTGGAAACATTACTGAGAGGCCGAGGACTCAGTAAACTCGGTGTTGTTAGTCAGTGAGAACAGAACAGAAGTTCCATGCTGGATGGGAGGAGGTAGAGGTGCGTCTATTACCGGCCTGACTCGTGCCAAAGGAATGGTCTTGCTAGTTTAACTTGGCTCACCTGCATTTTAAGATTGAGATGGACACAAGAGGAGGAATAATTAACCTTTCACACCAGGAGCCTTGAAAGTGTTCAGTACGTTTTGTTCTAGTTCTAGTTTGGAGTCTTGTGGAGTTTTGATCATTATCTTATAATTACAAGTCATGAACACTGTGGTTGGTGCTTGAGTACAAGCAGGGCTCTTCAGAGCAGAAGGCGAATCGGGCTTTTTATTTTGGAAATTATCCTAAGGGAGAAAATCACAATCTTCTTATTGTAATGGATGGGCCCTTCAGGCAGACCTTTAAACTGGGAGTGAGGGTCTAAGATGTACAATACTGAGAAGCCCCTTTATACTTTGGTATATAGGACTGGAAAAAACACAATCATTGGACCAAACCGTGTTTGTTGTACTGGCTGTGAAAACAGTGATGGGCAATAACACCGCGTCTATGATATTACAATAACACCATTTTTTAAATCGGAAATTATGAAGACACATTTGTAAGTATTTGTATTTGGTAAATTGAACAATTCCATTAAATACACAATATGTCATTTTCTGCAACTTGGGGTTTCTCAGTCAAGACAATAACGAATGACGTTTTAAAGTGGTGTGGAATCATGGGAGTTGTCTTCACCGCAGCTTCTCCTGCTCCGTCAGTGTTCATGGTCCAGGAGGATTTAACCGTAGAGGTCTCCTCCTGCCACTGATTAAAACGGCCACTAACATGAGTCTGATGACTGGCATCCGCTTGGAATAAACGGTTAAAAACAAGCAAGATCTAAAAAGTGCAACATAAAAATGTGGCTTAAAATTGTTAGAAAAATCAATATATGACAGTTTCCAGCAGACGCTGACGCGTGCACAAAGAGGTTATGACACCATGAAATGCAGCGTCACCTTGATTCAAATTGCAGATTCATCAGGTTTGAAAATAGTTGAAGACATTTGGGATACTGTAAGGACACAAGAAGATATACAACATTGTCATTTTTAGACGTATTCATGAGGAAACGTTGCATATCATACTTGATCCAATTAATCTGTAATGGACGAAATCAACGTATCTTATCTCAATGCATTCTTCACTTAGAGGCACACATTCCTGACCTTTGACCTTTCCCCCTCAGTGGACTTGGATGACGAAGACCTGGATGACATCATGAACAACAACGGCCAGTGTCCTGTATCCCTGTCGCCCATCTCCTAAACTTCACCAAGAAGTGCCAAAAAAGAAAAAAACCTAAACCTCCCCGTCAGTGATCGTGGCCTCGATCCTGTCACATGACTGAAGCTTCTGACGGCTTGGCGAGGCACGAAAGATGCCTCATTTAGCGGCAGCTGAAGCCTATAGGCCCTGATTGTACATAGTGTTTATTTAACTTCCCTTTGGTCAGACTGTGAATGGATTGTGTCGCATTGCTCTCTACTCTATACCTCGGTAGGCAGTAGGTTTTCAGGACTTGAGAGGAGGAAGTGTCTATATTTTCCAGAGCTTCTTATCAAGGGCTACATTTCTAAAAAAGTTGCACTGAGCGAATGGTTGGACGGGAGGCTCACCTGCCTGTTTTCTGGTGAGGCTCTCTGGTTTTCTGTGAAGCCGGTTGGTTGTGTGCCGGAACGCACGCCCGTTCCTGAAACGTGAAACGTGAAGCTTTGCTCGTGCAACGAGTGTCTTTCTCTACTCTCACACTGATGCCAGTGGTGCACTAATATCCACTGGATGAAAGCTCGCTATTTACAGAAGGAAAAAAAAGACAACTACTACTAATTATTTATTGTTTAAAAAAACACTTTTGGTCGTGTTGTTATGGCTTCTACGTGTTTTTTACTTGTTTCTGAATGGAAATTGCTTCAGTCTTCTATTGCTGAGATTTAATGTTTCCAAAATGGTGCACTTTGTGGGAATGCCTGTTATGTGCAGTGACATGTCGCAGAATTCTATGCATGGAGTCTGTTAAAGCATCAAAAGGCGTAACTGGTATCCTGTTATGAAGGGCTAATGTAGTAGGATTTCAAACCGCTGCGCCGCTATGCTCTTTAGATCATGCAGAGTCAGCGTTTGTCCCGGAGCTTATTGTTGGCTCGGGGCTGCAGACTCGGCAGTAAAATATCATAAACAACAACAGATTTATGGAGGTTTTGTTGGTTTCCCAGTTGGCCAGACAACTGAGACAAACAGTACAGTCCTAATTCTTTTTTCAACCAATTGCCAAACGATGTTGGACGCTGTATCGGATGATCATTAGAATGGATCGGCACTCAGACGTGTCATAATTAACAATGCTTACTTTGTATTAATATTTACAGCAGTAATCTGCTTATGGTACACCCAGACGGCATCCTAGTGTCTTTCAGGTTGAACTCTTTACAGGTAATGTCAACCTTTCCTTTACAATTACAGTATGACATCATAAAAACAAGCAGCTCTCTGTGATTAGCACTCACCGCTGAGACAATCTTAACACTGATGTTGTTTTTTCGGGGTCATGTGGGTTTTCTAAAGATTGCAGTGGATCTTGAGATGACATGCTATCGTCTGTGGAGGCTCACGCTGATGTCATGTTACATAGTTGGCTGTGAAATTGTTACTTTAAAAATAATGTTTTGCATCATGGAAGCACTGCATTTCACAGCCCTTTCTCTGAGTCAAACGTGTGGTTACCATTTGCATGGAAGTGGTCGACTTTTCATAATGCATCTCGGGAAATTAAAGATGAATCTTTGTGGAAGCTTTGTGGGATCTATCGTTTTGTTTTGCACTTTGATGCCAGTTGTGTTCTAAAACTTCAAACACATTCACATCACTGTTAAAGGAACTTCAAAACCAGTAGAGTTCATTTACAAAAACCAGGCAGCACCCTCCGGTTCCAAAAAGTGAAGCTAATACTGAAGTGCCTTAAACTTACATTCTCTTTGCTAGCCATCAGGGGGCGACTTCTCTGGTTGGAAAAAAGAAGTCTGATTGCATGGAAGTCATGAAAGTAAAGATTGTAAACATGAGTTCATGGTCTCAATCTCTAGTTTCAAGTCTTCTTTAATCCAGCATGATGTTCATTTAGTACATTATGGTCCATTTAGAGTCCACCAGACCAGAAAGCAGGGGATGCTTTAGTTAGCTACTAAGATGAATTTAACTATTAGCTTTAAAGTTGAACTTAAATGATGAAACTAACTTTGATAAAAGCTTCACACCAGAATCCAGATGGATGGTTTGTGAGATCCACAAGTCGCTTCTCCGCAGTCCAAATATGGTCACTTCCTTTACATGTCGACAGCCTAAATGCTGACCTGGAGGCGTCAAAAGTGTAGTTAACAAACCAACGGGTGACGTCCCGATGACTACGTCTATGACAAAAAGTTGCTGGTCGGCCACCGCCTCAATCAGTTGGTTTTATTTGTGCTATCGTGTGACTTTGGTGAATCTGAACTAACTATTTAAAACACCAAAGTCACACATTTACATGCCATGCATACTGTGATCAACATTACCAGTGACGGACACATCCTCCCTCTTTCATTCCTTTAACCGCCTTCTTGAAAATGCCAGTGTGTGATATTTGTGTTGATATCATTCACGATGCCTAAAAGAGTGTGGGCTTTTCTTGTGGGCGTTCTTCTGCAAACTGTTGGCTGGTTGGTGTTTGTACAACGTACAGAGCTGTAACAAGACAAGAGACAGGACACAAATTGCAGTAAAAACCCAATTTAGAGGCATATATCCTAAAAGGAGGTTGTTTTTCTTTTTGCTGTCTCAGCGTGTAGAGCTGGGTTCGAACCCCAGGTCATTCTGTCCACATGTCAACGTGTCCTTGAAACACTGAACCCAACATTGCTGTCTGCGGATGGTTAGAATTGCAATTGTAAGGAAGTTTAAATTTGAGTAAAAAGTAAACATAATTGAATTACGTTTTAGTGTTTGTATGAGAATAACTTTTTAATCAGTTACTATGACCACCGCACAGTTGACAATGTTGTAATACCTTTATTATTTAAGTACTGTTGGACATGTTAAAAAAAGCATTCATTGTTCAATTATCTACTAGATGAGGCTGATGTATAAAACTATGACATATGACAAGAAAAAAAAAACAGTTGTTCAGAGCATAAACATCCCAATACAAATACAACATTTTAATCTGATCTACAACAGTGTTCTACCTCTTATATAAACCTAGACAGGAGCCAAAACTTCATCCTACATTTGTCAAAATAAATAGGCACTTTGATCTCATCGTGGCTGCTATGGGAGCTCTGAGAATGATAACTCACGGTGACTACACATTAAAATATTTCATATGTGAACAGGGTTTGTAACAGACAGGTATGAAGAGTGTGAGTGTTGTAGTAAATGGCCCGTGGGACACGGCCACCTTACACAGTGAGCCCTGTGTGTGAAGTCACACCCTGCTCAGCGTAATGTCTATTTCAGAACCACCAACGATTAAAATTAAAACATTTTTTTTGTCAGCCTGGGTCTCCGGTACGGACACCAAACTGGAATTGATTACTTTCAATTACATGGCAAACGCTAATGGATGCTGGTTCTAACGCGGAGGTGCAAGTGTTGGCTATAATCCACCATTTAGGCTACAAGTCAAGAGGTTCCACCCTGAGGGCTCGTCTATTAAGTCAGGGGATCTAATTATAATCTATTTGTGAAGGTCACAAAAACAATTGGGGAATGTGTGGACGGGTTGAGAGACATCATTCATGAAACAATTGAGAGTGCAGCATGATAATCAAGGGGTTATCAAAGGTCTGCCTGAAGAAAAAGAAAAAGTCCCATTTCAGTAATTCTTTGCCTCTGTGACTCACATCTTCGGTTTGACACCCTTGCCAGTGCTGCAGGAGGGAGGGGGCTTCTTTGTCAGCTTCTGTTGGAGTCCCGAGCTGTAGGGGGCGCTCTCACACATACTCTTTAGTGCTGCTCGCCGGGCCAGAGCGGGAGCTGGCCATGGACGGGTACTTGGACACCTGTTTCTTCCGAGGACAGGAAGCGGCCAACATGGCTCCGCCCAGGACGTCGAGGAGGGAGCCGCCCCAGGCGATGAAGATGGCGGCGCCAAACTCAAATCTAGGGTTTTAAGCAATTATTTCAAAATGAAACGTTTGGACTGCAAGTTGAAAATGTTTCCATTTTACAAAGAGAACATTTCTTTTTCATCAGCTTTTGTTCAGATGTACTTGGGTGTACTTTTGTTATGTAGCAGAAGTAGAGTAGAGTTATGAAGTCAGCAAACTTGTAATGTCAACTACAGCAATAGCTTTCGAACGTGTGCTTACATTAGGTAAGAGTAGCCTCCGTGAGCTTCTGTTCAGTTGGTTCAAACTAGGCCAAGTTGCAGCAGAACCCCAGGGTTTATTACATTGATCAATGATGGGTTTTATTATGTATTAATTGGTATATAATTTCTTTCATCAGAAGTTATACTGTCACTTTAAGCAGCATACAATTAGATCAAATGTATTCATTTAATTTCATTTAAAGTTCTGCATTTAAATACATTTACAGTATTATTAGCAAATGTGCTTAAGTATGAAAAGTTGTCATGTTCAAATATTCAGAATTACTGTATAATATTACTACATTTAATATTACTACTACAATGTAAAACAACGTGTCGTCATTACACCTGGGTTTGTGTACAAAACAAACAAATATAACATATTAATAAGTGAGTTTTAGAGGTGCAGGTAGGCGTCATTACTTTACCTTTGGACAGAGCCAGTTTTCTCATTTTCACTCTTTATGCTAAGCTAAGCTAACTGTCCCCTGGCTGTAGCTTCATATTGAACGTAATACAAGCTCCTCTCCTACTGCTTTGACGACAGGCCTTGAACACACCGTGTGTGGTGTTACTTACTTGGTGTTGACCGGAGTGTAGGGGTTATAGAAAGCCCGGATCACATTATGAGCGAACCAGGAGCACGCTACGATGGCACACAGCCCTGAGGAGAGAGAAAGCCAACAGCAAGGATCAATCAGTACGTCGTCATGCTTGTACCCCCTTTGTAGTCACCAAGTGGCGTACTATTGACTCCAGCACAATTAGCTTTCAGAGCATTCTGTCCTCTTCAGGGCCAGTTAGACCTCTTGTGTTAGAACTGGTGCCAGGAGTACTGGACTCATTCAGTCTAATGACCTCGGGAGGGTTGCAGCAGAGGAGTGGGAGGAAAGTTTCTTGGACTAGGGATCAAACTTTCTCCTACCTACTGAATGATGAACACAAGATCTAAGCAAAAATGTAATGAGGAGGAGAGTTTTGATTATCATAAATGGCACAGACAATCATCTAGAATTAGCATTTGCAAGCAGTATGTGATAATGCAGTTTAGAATATAACGAATACATGGAACGTTGTTACCTAAAACAAAACAAAAAGGTACCTGTATACAGTTACAGAAAAAAAAGACACAATCAGATTACAGATACATGAAATGTTTTGCTGTTCATTATCACAGCTCCAAGAACAAAGAATGCTTTCATTGGCTGGAAATATGGACAATATTTTGTGTTCAAAGCTTAAAAAGAAAACTCATTGTGCAGTGCAGCTTAGGCTTTCTGGCCCTGAAAATACCGTCACTGTCTGGACTCGACATCAAATTTAAGGAAACATTTACAGGTAAGCCTCAGAAATGAATAAGTGTATGGCAGTCTAGAGAGTGAAATGTGAATAGCATGTACTTAAAGTACATTTAAGTTAAATGTGCGTAATTACCGCTATTATCTTGCGTGAAAAAGGAAGGAATAGCTGGGAAACAATGAACCTAAACTCTGTTTATGCATATTTGGTATTGAGATAATCCAAAAAGTAACAGAGAGTAATCAATTGACATTATTTTAATATTATGATACTTGGATTGGGTTACTGAATACAATTTTGAACAGGTAATCAGTAATTGTACATTGTTAAAGTCACCCTCCCAACCCTGTTTATTGGGAAACAGCAGTATTTCAGACAAATGAACAAATCAAAGGAGATGCTTCAGTGTTCTTTGTAGACTATGGTTTTGAAGCCTCGAATTCAGCATTTTAGCCGTCACCATCTTGGATTTTTTTGCAACCAGTTAACAGACCATATAGGAGCGACTGTTGGATCTGACAAACACAATCGACAGAGCAGCAACTTTACTGGATCTGGATCCATCTGCATTCTGGTGTGAAGCTGCTAACACAGTTAGCTTCATAATTCAAGGTCAACTTTACAGCTAAGTGTTATAGTCATCTCAGTAGCTAGTTGCACTGCTAGTTGCAGCGTGGTAGCAACGGTAGCGAGGCCATGGTAATGCCAACATGGTAGTGACCTGTCAATCACAAGGTAGCCCCGCCCTAAAGCATCCCTGCTGTATGGTCTATTTGACTCTAAACGGACCATACTTTACTAAATGAACATCATGCTGGATTGAAAAAGACTTGAAACTAAAGATTGAGACCATAAACTGCATGTTTACAATGTTTAGTAAGGTAATACATCAAGAGAGAAGTAGGCTCGTTTTCGCAGAGACTTCCAATCAGACTTCTTTTTGCAACCAGAGGAGTCGCCCCCTGATGGCCAGCAAATAGAATGCAAGTTTAAGGCACATCAGTTTTGGCTTCACTTTTCGGAACCCAAGGTTGCTGCCTGGTCTCAACACATTATTAAAGCCACACCAGTAGTGTTCCTGCAGCTTGTGGTGGAACAACACCTTCATGTTGCTTTCCCCTTTAATTTGTCAACCCTCTGCATGTCATCGGATGATTTTCATCAACAATGTATGTCATCCTCACCTCCCACCAGCAGGATGATGCCTCCTGTCATGGCAATGCGGGACTTGCGTAGCTTTTCGTTCCCTCCACAGGTGGTGCACTTCATCCCCATGCAGGCCACGCCCAGACCTGCAACGGACACGATGATGCCAACTATCATCAAGGCTCGAGTGGCCTGAAGCGAACCTGGGGGGATGGAGGACGGAGAGAAGGGACATGATCAGAAGTTGGTTCCGTGAAGGGAGGCGGTGAATATGGAACGTGGGAGTCTAACTAAAAGAAAAAACCAACACGATCACATAAAGTCAAACGTGGAAGCACAAACTGGTAAATGATGAGGAAAGAGTAATAAAGCGGCCTCCACCTATCAGAGAGGCTTTATTGTGAGAGGTTGTGAATTACAGTCACATTAGGCTGTCAGGACATCTGAATGTGAGCTTTTCCTGGAAGAGAAACCATGGGATACAGATGAACACTCACCAGCACACACAAACAGACAGAACTAGGGGAGTCACCCTATAAACCTATCACTGGGAGAATCACTGCCCCCCTTCTCCTTTATCTCCCCCCCTGTCCACCTAGAACCAGTCTGTGCCAGCCTAGGCCATCCCTGCCCTGCCCAAACAAACAACCCTCCAGCAGGGATGGAGGGATGGGTCGAGAGGGACAGAGGGGAGGAGGGAGAAAGGAGGCGGGATAACTTTATAAAATACTGTGGGAAACAAAAGGTGGATTATATAGTAAATGCAGATAGAGAACAGGATGCACAGTATCCTGGCTCGGAGCGTTAACACACTGCTCCCATTCACTTTAGAGGAAGCACACAAGTAGGGATGTAGGAGATTATAGCGATAAAAAAAAAATGCTCACAATAAGTTGCTTGTGTTGAATTTCCAGTATCAGGATAACTGTAAATATCACAAGTGTCTAGTTTTTTGTCTAGTTCGCTATCATGGGAGACAAGTGAAATAGGGCCTGATTTAAAAAAAAATATTGGATACAACAATACATATAAAATGTATCCTTTAGGCTTGCAGGGAGACTTTATGATTTATGATCATATTATATAAGATTATTTGATGAAATGATGTTCACTACAAAAACAATGGGTGTCTTATCTTTGTCACAAACAAATATTAATATCCATATAAAATATTTTTATTTTTCTTAAGTAAATGTAAAGGGACTCCAGTATGTTTAAGTGCCTTTTTAAGAGTTTTGAACACAAGAAGGAAAATGCGTTGAATCATAATTATTTTGATCAGCATAATCATGACATGACATTTTTATGTCGTCCCATGACTAGACAGAAGAGACACGGCTTCATTAATAATAGTTCAGTAGAGGCGGCTTTAGACTTTTCTACAAAAATTAGAAGTTTACATAGGCTACTGTATGTAACACTACAGTTGTATACTTGTACTATCAAGAATAATTTTAGCCAATCATGATCCCACAGGTACTGCATTAGGGCTCAGCCCATTTTGGGGCCCTGAGGTGTCCCTATTTACAGTGTTTATGATCAATTGGTAAAAACACAAATGTATTGAACTATCTGCTAAATATATTTTAAATAGGGGCGTCCAACGTATGTGCATATTATCACATTATCACAGACTGATGGAAATAGCTGGTTAATAATCCGGCTAAGCTTAAAGCCTGTTGTCTAGTATGAAACTACATAAAATAAAATAGCCTAGATCATGTCAGATATATCAGCATGTTCAATCAAAAGAAGCAATAAGCAATAAAAGAGTGTGCTGCCTTTGCCAGAGTTGAGTTGTAATGGGCTTCAGAAGCCAAACTTGCTTTTTCCAAAAATGTCATCAAATGAGTTGATGGATCCCAACCTGTTAAACCAGTTTGCTATGCATTCATGTGCATTTCTGCATGAGACACGTTTGGAGACAACTGTGTGTTTGTATGTGTGTTCCTATCATTCCCCCTTGAAGGTTTGAAACTGACTGTTTATGCAAAATCTTCCGAAATAAGTAACAACTGTTGTTTGTGAGGCGAAAAGAGAGAACAGAAGTGTGTATAAAATCACCCAGATGTTGGTATGGAGGGAAAACAGGGATGTTTCCTGTGTGTGTGTGTGTGTGTGTGTGTGTGTGTGTGTGTGTGTGTGTGTGTGTGTGTGTGTGTGTGTGTGTGTGTGTGTGTGTGTGTGCGTGCATTGAGGGGCAGCCTGTGAGGGGAGGTGGGGTGGGAGACGTTCTCAGAATGCGGGTGATGATTGTTTTTAGGATAGAGATTCATCTTTCATATTCCCTGCTGCATGGTCCCGTATGAACGCGCTGGTCCGCAGGGTGATTAAGCCCCTCAGGTGAGTGCTGACAGCCGGACCACTGAGGTGTCCCCCCATGCAGGTAGACCAGGTGGTCCTGCGGAGCATTAAAGCCAGTGTGTCTGACGGAGACTTACTGTCGAGCTGCAGGATGGAGTCGTAGATCTTACACTGGAGCTGTCCGGTGCTCTGGAAGGCGCACGACATCCACAGTCCCTGGTACATGGCCACCGCCGTGATGATGTTGTCCCCGATGTACGCGGACATCTTCCACTGCGGCAGGATAGTCCCGATGATCAGCCCCACGATGCCAATCAGCGACAGGAAAAATCCCAACAGCTGGACCCCGGAGTTGGCCATCCTGGTGTAGAAAAGTTCTCTAAATGAACTCAGATGATCCCGGGTCCAGAAATCAAAGGCGCTGCTGCAGAGTCGCTCCCGAGTTGTTGCGCCGCGGGTCCTGAGTCGGGATGGGCGTCCGGGATGGGGGTGATGGTGTGAAGTGGGTGTGTAGTTCTCCTGCCTGCTGATGCATGGACTTCTACTGGT
Organism: Eutrigla gurnardus; assembly: GCF_963514095.1. NCBI lineage: Eukaryota > Metazoa > Chordata > Actinopteri > Perciformes > Triglidae > Eutrigla > Eutrigla gurnardus. The sequence goes on from NC_139934.1 coordinate 15,546,370, forward strand.
GTGTGCGGTCGCTGCTGGGAATGTTCCCTCTGCTCCCAACAACAGGTTGTCTGTGCGCTCAGCTCACTACTTCAAAAAGTACCGATTCACTTCACTTCTTTACTCATGTCAAAGTGTACAAAGTACAGCCTCTGAAATGTACTCAAAATAAACAAGTATCCCTATGAAGGACATTCTACTGGCTGTTGTTGTTGTTGCTTTAGTCTAACTGAATCTGCGTCATATGAAAATCCCCTCAAATGCATTAAAACTAAAATAGCGAGCCTGTTTTGAAAATGTGATGAGGAGAAAGTACATATATTTGTTTTACAATGTAGGGAGTACAAGTAAAATGTCAGAAAATAAATACTCAAATAAAGTACCAATACCTGGACATTCTACTTACCTCCCACCTTCCCACTCAACTCTGACCTATTACAAATATATCTGAAATTAAATATCTGCACATGATTCTATTCCTTTTAAATTTAACCATAAAGCCATAGACATGTGGAATCTAGAGCTTGGATATGAACATTCAGCCTATTGATTTTTTGGGGAAAGAAAATACACAATTTAATATGCCAATCTTAATCATATCATCATATCACCAATCTATAACAAGTTATAAAGCTATTTAAGATGGGCTTTAAAGGGCAAACAATGGTTTAAGAGCTTTAAAGAGTAACCCATTTTTTTCCTCCTATAACTAAGAACTTATGTGACTCTAGACTGTAGATAAGAAGCGAAGGTAGTCATGGTGATGTCACCCATCGGTTTGTGGACTATGGTTTTGACGCTTTGAGTTTGGAATTTGGACCATAATGTACTAAATGAACATCATGCTGGATTGAAGAAGACTTGAATCTAGAGACGATAAACTCATGTTTACAATGTTACTAAGATAATACATCAAGAGAGAAGTAGGACCATTTTCTCATAGACTTCCATACATTTAGACTTCTTTCTACCACCAGAGGAGTCGCCCCCTGATGGCAAGCAGAGAGAATGCAAATTTAAGGCACTGGAGGTTACCACCTGCTGTGTGTGTTATTATGAGTCAATGCAGTGTACAGTATACTGACCCAGATTGATGCTATAACTCAGGTTCCTGACACTGCACAAAGTACTAAACTCCCAACCGTCCTTTTCCCACAGATCACCAATCACTGCTGCGAGCAGATTCATGACCTCTTTGTTCTTAGTAACGTGGTAATGAGGTGAACTGGGTGAGGATGGAAAGATTCCAGTGAAAGTTATATGTTCAACAGTGGAATGTACAAACTTTCTTCCAACCCGCTGAAAACCTTTGATGGCATTTAGACAGCAGCAGGTGACCCGATGGACTCCAATGAGTAATGTAACATTGTAATCTGTTTACATATTGTCATTTACATATTAAACATTGTTAGTTCACCATTACATTTGATAAAAACACAGAAAACAAGTCAAAGTCAATACAAGTGGAAACCAACATCATTCAGAAATATAATGAACAATAACGCAAAGTGCTTCTGACTTTTTTCCACCAATGGGAAGTTGTCCATTTGATGCCTCTTGTCACCTATATTTTACAATAAATTTGTTCTATGAGGTCCATTGACACGCCAGTCGGGGCCCCGTCCTGCAGTGAATGGGCAAAAACAGAGACAATAGCAAGCATTGTCCACGTGAGAGGTCAGGCTTTTGGCGCTGCAGCGTGTGTGACTTCACACTGAGGCTAAACAATAGTGCTGCAGCACGGAGGAGGAAGTAATAAGCCGTATCCCCACTGCCAGGTTAATGAGAGTCTGCTCACCTACTGGCAATTTAGAATAACGAGGCTTTACTCTCACAGGTCTGTTACTCCTCTTTTCCTCTTCCACCACTCACTTCTTTCATTTGCTCACGTTTGCCCCCCTCCTCACCTTCACCCACCTCTTCTCTCACTATAACTCTTTCTATACTGTATCCAGGCCTGGGTAATGGGCCTACATTCGTAGCTTGAACAAACGCCCCATTGTTGCTGGGGAGGAACGACCCCATAGCTCGAGGAATCTGCTTCACTTTGATACAGGGCTTCTGGAGGAAGAGAGGGTTCTTATAGGATTGAGGTAGGATGTGGAAAAATAAGGTAAAGGCAATAAGAAAAAAACATGTGAAGGTGAGAAAGGTGAGAACAAAGGGCTGGTTGCTGGTTGAGACGTAGAAGAGGAAGATGAGAAAGAAGAAGATCAAGGGGAAGTCCCAGGCCTACCAGTGCTGTTGCCACAGGTAACCTGATTTATATGACGTCCTCTTGGCTGCGTTTCCACCCAGGTCGTGCACTGTAAGAACACAAAAAGAACATTGCTCTTTCTCCCTCTCCTTTTTACTACTTTCTTTTTTTTTAAAGCGTAAACACACATTTGTCTTGCTGGTTTAGCCGTTGCTCAACACTCAAAAGGAGCTGAAAGAGAAAACAGCTAAATCAGCCCCCAAAAAAGGGCACTAACAACATTCTCTTGGGGGCTCCCCCTCCCATGTCTGAGGCCTCCTCTGGGTCTGAAGCGGGCGAGTGGAGTGCAAATTCAATGATTGAAGTCCTTTAAGTGCCCTTGGAAGTCACTGAGGCATTAGCAATAAAACACGCTGGGCCCACGGCTTTTCCCTGAAAAGCTCAGAGTGCACAAATGAGGGAGATGGCGCCCCTCTCTACACGTCGCCTTTCACCCTCAGTCTTCTTATGCAACAACGACTTGGCTTTTGTCCTGCAGCAGCAGGACGGGACCAACAGATTGTGTTCTTGGTCTTGTGGGCTCAGTCTTCTCCTAAGATCTTGGCAAGTGCTATATGCAGGATAGAAATGATTTGAAACAGTGGAAACAATGAGGTGGAAACAATGAATACAATCACAGACTCTGTGGCTTCATGCTGCACCTCAGTAAGCATGACGATGTCTACAGTCTGCTGGTGGAGAGTTCTTATTTTGTAAAACCCCTGGAGATGCTTTACAAGTCACTGTTGTGGGTCTGCTTCACACTGACATTCCTCACATGAGCATTTTCCAATCACTCTAAACATGAGTTTATGTTCTCAATCTCTAGTTTCAAGTCTTCTTCAATCCAGCATGATGTTTATTTAGTACATTATGGTCCATTTAGAGACAAATAGACCATAAAGCAGGGGATGCTTTAGGGCGGGGCTACCTTGTGACTACAAATGCAGTTAGCTACTAAGATGACTTTAACACTTATCTGTGAAGTTAACATTAAATTATGAAGCTAACTTTGTTAGCAGCTTCACACCATAATCCAGATGGATCCAGATCCAGTAAGGTTGCTGCTCTGCTGCTTGTGTTCATCAGATCCACCCGTCGCTCCCTCAAAGTCCAAATATGGTCACTTCCTTCACTTGTTACAAACATCCCAAGCTGGTGATGATCAAAATGCCAAAATCTAAGCTTCAAAACTGTAGTGCAATGGGTGATGTCATGATGACTACGTCCACTTAGTTGTGATTTTGACCCAAACTTTAGAAAAATACATGCAGACAGGTAAGTAAGGATCGAGGAATGAGGAGGAAAGTGGATATTTAGGGGATCAATTTGAGTATTTGTCTAGATGGGAATAATCTATATCTAGATGGGAATAATCTATATCTTTTTAAATAATATCTAAATCAAGATATATAAAAATAGATGAAAAGTTCAGAGTTGTATACAAACCCAGCATTTCCCAGAAGCAAAGGAAATTAATAAGAAAGCTGTTCCATAGTGGACAGAGACGTTTCGTAAAGCTTTTAAGGTATTAAAGTGAACACACTCCTTTCAAAAGTTAATGGAATATAAATGGGCACAGGCACAAGTAAGGAAAATTAGCCGAGAAAAAAGGTTGTGATGAGAGGAAATGTGAAGTGATTTCCAAGAGAGTGGCAGTACTCAGCTATGAAAGGTTGGAGAGGAAACAGCAACATCAAATGAAGGGAAAGTAGAAATGACAGACGCTCACTGAAGATCCAGTAGTCTAACAGAGGAAATAAGGGAGGGGAAACAAGGAGATCCAGGGTTTTACCAGTGGTGCACAGAAAGTACACTATTAGGAATATATAATAAGTATGTGTAGAGGGAAGATTTCCTTTCAGTTGGAAGGTGATTATAGCTGTAATAATACCAGGGAAGGACCCAGAAGATCAAAAAAGCTAAAGACAGTTGCATTTAAATAAATATTAAATATAAAATAAAACGTGTATTTTCACTCACAGATTGACTTCAATTTCTTTCCAGATCCGGGAGATGATCGGACGTGACTTTGTTTTGATCGTTTTTGTTTCTTTGTTTTTCCGACCGTGGCATCGGCACACACCGAGACCTCTGGAACAGCATGATACTTTCACTCCTTATTACTGTCGACCAACATGTCATGAAATATGGGCAAGAATTATTCAGGCTACAGTGGTTAGTTAGCCACTGTAGAAACAATACACACTCATCTTTCAATCATGAAATATGAATGTTTGATGCCATCATACATGTTCATTACCTGCACAATATTGCAATGAACCCCAATGTAAACAAAGTAGGTCTAACCCGGAGTTTATGGCTTTACAACTTAGATGCAGTTTATTCAGTCTTGTGTATAAATGTGCATTATTGGCTGTATTGTCTGCCACCTGTCCAGTAAAGTGCATTTATCAGCTGTTTCTTATTTATATTACATTTTCTGTCCTCTAGACGAGGACTATGTTTATTTGTTCTCCATAATAAAAAAAAAAACTGTTGACATTTGCCATTGCCATGACAACGGGCATAAAGTTATCAGTACTTGCATGTCAAATCAGCTTTAGCATATTAGCTGGGCGATTCAGCTTTAACAAGCAGACATGGTTTGTGGTGGATCTCAGGACTGAAAAGGTGGAACGTTGAGAAGTGTGTGGATGAGAGTCAGTACTAATGTACCAGAGAGAACAGACAGGCCCAATCCCGACCTCCGCACTCATGTTCATGTAAACGCTCACAGACATGTTGAGCCCTTTAAGCAACTTTCCATAAGTCCGCTTTTCTAGCAGACTTTGCCTAACGGAATTACCCAGAAATCATAGCACTGTGACGTTAAACTCTGGGTTAGCATGGAATCCCGGAGGAATTAAAAAAAAAAGATGAAGAAAGAGGATGACTCATGAGTGTTCTGACAGAAACAGTCACAGTAAAGATGTAATATGAAATCAGAGGAATAGGCTATGTTACACACCCGGTTTATTCATCCACCTTGTATTTTATTTTGGCTTATTGAAGCAGTTTGAACTAAAACAAGTAACTCGATTATTTGAATGTACTGTGATGACAGGAGTCTTGGAGATGTTCAAATGAGGCTGTAAACAATGTAAAATAGAAACCCATAGTTGGGGATTTTACATGTTTTTGTGTCATCAAAGTAACAGGACACGTCAAGTGATGTCCCATTCCACCATTTGGACATAGTGTTCCTTTAAAGCATTTAGTCACCTAAACATGCTTTATAGTATTTTTATTTCGTTTTAATTATATTTTAGGTTCCGACTTTCTATACAGCAGAGCTTTTTTCTACGTGTTTTTAACAAGAAAAGTGTTCAAAGGTTGACTGGTGAAACAGTAGGACCAGAAACCAAAGACTACAGTTATAAACTGTCGGAGTCATTCACAGTCAAATTTATGTTCAGTACGTTATCTTACATATCTAGAGATCTCCAGAATGCAAAAACAGAACACAGTGTAACATTCCTTATATCCATATGCAGTGGGAGACAACAAATACTTCTTCTTACATAAATAAAGAAATATGCACCTTTGGCAGCCCTTTGAACAGCATCCTTTGAATTTGAATTGTTACTGCCCTCTACTGGCCACAGACCAACATAACAACCACTGTACATGTAAGCACTGTTCCTGCAGAGGAACCAAATAGAAAACAAATTGTTTCCTGCATGCTCCACAAAGGATAGAAAGCACAAACACACACATGTATTTCAAGCATTTTAGACTGAAACAACAAACATCACAATTTATTTAGACAAAAACAATAATGCAACGTTTTTTTTCTGCTACCTGGCCTTACAAAACATTTCAGGCTTAAAACAGAAATATGGAATAGGTATTTTATGGAAAGTCAGATCCAATGATCTCAGAAATCCCCAAGAAGAAGAAGAAGCGACAACCAAACAATGTATCCAGCTCCCACTGTGTTTGGGTATTTTGGCCTTCTAAGGGAAGGGGTTGTCGGGCGTATAGTTGAAGCTGGCGTCCAAGAACATGGCCAGGGTGCCCAGGGTGGTGATGATGACAAACAACCACAGGAAGAGCCGGTCCACCACGAGGGCGATGAACTGCCAGTCTCCTGTCATCTGGAGGGAACACACAAAAGCACTGGCTGTAAGCGCCGAGTCAGCAGAGGTCATGCAACGACACGTGAACATCACGTTTGGAACACTCCGTGCTCAGGAGCTGCAGACCGGCCGAGGGAACGAGCTGACAGCGTGTGTCGTGCACATTGCTCACCGAGTCGTCCGTGTCCTGCTTCTTCAGCTGCTCGGCCATGTATGTCACGGCAGCGATGGCCGACTTCAGGTTGGGCGGGAGGATCAGACAGTAGCTGTCGGTGTCCGGGAGCCGCTGGAGCTGCACCGGGTTCTCACATCTCAAACACAGAAGGGGGGAAAGTAGAGAAAAAACACATTGGCAACAAGAAATGTAGTCTTGCTCTGAATGGCTCAAACTTTCATATTTTACACAATGTTCTTGTGCGTTTACGTTTCACTAAATCAGGCCTGGTTGAATAAATCCTGTAATTTTTAAGAGCATTTATTATCATGTGCTTTAAAGGAACAGCTCAGCATTTTGGGAAATACACTTTGTCTCGAATAAAAAAATAAAAAAAGCAGCAGTAGTAAAGACTGACAACATTTTAATATTAACTTCATATTTCATATCTTTATGTTTTTTAATTTATAATTAGCAGCTAAGATAATAATAATACTATGTTTATCTTATATTGCAGCTTTTATAGATGGTGCAGGGTACCAGCTGATGTTTCTTATAAATTATAAGACTTGAATAATGGAAAAAGAGAGGTGCATCTATGTTAAAACAGTACAGAAAAGTGCTTATGAATTATATATGATTGTAAATTACACATGGGGCTTTAAAAAAACGTATTCTTGTTTGAGGATGTCATTGTTAGCATCTAGACGCACGTCCTCTGTAAGAAGTTAAAAAAAAATGCATCAACACCCTCCACAAACGCTCAATAAGCTCAGATTGATGTGGCGTGCGTCACGAGTCACGGCGTTGTTCACCTCGGCTGAAACAAACCATCGCTGACATTCGCCGTCCAGCGTGGGACTCAGCGTACAGACGGAGGTGTCACCCTGTGCTCGTGTACCCTCTAGCCAATGACAAGTTCATGCAGCTCCTCTAAACGCTGAGTGACAGCAGCAGCACCGACACAACACTGGGTCAACATTCATGCGATGCCGTGACCTCTGACCCCTCCATTCTTCCGCTCACACAGCTGTTCCATATACAAAAACATATGAGCAAAGAGAGAGAGGGAGTCGTATTGACAGCGTTCCTGTCATGCCTTCATTCCTATATCTGTGACTGCTCGACCATAAAAATGAAAATTAATCATTTTGATATTTTAGGCATTTAAAATAACTTTTCTGTTTTCTGTAAAATTAGGGCAAACTATAATCTTACAACTAACACTAACAATAATATGATACATTTCATAGTCTAAGCCAGTCTTTATTAACCAACCAGAAATTAATTTATGTATGTGGACCTATAAGTAGATTGTGCCAAGTGCAAACCCTCATTATTCATATTATTACTTGTAGTCATTTATGTATTCACACCTGAAGCAACAATACACTGTTCTTATACAGCAGGTCGGGTCACAGCCGCTCGTGTCTCACCACAGTTACACATCTTGAAGTGAACACTTAAATAGGGTGATAACTGTCTGCTACAGGTCCCACTTCCTCCTGCTGGCCCGTGCCTCCCATCACCCCGTTCACCTCTACAGTACGGCTGTTTCATTTCTTCATCTGTATACTCCTAACAGTCGTTTATAGACTGTGTTTTATACAGCCTCTCAGAGCTAAAGGTTCATGTAATAGTAAAGGTGTTAAATTGGCATCTCTCTATGACAGAAACTTTTGAATTTTGAAATGACAGTATCATGACAGGATCAGTAAGAATCAGGCGGTAATCTCTGGTTCTGAAAGGGGAAGCCAAATCTAAAGTGCCCTAAACTTGCATTCCCTCTGCTGGCCATCAGGGGGCGACTCCTCTGTTTGCAAAAAGAAGTCTGATAGTATAGAAGTCTATGAGAAAATACGTCTACTTCTCTCTTGATTTATTACCTCAGCAAACATTGTAAACATGAGTTTATGGTCTCAATCTCTAGGCAGCTGCTTTAGGCCTAGACTTCCTCTGATATACTGAGTTCTTCTGCCGTGGTCCTGCTTCACACCCACTGCTTCTATTATTACTTAGTCATATTTATTTTATTTATTATGCATTTTACTATTTCTGATGTATTATTACAATTATATGATATAAACTGCTGCTGTTATCATTATTATTCACTATTATTTCTGCCACTGCTACTACTATTACTGCTCTCATTACGTGCATCATTTATGTCATATGGATTGACAATGTTGTAATATTTTGTTTATTCTGTACACACGACTTCTATTGCACTTCTGTCCATCCTACAGGAGAGGGATCCTCCTCAGCGTCTCTGAGAGGGAGTTTTCTTTTATTGGATGGAGCGATGTCATACAGACTGCAAAGCCCTCTGAGGCAAATTTGAGATCTGTGGCTATATAAATAAATGGAATTGACTTGAATTAGAGATCGAGGAGTCTCTGTGTCTGGCTCTACACCACGGGGCAGCTGTCAGATTCAGTGCGTGTGTGCGGTACAGCCCATGCATGTCGTGTATGTAGGCTGTACACAAGGTTGATAATGGGCAGAGCCTCCGCGAAGGAGCAGCAGGACAAGTTACCAGAGTCACAGGGAGACAACAGATGGACTACAGGACAATAAAAAGGAGCGACATGATGTGTGTGTGTGTGTGTGTTTGTGTGTGTGTGGCCACAGCTCAGGGCTGAGCTATGTGGAGCTCTACATGCTGCATACCATCCAAATTCCACGGCTTGTATTCATTACCGCAGATACATGGAGCCCCTCTCACTACACATACACAACCTTACACAAACACAAGTATAGTACTCCTGCTGCATTTATGTGTGGATATTTACAAGTGGATATTAAGTAATAGATGGATCCACAATAAAAAAAACTGTGGACTCTCTCTCTCTCTCTCTCTCTCACACACACACACACACACACACACACACACACACACACATACACACACACACCTATGTACAGCAAAAACAAACAGAATATTACACACACACTGATACCAACTCAAGAAATTAAAATGGCGATGCACATGTAAGTGATTGTCATCTAACTAGCCCTCTGACAGAATGACGAGATAAAGACAGATTCATGAGGGAAAGGTCATCTGACACGGACTGGAGGATGATGCAGATCAACATCTCCTCCACATCTAAAATGACAAAATCCCTCCTCTGCCCCGATCACTCATCACCGGTCTTCCCTTCCACTCATCAGCCCCTATCTATTGCTCATGCTCCCTCCACCCCCCTTTCTGTGGGATTGCCCCCTAATGTCCAACCTAAACAGAGGCTTAGTGGCTGGCGACTGTGGACGCGGGTGTGGGGCTTAGCTGGGGCTGAATATGATGCCTTTGGAACGGGATGAGAGATGCCCAGCAAAGGGCCTGTTCAGAGGACTGTGGAGCTGTTTATGATGCCAGGGCTGGGTGGCAAGGCTGAGGCCTACTGGCAGATTAGCCAGCATGAAGCCAGCATGGTTGGAGGGTCAATACAATAAACACTTTATTGCACTTAATTTTGCACTACTTGCACCATGTTCACCTCACTAGTTTTAACGTGTCTACCATACTTTAAATAATAAATTGATATGAGGTGGCAACCTCAGTTTCTGAAAAGTGCATTCTCTCAAGTGACCATCAAGAAGAAGTCCAATTGCATGGAAGTCTGTGAGAAAATGATGACCACAGCATCGCTACCTCAGCCTCACTATACCACACTACCAATGCAGTTAGCTACTATAGGACTATAACACTTGACCTTGAATTATAAAGCTAACTTCGTTAGCAGCTTCACACCAGAATACAGATGGACTACAGTATAAAGTCTATTGTAAGTAATAAGACATGGACAATGTTTAGCAACCTGTCAATCACGAGGCAGCCCCGCCCTAAAGCATACTCTACTTTATGGTCTATTTGTCTCTAAATGGACCATGATTTATGAAATAAACATCATTCTGTTTCGAATAAGAACTGACAACTGAAGAGAAAACAGAAACATTGAAAAGACCCCGGAGTCCTGCATACACTGCCTGAGTAAAAGGGGATCTACAGAACAGAAAACAGAAGCAACAACTGAACCAAAAAAAAATCAAACAAAAAAAACCCTTACCTATAGCACTCTGATCATAGACACGGTTGCTCTTGAGGTACTACTTTACTCAGATGAGGACCTAACACTTCAGCTCTTACTTCGGCAATGATACATTGTGGTTTCTTTGTTTCCTTCTTTTGACAAATGTACTTATTGTAAGTCGCTTTGGACAAAAGCGTCTGCTAAATTACCTAAATGTAAATGTAAATGTAAATGAACCAAAAAATGTCATACATGTGCACAGCTGCACGCTGAGCTAACTACCAGTAGGTTAACATACTCACAATGACAATGCTAACATGCTGATGTTTCGCAGGTAATGTGAGTTAAAGCACATTCGCATGCTAACATTAGCTAATTGGCCCTAAACATGCTGAACCAAATGTCATGACAATCCAATGGGTTGTTGATGCTCCAAACCACAAATGTCAGTTAGAGGAAAAGAATAAAAGGACAATTTTAAATGTATTATTTTTTTTTTTTTTTAAGTTTTAAAGTTTAAAGGGGTACAACAAAACCTAATAATAATGAATGGTGTTTTACTCCGTGGTGTTATCCAGCTGAATCAATAACCCTGCCTTTCATGTGGCTGTATTAAATATGTGACACTGAAGGAAGTGCACACACTGTTCCTGTCTTTACAGATTCTTTGAGCTGCTGTGTTGACGGCTGTATTCCTGCCAAGTCCAGCACACTGTGTACTTTACTGTAATAGCTAGCCTGGCATCGGATACAACTCTCACATTTGGCACACTCTAAGAGGAAGATTCATGCCTGTGCTGGATTTTATTAGCATTAATAGAAATGGCTTTCTGCTGGTGTAACGTCCGGATCAGCACATCGTAGCCTGGAAAGAGGCAGAATCAAGATGAATGACTCTGATGGATTTTTCTTCAGGTCTGTGGTGTTTAACGGTTTTGACAGGTAAGAATATAGGCACTATAACCTCTTTGGCAGTTTAAGGCTCTCAATAACTCAACCCAAGAGCTATTTGGAGTCTTTGCTCATTCTCAGTATTTTCTGGTTTATTTAACAGATTTTATGTTGCACGCACAAGGAATGGTAAAAAAAAATATGACACATTTATTATAGTGCTCTCAAGAAGGCAGAACAAAATGCATTTTCAGCACATCTGCATATTATCGATGTGCATCCTATAGTCTTTCTTCTACAAAATAAATAGTCAGCAGTGTGTTTACTTTACAGTTATAAATTATACTACATACCCTTAAGATAAGGCATTTTTGTTGTTTTTAATAGCACCAATGTTTTTAATAGCAACAATGTTTTTAATAGCACCAATGTTAGAGGAGGTACCTGTTAGTTAAACAATACTAGGAATTCATATAAAATTCACATCTTGTTCCTTTCCGCGACCCTGAATACAGGATAAGCGGTAGACAATGGATGGATGGATGGATCTTGTTCCCTTGTATCTAAATGATCTAAAATCAGTACGTTCTGTGTTGGTGGACCAGTATTACACCGTAGTTAGTTGACTGTAATCTAAAGCATTACCGTTAAGTTGGTGAATTATTTCTTTAACACATTAACATTTCTATATTATTTTTTCCACAAAGTTCTGAAATACTTTCATGAATCAAAATCAGTAAAGAAAATCATCATGTGCCCTCATGACAACTAGAGTTGATTGAACAGACTAATTATGTACAAAGGATTGATTCATCCAGCGGAGCTTTTTTGGACATTTCGTGCTTTGCTTTATAAGCTACATTCTTTTAGGATGAGGATATTGCTTTCAAAATTACATTTTGTCTGTTTTTTGGGTACTTTTCTCGGATGACCAGAACAACTTTTTTGTTGTTGAGTTATTGGGAAACACCTTAAAGGGATACTTCACCGATGGAAACATTGCCCAAAAAAAAGGCAGACAGTGACTTTTTGGATGTGGATGGAAGTTAACAACTCCCAACTCGTACAGCTTTGTAGGCGCAACCTTCCAAGCAAGATGACGGTTGTTGCTTTTAGTTTTTGCAAGTGAGGTCCCTCCACTGACCTGTGATAGGTCTTTTTCACAATAGAAATAAGGAGATCTCCAGTCTCTGGTGAAAATGAGGAAATGATGCACGACTATTCAAAAGTACTACCGGGTATCTCACGATACAAAGCTTAATGCAAATGGGTGAAGTATCCCTCTAATGACTTAACACATTGCCAGTTGACAGCTGTTTGTTTTTGCTCCTATGAGACGGTACGGATGGTTAAGCTGATGGACTTACCTGCCCCTCCAAGGTATGACGAGGTCGGGGTTGATCTTCCGAAAGAAGTACTCTCCTCCAGGTTGCCTGCCATTGAAGCTTTGGAGGGGCGAGTCATCCCCAGACTCCTTCAGCAGAGGCTCCTCTGGGTTGGGCCTCATCATGCCGATGTACTTGGGGAGGAAGTGGATGAACACCTGTACATTTGGAGCAAAGAAATACGGTTTGTCTAAGGTGTTGATGAAGCCTAGATGAGTGAACAGTGAATGTGTCAAACCTCACCCTTCGAACCCAGTTGGGCATAATGTGAGTGCTGGGCGTCCGGTGGTGCAGATTGAGGACGACGACGCTCAGAATGACAGAGAACGTGACCAGGATCATGGTGAACATGACGTAGTTGACGATGATTGGGATGCCGAGCGATGTCTCAGGGACCCTGTCGGCCAGCAGCAGCATGAAGACAGTGAGAGCGATGAGGACGGAAATGGAGAGAGTCATCTTCTCTCCTGCAGACAACAGGAAAAATGAGTTCTAACAGCGGAGCAGCAAATATCGCTCTGCTGGCTTCTGTTTCATGTTGACATTGGCAAACTTTAAGACGTGATGATACATGAACTTCGGTTGTGATGAACTGGCTTCATCTTTAAAAAAGTATTCGACAAATCCTGTTGCTTTTTGTCGAATATATTTTCTTTTATGTCAGTAAAAAAAATGAAAACTGACCACACATTTACAAACTAGATTCCTTCCCAGGGTCACTTCCCTTCAATCTATAATATATTAATAAATTGCTTAAAAGCTGCTCTGCCTCATAAAGTACAGTCTGTATAAGACGCATGCTTCTGGTCATTAAGGAGACGTCTCCCTTCTAATTCAGGCCTAGTGTCAAAACATGTCAGATGAGCTGACCTGCTCCAGGAGGCAAGTAGAAGACGAATATAGCCAACACGCTGGTGAGGATGCAGGGCACGATGATGTTGATGATGTAGAAGAGAGGCTTCCTCTGTATGATGAGGTAGAAGGTGATGTCCTCGTACAGGTCCTCCTTCACGTTCTTTCTGGACTGTTTGTGACAAATAGCCCATTCTCCGTTTTCTGTGGAGAAAGAGTCGTACAAGGTGAAGACAAAATATACGACACGCATTAACGGGGTGAAAACAAATTAAACTGTCTGATGTATGTCCAGTAAATAACTTCCAAACCAACCGGTGAAAGCGTTCTCATCTATAACTATCTCATGAATCTCTTTGCCGTCTTCATCCAGAAAGTACTGCAGTTCCACCTCGGAGGCATCGTAGGTGTACGAGCGGAACACCATGCTGCAGTTCTGCCAGTCAAACGGGAAGTAGGACACCTGTTGGAGGGGAAACGATGCACCGCTAATTTTCAAGAAAATATGAGATTAATTACAAATTCAGGGTATTATTGCAAATTTCGCTTTAGTACAATCAGGCTATAAGTAATAATCCCTAGCTTGTCGTTCAACTAGAGACAGTACCTCTATGGAGCAGGAGCTGCGGTAGATGGCCGGGGGAAGCCAGTTCACTGTCCCATCACTGTAAACCAATACGTTGACGTAAAGAGCCACGTCGAACTGACCGTCATTACTGTAGGGAGGACATATTAATAATAACAAAGCGTTTCAGACAATGCTAGTATACCGCAACATTTCACAGATCATCTACTTCCTGGTCCCTGCAAATACATGTGCCTTCTGTACACTGTTGATAACATATTGTATATATGTTATCAACATACATACATTTTTATCATCGTTAATATTACGTCAACAGCAAAACACACAAGATGTGTCACCCCTGCAGAATTCATTACAAAAAATAAATAAAGCACACAAGATGCACAGTAAGAATAGAGCTCTGCAAGAGCACAACCAAATACAAGCTACCACTTCGACATCAAACTGCAAAAGGCTCTCTCTAAAGTCAGTGTTTGGTTTGTCCATTCTGGGCTACTGTAGAAATGTGATGGTGATGACTCTACGAAGATATCAGTGATTGTATGTAAGACGTGAATGTTGTCATCGCAACGTTGGCTATTGGTTTGTGGCCTGTGGGCCGTCACTATCTTGGAAGTTTTTCAACCTGTGAAGGAAGTGACCATATTTGGACTGTGGAGGAGCGACGGGTGGATCTGATGAACACAAGCAGCAGAGCGGCAAACTAACTGGATCTGGAACCATCTGGATTCTGGTGTGAAGCTCCTAACAAAGTTAGCTTCATAATTCAAGGTCACCTTTGTGGCAAGTGTTAGATAATCTTAGTAGCTAGCTGCTTTGGTAGCGATGCTCATTCTCACAAAAACACATCGATTGTAAGTGTCAGCTTATTATACACTGATGAAAACCAAATAATGCTTATTATTGTATAATATTATATTGGTGTCATGGTATACATTATTCTACAGTATGTACAATAATGGTGATATTTAGTAATGAAATATTAGCATCATGTTAACAATTTCACAATGGCTTAGAGATATCACAATAATATTATCATGAATGAATTTGGCCATGATAATGGAGTAGTGAAAATCTGATGTTGTGACAGCTCTATTCTATTTCTGCCAGTAAATCCCCCTAAAGCCTACACACTGGTCCTTTAAATATTTCAGTCTTGACTGTGAACAAGAGCGACGCCCGTCAGACTGACGTCGCCGTCTCGTGGTGTTGCGTCTGCATTGTTGACAAATCCTCCGTTAGTTACCGCGTGATGGAGAGCCGCAGCTAGGACACCTACTTGTTTATGAGGTAGATGTCAGGACGCCACACCTTGTTGGGCGGGATCCTTAAAACTTTAATGTCGTCATATTCCTCTGGTTTCCATGACAACCTGTAGTCTGTCCATGCCTGGGAAAGGAAGGGAGGAAGGAAGGCAACGTGGAAGTGGGAGAGAAAAAAAGGAGGGGGAAAAAAGTAAGAAAGTGAATAACAGGCATAGTAGGGCAGACATGAGGTGCAAGCATGTCTCTGTCATACATCCTCGTTGCTCCTGTCTCAAGTCACAAACAGCCAAGCCGTCGCAAAATCATAATTAGTGAGGGTGAGACTAAGAGAGATAAAGCAAGAAACAATTTGTGGTTATAAAAAGTGACAAGTCCATTTGAGGGCAGAGCTGCAGAGAGAGGGAGAGGGAGAGAGTGAGAGAGAGAGAGAGAGAGAGAGAGAGAGAGAGAGAGAGAGAGAGAGAGCGAGCAGCGGAGCGTGGCTCAGTGATGAAGATGAATGTTTTCATTCTCGTACCAGATTCATGAACACGTTGGTTGTCATCTGTTCGTTCTTCTCGTTCTGCAGCAGAGACACGGAGACGGAGAAAGAGAGATGAGGACATTCATTAGTGATGCCACCGTGTCTCGTTCTGTATGACAGCGCTGTTACTTTCAATCCCACGCTATGAAAACCAATCAGGGATGCATGTGCCCAGCAGTCAACTGGCCTCTGGTGTGTGTGTGTGTGTGTGTGTGTGTGTGTGTGTGTGGGGTTGGACTGCTGCAGGATAGAATTGCATTTTCATAACTTCATAAAGAAATCTCTTGATATGTAGAGTAAATGTCAAGGACTCTAATAAGGATCTTTTTGTGTGCGTTTGTCTTTACCAAGCTGACGAGCTGAGAGAGGGTCATCCCAACTCGAACCATCACCTTCTCCTCCCAGTAAGGAGCTGGTCTCACTTTCATGTTGTAGTTCTCAAACAGCTTCTGATGGAGCTTCCGTTCTGTTTCCGAGGCGCCTGGCGTAAGAGATGGATACAAAGTGATGCCCAATGAACCAACAGCCAACACCTCTTGAACAAAAATGGTGATTCAAAGGTGGAGTAGGTGCTTCATTCAGAAACACTTTCTGTTATATTAGAAGAAATCCTCGTAACATACCGATAGCAATGAATAAATGAAATGCTATGATATAAAATATTTAAAAAAATGTCATCTGTGGCCGCAGCAGGACTGTAATAACCCCGTTGAATCAAAAAAGTCGGGCCAGAGAAAATAATTGGATGGCCTGCCTGTCTGTCAATGCTTACTTCCTGATTGCACGATCTCCAGCACTTTGGCGTTCTGGGGGAGGGGCTTTGAACTGAGGTCTGAACGAAGGGGCGGGACTTTTTCGGTTCAGTGATGCGTTCAAAGTCAATGTCTCTGTGGTTTTTCCAAATGACCTACTTTTGCCTTTAAGGGCAATAAAAAAATAGGGGGGACATCGTATATAGAAATATTTCATCTCATGTGAAATGTGCAGAAACCACATGTAAAAGCACCGACACCCAGAGCACAGAATGTTTGTTCTCCGTGGATCAGTGAGCCAGGCCTACAGTGGTCAGGGGTTCAAGTCCCACTGGGATGATCCATGCTAAAAATATCGTGTATGCTCATGTATAATTAGTATGGGTGGACTGATGAGTGTTTTCACATCTCATAATATATACTCTCTGATCTGGAAAGAAATACTGGAAGTATGTGGAAGAGAGAAATCCATAGTGAAACAAATGTGTTCAGTGCGATTCTTGTCAAACCTCGGCGGTGATGTATGAATTGCCCATCATACACTCCAAGGAAAGGTGTGTCATGAAATTTGAAGTATTTAGCACAATCAAAAAAATTCATTTCCGTACCGTCGGATGGCTTTTGATTCCAAATATGTGACAAAACAACATGTGGGAAAGACAGAGAAGGACAGACGAGACCTGAAAAAAGCAGCAGTCAGCAGGGCAGGTGCTGGTGGCGTACGATGGGTAGCAAAGGTGACTGAGCTAATGTAATTGATATGCAGCAGGGGGATGGGATCAAAGGCATGTCTCTGATACCGGCTCCATCAGGGACAAAAATAGACTCTGATTAACAAACAATCATGTGATAATATGATTCATTATATGTTCCAGAACAAGACAAACTTGCTTGTTTTTTTTTCCTTGACTTATTTCCATTGGGATTCCCCCCTCTCTCTTGTCTTCCTGTTGGCCCCGCTCTTCAGGAAAATACAGTTGTAAAATCATCCTACAATACACGAGTAGACCCTTGTGGAGGTCAACAGCTGGTGCAGGGCAGCATTTCCTTTTCCCCCTCAACTTAGGGGTCAAAAGGTCAAAGTCAAAGCTAATCGTTGCAAATTGATTTAAATTATGATTCTATCTAAAAAAAATAGATGGGGAAAATCAATAACAATTTAGCAGAACTGACAGAGTGCAGTGAGATGTCAAATGTTATCTGATCTGATTACTGTTGCTCTCCTGAATGCTTGGAAATGGAGGTGGAAAGGATTCTCTTCTGGGCAGACCAAAAGGAAATAGGTATTGTTCTGAGGACGGACAGAGGAATGGGAAGACTGCACCACAGGTGGGCAACAAGCATAGGGCAGTTGTTTGTTTCCCGTAGCCCGATAGGGGGTCAAAAGTCAAAGTCAAAGCCAGTCAAACATATTTGTCTCCCTTTTCTCTCCAACTCTCCCCATCACTGTGCAGATCGACATTTAAAACACACAGCAGCAGTATATTTCTGTTTTATTCTGTTATATTTAATTCAATCTGTCTGATCAAATCTTCAAACCTATGATATCAACCTCTGTAGAAGCAGAAACAAGTGAAATCATTGCGTCATCCACACAAATGCAACAAGGATTCCATGAAACGTCCTTACCGGTAAACGTGAGACAAAGGCAGCTGCACACCATGATGAACGCGGTCATGTTCCCATGAATGATCATCTTCATTTGTCCAGTCATGACTTAAACATGGCATGACATGAACTTCCTGCTGTATGGACTCCTCTGCGTCCTCACCTGGAGTCTGGATGGAGCGTCCTGAAAAGACACGCCTTTCTAGCTCTTAGCTGCATGAACACCTTCGGCTGGTATTGCGGCTCGTTGGCACCTTCAGCGGCGCAGACACTGTTGGGCTCTCTGTCCCATCCCCTCGTCTCTTTGTGGCCATGGCTCCATGGGTGAAACCACGGCCTGATTGGGTGCGCACGCTGGGAGTGACGAGAGGGCGGAATGTGTTTGTACTGGGAAGCCTGTGGGGCAGGCACCTGTTGGTGCTCGCCAGTGTGTGGTTTGCACTGTCGGGCCGGTGGGCGGGAGGAAGAGGAAGTCGAGGGGGTGGACGGGGTAAAGGAATGGACTACGGGTTATGACAATGGAGATATTTTTGGGGGGAGAACAAGTGGGCGGAGTTAATTGTGAAGTTGACTTTGTCTGTGGACGAAGAATGATTGGCGGTAGTTTGAGGTGATTTATAGGTGCCATATTCTGCACATTTCACTTTCATTGACCTCTTCCCCAGTTATTCTTACATGTTCAATGAAATCTCCTTTGGTGGCAGTTATTCCCATTGTGCCGAGTTGTATATGGTAACAATGGGGAATGTCAAGCTATGTATTACATGTCAAGGTGTCAAATTTTCAATTTAATTCAGTATACAATGACTACACTAAACTATTAATGACTAAAATATTAACTACATTGTTGATATACTGCAGAGACAGGATGATGTCAGAATTCACGATGATGTAATCAGTCAAGTTAGTCCGTTTGATGGCTGCTTTTTGCTTCAAAGGGCGTCTTCAACGAGGGTATTCTATAAAAATGAAGATCATCTTTTTTCATTCCTGATCTGACATCCAAGACATTTTGACTTCTGAAGATTTGGTCTGTTTCAACTTGCTTTTGCTGTAAGAAGTTTTAAAATGAACATATTCACCTTGTCACTAAAGAGGGGACTTTATAGTGACACAGCCATGTCCCATAATGTGATTTTTAGCCATAATAAAGGGTCATTATGGGTATGTTTCTTAAAATGAAAAGCAATAGTTTTACAAGCAATAGTAAGGAGTCACATCCACAGTTCTGACATTTTTCTAGTGATTCGAGGCAGTTGTGACAAGTCAAATAAACAGATTTAGAAATTGCAGACCAGTAGAGCAAAAAAAGACATAATTCAGCAGAGCAAAGCCGACACGGTGTGAATATATTTTGACGCTATTAAACATAATGGGGATTAAAATTAAGGATGCTGAGAAGAGAGTGAAAACCTCCGGGATGAAGTTGCCAAAGCAGAGACCAGAATGACCAAAGTTCTTGGCAGGAAGCAGCGATGTGTTGTCAACGGTGATGGAGAGGAATCGTGAGTCTGAGCAGAGACAGAGCACCTCGGTCGGGCTGATATCGAGTTTCCAGGTGAGCTTCAGGCAAGAAAAGATAAACATGTCGAATCAAATATAAAAGTAGAGACGGATGTTGTTGCCATAGAAATGGTTCTGGAAGTTCGAAGACGTTAAGACTATAAGTGTTATGATCGATGAGGTGAAGGCCTCGCAACGAGCTCTGAATCCTGCTGCTTCTTCACGTTCTTCATGTTGCTTTTTATGAAAGGAATGTCTGTTTTTCAAGAGTTGTTAAGGTTATTTTGTCTCTTACGCAAGATAAGGAAATACTCACCTCTACTTTCTATTGACTCCTTCTATTGCATCATCATCTCTCTCTCTCTTTCCAGTTGCTAACTCACAAATGGGCCATAAATCAAAAAAATGCCTCCGACGTGCCACCCTGCGTGCCACCGCTCTCAGTATAAATCTATTAGTCAGAATGACCAATGTGTGTGTTTGTGCGCAAGGTCAAAGTGTGAGATAACAAGCTGAGGATAGAAACGAGCGCCATTCAAATGTGCATGCCGATAATGCTGCCGGGTCGCTAATATCAAAGCTCCATCAGCAGTGTGGGCGCAACGAGCTGTCGAGAGTGACTGCAGACTTTCACCCGTCAAAATCCTTCAGCTCACACTGTCGTACACACACACACACACACACACACACACACACACACAGAAATATCAGGGAAGCCCATGCAGCAGTGTCGGCTAACAAGTGCCAGTGTGTGTGTGTGTGTGTGTGTGTGTGTGTGTGTGTGTGTGTGTAGGGTTATTAATAGCAGAGTGGGCAGGTGACAAGCGACGGTTTGCATCTCTCACAGCAGCATTCTGACAACAGATGGAGCCTTTGATATCTTCCCTTCAGATCTTTATTAAAAAAAAAAAATGAAAGATAAAAAGGAGTGTGTGTGTGTGTGTGTGTGTGTGTGTGTGTGTGTGTGTGTGTGTGTGTGTGTGTGTGTGTCTCAGTGAGAAAGCTAGACATTGAGAGGCACAGGTCTCCTATATAATGGGAATTCCACAGGCTATTGGTGCAGCTGGTGAATTGAGTCGGCATGCTGCTCCGCACGGCGACATAAGAATAGCCTCCATGCAAACATGCACACACACACACACACAAACACACCGATGCTGAAAATACAAAGGATTACTACGGTTGCAGAAATATCAACAAGCATGTGCCACACTCCGGCACATTGTGACACACAGGGAAATGAAAGGCATACGGCCCGCTCATTATATCATCTGGTTTGTCTTGGTGTTTATGTGTGAACAGCACATATGAATATCTAACTCTGGCTCCACACACCTAGATTAGCTAATACACTAAAAACCTGCGTATTTATACACATGCCAGCTATGTTAAATGGCTGGGTTGCTATATTTCATGCAATTATCAATGCCCTTGCACACTAATGCGTTTTTCTTTTAGTTTAGTAAATTGTTTATATCAAGCGATATGTCCAAATATGGCAGCAAGACAGAAATTCATCAACCATGAGAAATTCCGAAATTTGCATTCACTAGCAGATCATACACTATACATTAGTGGATGTAGCCACAATGACGTTGGGTTGACGACTGCCGTTGTGAATTCTCACAGTCTCGGCATTTTGGAACCAGAAGTGACACAATATGTTGGAGCTAAGTAACTGAACACTGAACAAGACATTTTTAAGCAACCAAAATGGCAAAATCAACTTTCATGAACTGAAAACTGAAAGGGAGACAAAGACAAGAAAAACTCCCAGACCAGACATCGCTTTGGTAGTGACCTGTCAATCACAAGGTAGCCCCGCCCCCTAAAGCATCCCCTGCTTTCTGATCTGTTGGACTCTAAATGGATCATAAGTACAAAATGAACATCCTGCTGGATTGAAGAAGACTTGAAAGTAGAGATTGAGACCATAAACTCATGTTTACAATGTTTACTGAGATGATAAATCAAGAGAGAAGTAGGCTCATGTTCTCATAGACTTCTATACAATCGGACCAGAGGAGTGGCTATTGGAAATAATGCAGGTTTAAAGGCACTTTTGCAGGTTGCTGCCTGTTGCAAATTGAGGTTGAATACCGACAAAACCATTTCTGACAAACTTCAAACAACAAGCCATCCTCTCACTGTCAATACAGAAAGATACATGATTCTGTTCTGGCTTGGTCTTGAAGCAGTGATGCAGCTAAGGGTCAAGCACTGCTTTCACAGGCCAAGACTTAGTTTGAAGTTGTGGTTTTTGGCCAGGAATGAGAATATTGTATTACAATCTATAGTTTGTCAGCATATGGAATATTGTCAAGATGCATTTGACACTGTCTTCTCAAGATTAACATCTTGAGGGATATAGTAAAGTAAATTAGCAGTGCTTGATGAAAGAACCAGGGTGTGTGCCTGGTGTACATATATGAGGTTCTAAATTGTTAACTGATGGTGAACTACACCCAGAGAATCATTGTGAAGTTCAACACAGAGAGTTCTTGTTTGTTGCTGTGATATATCAGGACGGGTATAGCTGGAGGAGGCCGAACGTCCCGCTGCCTCAGGGAGCTTTGAAGGGGTCGGTGGGCGTGTGGTTGAAGCTGGCGTCAGCAAAGATGGCCAAGGTGCCCACAGTTGTGAAGATGACGAAGATCAAGAGGAACATGCGGTCCACCACCATGGCCACGTACTGCCAGTCCTCCCTCATCTGGACCCGGATGGATGGATGGGAGGATGGGAGGAGGAAGAAGGAGAAGATGGAAAGAGGATGAGTGGATATGAGGACAGCGAGGAGTGTAGGGTGGGAAGATAGAAGGGATGAAAAGAAAACAGTTCAGGATGATGGTTCTTATCAAATCCAAGGAACAGACAAAGAGGAAGACAAAGATGCAGGAGGGTTCCAGCTCACTCAGACGGGCAAACTTACAGCTTCAAAGTCTTTCTCCGCCTGCAGAGCCTCAGCGATGTACGTGATGGAATCTATGGCGGACTTGAGCTCGTCAGGGAGCGTGAGGTAGCTACTGGGGCCGTCGATGAACTTCCTCAGATCCGTACACATTCCCTCTGGCTGAAACCTAAACCACAACACACACAAACATGAATGTCAAATATCCAACATTTGATATTGCAGATACATCTCATGGATCGATTCACATGGATTCATGCACAGAAGCACACAAGCTTGTGGACTGTGTGAGCAGATGTCGGCCCAGACTAATTAAACGCTGGAAAATAAAAAAAAGGCTTTCATGAGACAAGCTGCAGGTATCCTTCACTATCATTCAGAGGAATTACGAGAAGGTCATAGGAGCCCCAGACTCACTCTGCATCTGCTGACAGGGTTGCTCATGTACATGTTTCTGTGTTTACTCGTTGCCCTCGGTTACCGACCATCAGTGATGGTGTGACGACGGTTGCTGTGGGGACGGATGAGATGATACAGGCTTTTATCGCAGATGAATTTCGTGAATTTCTGTTATCCGGAAACTACATTGTGACTTGAAAAACGATCTAGCTTGCCATCATGGTAGACAAGTAAAGACTAGAGCCTGGTTTAAAATTATACAGAATTGATTTATCCTTTATTTATACAGGGGGACATTAGGATTTATGATCATCTTATTTAAGATTATTTTATATATTTAGTGTTTCACTAAAAATGATGTTCACTCAATAAAAGGTGTGTTATCTGTGATGAAATACAAATATGTGTTTATTAAAACAATAATAGATTCCAGTATGTTTTGCTGCCATTTTAAGAGTTCAAAGAATAATTTGATGATTATTTGGATAACATCATGGATCAAAATGATTGTGAAATATTCATATGTCCTATTTCTGGCTGTGTCTTCGTAACCCTTTCAACACTTAAAATCATACCAGCCATACCAGACCCAGTAAGGCTTGAGCAGCAACCCCCCTGAGTCAAAAACTGAAAGCATTACTCATGAACCTTTTTCTGCTCAGGATTTCTCTGCGTCGTCGTACAGCATGTCCTTGAGCAGTGACACATGGATTTCCACCGGTGGCTTCCAGTAGAGAGTCAGACGCAGCTCTAACACTAAAGTCTAAGTAGTGATGCAGCACGACGTCACAGCTGAAACGCTCGGCTGACAAATGACATTGACTCTGAAATGAAAGGATCATTCTGGCCTGATTCTTATATACAGTAGCTTTGGCAATCGTTTCTATCGATAAAAACGCTGAACACACCAAAGTCGCAGTAGGTCATGGTGAAAAGTTGAGCTAATCGTTTTATTTTTTAGTTTATATTTCTTTTGTTTTAAGGCTTTAAAACCTGTACAGCCTATCAGATTTATTCTTATCAATGTTGCTGCATTCCAGATGTTATTATTGTATATAGCATGAGGGTCAGAACCAAGAAAGTAAGAGTTTTATAAAATATTCAATACAGCAGGAGTAGTCATCAGCACGTGCCTGTATACTTTGTTGTTTGTATCAAACAATATCAACCCAGTGAGGAATATTGAGCAGTATTTTAATAAAGTTCTTAAAAACTCATCAACTGTTGGTCCTTGAAACGATCTTCTCCAAACACATAACATCATTCACCTCGCAGAACAGCTGCCTTCTTCAAACATCTGTTTCCTTATGAAACACCTCAATTATTATAACACCTGACATTGTTTAATAGACTGAAAAAATAAAAGAAGTCACAGATAAAATTATGCAAGCCAGGGGGTTCACCACCAGAGGGCAGTATGGCACTGTGTTTTTAAGTGGGAAACGTTGAAAAGCAGCACAGAGCTGCTTGGTATTCGCTGCAGCGGTTGGGGTTTTTACGATGCAGCGCTGCCGCCGCTGCTGCTCCGGGGAGTGAGGCAGGTGAACAGGCTGTGACCTCAGAGAGGTGGAGCCTCATCAGATGGAGAGAAAGAGAGAGAGATAAGAGAGGGAGGTGGAGCGAGCGAATAGACACACAATTTGGCCTTTTAACCCCTCCTCCCTTTTTCTCCTGCATGGCTCAGAGTAGCACTTCATCAGTGAGAAGTAAATGACTATTCAGGAGACTAATTCAACTAAAACTGGCTGCGTCTGGTGCCAAGGCATGCACTAAACCCAATTAAGAAGGTGTGTGTGAATGTGTGTGGCCTCAAGAGAGATACTGCTGTCTCATCAAATTGCTCTAATAGACCCCCCCCCCTTCCGTCACCAGTTCTTTCGCCGAGACACGCAGCGCCCCGCTCTAATGTGTCAGAGTCGATTTGTGGGGGTCATTATTATTTTAGCAACGATTCTCTGCCGCCTCCAGTCTTTCCCTCTCGACATATTTCACTTCTCACAGGAGGTGAAGGATGGAGAGGGAGTGACAGCTTCAGACTGTGAGGAAGAATTTTTAGTATTAATAGAACAGCAGGGAGGCTGAACAGTTAAGGATGTCAAATAGTTGCTGATTTCCAGGACTTACAGTTCCTCGTTCTGCCAAATTCACCTGAGCAAGGTCACCGGTACAAGGAGACAAGGGATTGACCTGTAGAGGGCTTGTTGTTTGTTTATTGGATCAAATCAGGTGAAGCGATGAGAAAGCAACACCTTCTCTTTGTTGTCGTCCCCGAGACAGACCTTCAGTTAACGGAGCTGCAGCAGCGTTAACCCCAGAGTAGAGGGCGTGACCCTGGGGGACTGTGACCTCCCGGGGGACTGTCCCGACTCCCCATTGGAAGAGCCAGCTTGCGCCCCTCCTACTGCTGAAGTAGTCTCTTGGTGGCACCATAGACTGTGGGTCGTTTACGGACTCCAATTTTGAAGCCTCGACTTCAGCCTTTTAGCGATCGCCATCTTGGAATTTGTGCAACCAGTGAGTCTAATGAGCTGATATTATTGTTCATAAATGTGAAAATAACCCACATGCTTTCAATGACTCTCCTCAGTGTGTGTGAATACATCACCATGAAGAAGTTCCAGACTTGCGGGACACGTTCACCCTGATGGTCTAAACTCTTCCGTATCGGTGACATTCCATCTGCATCCGTCGTTCTCAGTGGCCTCCTTTCACGATGCAAAGTTATCAGTTTTGAATTTGTTTTCCACAGCCCGAGAAAATAAAGTATTCATTGTGACAAAATGTCTTTTCTTTGCAGGAATGTTTTTCTTTGGATTTTAAATTTGATTCATTCGGTTGAATAGATCTGATGTAGACAACAGCATGAAATATATTTTGAATTTATGAATGCTTCTCGGCTGTTTGCTGACTGCTCTCTCTCTCTCTCTCTCTCTCTCTCTCTCTCTCTCTCTCTCTCTCTCTCTCTCTTTCTCTCGCTCGTTGAATATTTCTGTAACCTTCTGTCTGTAGATTGCTACAATAAAGGGACATTTAATTAGCTGTTGTATTTATACAGATTAATTATATCTAGCTGCTTCTCAGCTGTTTCAGTGCTACGGACAGCGCTGCACCCAAACACAACAAACAACATCAATAAATACGCAAAAAAAAAAGATGATTTGACAATCGGCAACACATGACCAATCAGAGTGGACTATGTGAATCTGGTGTACTCTGCTAATGGTGTTAAATATAACATAAGTCTTGGTTAAGCAGGTCTCCTCTTACACCGTTAGTTACTATGGTTACACATGCACACTTTCTTACTCATTTTGAACCCAAGTTGTTATTCCAACGCATCTTAACACACACACACACACACACACACACACACACACACACACACACACATAAATATATAATAGAGTATGATGTTGGACCCCAGAGCGGTTGTGGTCTCACCTGTTGGGCTTAGGGAACAGGAAAGAGGAGTCGGGCTTGCGGATGAAGTACTCATCAGCCACCTTGCTGATGGTGATCACCTTTTTCTCTCGGCGGGGCATGGTCTCCAGGGACAGGGGGGTCTCTACTTTTGGCCGCAGCATGCCCAGGTATAGAGGCAGCATGTGGATGAAGATCTAGGAGGAAAGAGAGAAACAGCTTACAGTTCAAATGGTTTCTTCTTCTTTTCATTTGATGTGTGGAAATCACAAAAAACCTGGTGTTCCATCGTCTTTCCTGGTAATAGAAACACATTTGTTGGATTTCTCTTTGGTGATTTATGGGACAGCTGAAATGTTCTCTCCCTGAATTTGCCTAATAAGGCTGAGAAATGAGTCAAAACATTGAATTTAGCAACGTGATAACCTTTGAGAACAGTTGCTGCTGAATGATGTGGGAGGGGAAACCAAATACTTTCCAATTCCTCACCGTTGACTCTCAAGGTGTCCTGGAGCAAAGAAGCTAAACTCTGTGTACTCCAGTGGATATACTAGTATACTGTAATTGTACTGGGCATCTCCCAGATGTGTGTACTTCAAATAAAGTTCAATGTTAAATCCTGAGTTCGTCTCGGCCGTCAGCCTTTCAAAGGAATAAGATAAAACAGCAAACCATTGGGCCAGATCTTGGCCCTGATCAATATCATAAATGCTATTTGCTTCTGTCAATGGCTCTTTTATCTACACTTTGAAGTGCTTGGATATTCTTTAGAAACAACTCTTGGCTTGGCTGTATTGACAGGCGGATGTCAATAATTGCCCACTGGCAGGGATTGTATCCTGGAACTACAATGAGAATGTGACGTGGGGCGAAGCAGTTTCTCTTGTAATGTAGTTTCAGAGAAAAAAAGGCTGAGTCATCGGAATCAAACCTGTCTTTGTACTTATGTGTCCTTTCCTTTTTTGTGTTCCCATTTCCCAGTATACCGCAACACCTGCCATGTTTCCCAGAGCCGGGAGTCTGTGTGGGCCAGCAGAGCCGTGAGTCACACATAGTGACATGATCACAGCAACGAAGAGCAGCCAAACAGAAGAAGTATGTGTGTGTCTTATACATGGCTCCATTTAGTGGATATTTTGGGCTTATTCCAGAATATGATATTACTGTAATATAATATGGAGACACTTAAAACTTGATTACTGACCATCAATGGGTAAAAAGACAACAGCTGTGTTCCAATCCAGCAGCCACATTCTTCAGAGACTGCACCTGAAGGCATCACTGCATCTGCAACAAGGCCGTCATCTCAAAGACGCCTTCAAACGCAGCAAAAAAAATGGCCTTTTTTCAGATTCAGAGAATTCAATTGATGGATCCTTCATGGCCCAACTTATCCCAAGATTCATAGCACACCGGTGATGCTTTCGTGGTTTTAGGAGGACTCAGTCGACGCAGACCGCGAAGGTCGCATCCTCCGAATGGATGCAGCTGCTGATCGTACACTGTATGATTAAATTATTAGTTTAATAATAATAATCAGTCAGGTGTGATTCTCCCCAAGTTCCAATGCCAGCCAGACCAGTTGATTTAATTAATGGTTGGCCAAAGTACTTTCCAGGAAACCCCATGTTTGGCTCTGATCCGGAATATTCCACTCGGTGACACCTGTTTAAATAGAAGTAGATCCAGGGAATTGCTAAATAAAAACATAATTTCCTCAAGGCAAAGTGACCATGTGACACACTGTGACACCTGTTAGATTGCCCACAGCTTGACACATCATAAGCTGTGGCTAGAAAACAGCAGTCCGGAAGGTTTACTTCATCTACAAAGACCTTATATCACAGCGATGGCTGCGGTAGCTCAGCTAGTGCTGCTGCTCTGTCTATGTTGGACAGTTGTGATCACAGCAGCGGAAAGCATCCAAAGCCACGTCGGGGCTGAGCTGAAGGAGGTGAGAGACATGCTGATTGAGCTGAAAGTGGAACTGAAAGACACCAAAGCTGAACGTCCCCAATGTGGCGTTCTTTGTTGCTTTAGACTGCTATGCTGGAGAAACGTATGGACCACACTTACAAAAGTCATTTTCAAATGGGTCTATACTAACATTGGCAATGCCTACAATTCCACTAAGGGCACCTTCACTGCACCCGGGAGAGGAGAGTATCACTTCCGGTTCAGTGGTGTAGACGACCGTGCTAACAAGTGGATGGGTGTTTTCTTATATAAAAATGATCCACCTGTGAAGTACAAACAATTACAAAATAGGTACGGCCACTTGGATTTGTCCTTCACAGAGATACTGCAGAACATTACAACAACATTACAGCAGTGGTCATCGCAGACACACCCTCCAGAGATCTGCCCTCCACTGAGGGTCCTTTTTCCGTTTGCATTCCAGGCATTCTATAAACTGTTGTGCTGCAAACAGTTTACATATGAGTGTACATGCTATCTGTTACTTCACCTTTAAGGAAGCCTGGAGTCAAGAACAAGCTAAACCCATACCTGTGTGTGAACTATAATGTTCTTTCTTTTCTCCCATCAATCCAGCACTAAGTAGTTCAGTTCCATTAAACCATGCAAATCACCTGTATAAGCTTTTCTCAGGTGAACGTCGGCTGAAAGCGGGACAGAACTAGGAGCAAAGTAGAAAGCTGCTGCTCAGGCCTGTAATTAGCTTCACATAGTGTACAGTGAGGGCAACAGTCACTGATGGAGGTTAATGGAATAACATGACATTCAGGTTGCTGAGGACTGTCGAACCAGTACCGCCTGGACCCAAACTACTACTGCCTTCATTGCCAGATTATTGAAAAGAAATCAACATGAATATGTAAATGAATAAAGACCAGCATGGACTGAGGAGTTGCTTGCACACATGATGGATGTTATGCTTAAATGATTTGATTTAGTTTTGCATTACAGGGACCTCACCTTACGGACCCACATTGGCATCAGGTGGGTGCTGGGTGAGCGGTGGTGCAGGTTCAGGACGACCACGCTGAGGATGACGGAGCATGTGACCAGGATCATGGTGAACATGATGTAGTTGACGATGATGGGGACGCCCAGCGAAGTCTCGGGGATCTTATCGGCCAGCAGCAGCAGGAACACGGTGAGGGTGAGCAGCACGTTGATGGACAGACCCATCTTCTCTCCTGGCAGGGGAAACAATGAATGCAACGTGCTTAACGTGGAGACGATCTTACAGAGAGGTGAAATGCAATTGGAATGTAAACTCTTCCTCTTATCATTAAGGACCAATCCCCTTTAGTTATAGGGTTTTATATTTATATATGCCTCCATGAGCTTAAATCCATCGTTCACACATCCTGCAGTGTTTGAGTGAAGAGTAGAGCTAACTCAGATATACCCTCCACTCCATCCCATATAATAAAATCAGTGGGGCTAAAGCAAAATATTAATAGATAGACTTAAAAGAGTTGACTCTTTGATTCCTCTTCTTCGTGAATGTCCCAGATCCACAGCCGAATCCTGTTCAATCAATGGCTATGATCCTCATGATTTATCAGGCTCAAAAGCCATGTGGGTTGCCCCGACTGATTGGTGACTTTAGATATCCTCAAGACGATCGCTGGAACTCATGGTGGCAACATCTCAATCGCATGTCTGCACGATCAATTTTTAATGGTTATTTCTGGTTATTTCTGTGATTCCAGAGAGGGAGTCTGAGTAACTGCTTCCACATCCAAGGAAGGCAAGCAGGCGTGCAAATGAGCCATACACTGGCATCAGTGTATAAACGTGTGTGAGTGAGTGAATGTTCATGTAAATTGTATATGGACCTGCATTTATATGCACACTAGTCTTTTCAACCACTTAAGGCACTTTACACTACATGTCTACATTCAACCATTCACATTAGCAGCATCAGGATTCTCCTCCTGTCGTCACTGAATCAGGAATGTAGACAAAACATATGGTAGCAGTTTGTGGTCTCCCGGAGTACTCAGATGAAGGAAACTGTGAATACAAACCATAGATGGTAAAAACAACAAGGTCGCTGCCGTATTTATACCTTGATGATGTCATCTACCAACATTATATAACTCTGATCGAGCCGAACTCCATTCAGAAAACAAGCATTTGAAAAATGGTTTGCTTATCGTCTTGCTGACAGACCTAAAACACATTACTTTGGACTTTTTTTTACAAATTATGTAGTTACTTTGAGATCTTTTTTATCAGTTGTTTGTTTTGGGTTGGTACCTCTGTAGTAAACCAGCCGATGTGTGTCTTGTTATTCATAGTGAATGCAGCTCAGTGAAGTTCACCGAGCACCTCTGGATGATGTTATGAACTCAGACAGGACGCCGTTTGATTACCCTGCTTATCTGGAAATTATACAACATCTACAAAGCAACAATTGATCCTGCTGTCAGATTCAAACAGAATCCATGGAAACACGTCTTTTACAGAAATCATGTGAGCATTAGTAAAGTCTAAAAACCGATAACTACCATTTAATTTAAAAGGTTATTGATTCAGCAGTGCTCAATGGAAAACAACGATCTAATCTTAAATTGAATCCCTTTGTGACATTAACTGGACAAATGTGTGATTGCTTAATTCAACCAGACCACACAAACACCATTAGGAAACGATAATAGCAGTTAGAGAGCAATGATACGGCAGTATTATCGTAATCAAAGCTAGATCAAAGTAGAACCTGTGCATAGTGAGCTGGCATTATTCGGATTTGTTGGCGTACCTGCGTCAGGAGGCAGGTAGAAGTTGAAGATGGCGATGATGGTGATGAGGATGCAGGGGAGGATGATATTAAAGACGTAGTACATGGGCTTCCTCTCAATGATGAGGTAGAAGGTCATGTCCTCGTAGTGATCATCGTTCATGTTCTTCCTGCACGGCTTGTGTCTGATGTGCCATTCGCCACCCTCTGGGAAACATTTAGAGGATTTAGGTGAGCTAAATGACGGCAACGCAGAAAACAAGGGGGTCCAAACTAAAGTGCAAACACGGTAGAACCATACTCATTCCTGTGAGTATGGTTCAGACAATAAGCAGAAGCAAAAGGTGACTAATGGGGACAATTAAAGGTGGGTGAAGTGATTCACTGTATTGCATACAAAGCCAATGATGGGAATGAGGCCAATACACGAAATTCACCTCATTCATGTAATCGTACAATTTGAAATATTTCAACTGGAGCGAGAAATTTGCATGATGCTGTGTTGCAAAAGTCTATTAGATTTGAGATTCTCCTCCTGTCGTCCTGATGTTGCTGAATCACAAAAGGAGGAAGAATATGTCGTAGCAGGCTCATTCAACTGGCGGCCTGCGGGCCAACTCCAACCGTGCAAATAAAACAAAAGCTTGGGTGCTGTAGAATGCAGGAAATGTGGTTTAAATTACAATATTTTTGTAAACCATCATATTTAAAACCATGTTTTTAAAGTAATTTTTTGCTAATTTAATTAGCAAAAAGACAAAAAGGTGTTAATTCACAAGGCCAGAAGTGGGTCGAGTGGGTAAATATACCCCCTGACAACAATAGTTTTGCTTTCTGACAATGTGCTCCCCTGAACAATACAGTAAAATATTGCTGGTCTATAGTATAAACTGGTTATTAAAAGGTCGCTGCTGGCCCAGTTATTTTTAAGTGTTGATAAAGCAGCTACAATGTTACCATAGCCTACAAACAGCAGACAAAACAAGCATTTTAAAAGGTGTTTGTCATCTTGCAGACAGACCTAACAAAGCAAGACTTTGGACTTTCCACGAATTGTCCTCATTATGTAATAATTACAGCTTCCTTTTTATCCGTTTATAGCACACGTGTCCTCCTCCTACACCCTTCACTGCTCCATCCATACATGACTTTCCAAATCCTCACCACTGTAGGATTCGTCCAGTTGGATCTCCCTGATCTCTTTGCCTTTCGAGTCCAGTGCGTACTGCACATCGATCTCCGTCGAGTCGTACGTGTAGGAACGGAAGCTCATGGTGCAGTTCTGCCAGTCAAACGGGAAATAAGTTACCTGTAAACGGAAACAAAGAGGGAAATGGAGTATAGAAGGAGAACATTGGACCTTGAGCATAAATGTTTTCTTATATTTGTTTGTGCAAAAAAACCCCGGAGAAAATAAGAAAATCCTACGTGGGCTTCATGAAACGTGCTCTGACAGCCAAGTGTGTTCTCACCCACCTGAGTGTGTTGATGAATTGTGTTTGATCTTAAATTGGACGCCAGGCAATTTGCCTTGGTAATCGAAAACAGCTTATGATCCTCTCGTCGCTCTCAGCAAACAAGCCTGTTTTAAATACAGCTCCCTTCTCAAGGCTCTTCAACCAACACACCCAGCAAATACCACTTTGTGGATTCAGCTATTTTATATACTGCAGAAATCCTATTTAATCATAAGTGGTGTCTTAATTAATGATTAGACAGGTTCAATACATTTGCCTAAATAAGTGTTAACATTTAAAATAATTAAGAAAATAATTGTAGAACAGTTTTCTTCTGTCTTATTATTTTATTTATTTAGTTTGGTTTAGTTCAAACATGTCAAATAAAACAACAAAAAATAGACAGTACACAATAGCAAACTGAATTAATTACCACAAAATATATAAATATCACATGCCTGAAAAGGAGTTGTTTTCACTTTTCTAGTCCTACCCATCTCCATAACCCAAACAAATAAATCATATTCATCAAATGAACAACACAAACAACTATCCTCATATACAACCCAAATATTCACCTTGTGTTTGTCATATATCATATCATATCTTAAACAATTAACCTCATTCATCCTGCTTACCCTTCCTGGTTCATATACCTGTCAAGAATTATGTATTTGTACATGTTGATTTATATTTGCTGTAGTTCTACATTCACCCCATTCCACAAACTCACTCAACAAATACAAATACATACTCACCCACAAAAATGCACATACTCTTCATCGTAGTACTCAATGTTTTGTATAAATGATAACCCTTCTCTGTCTGAGAATGTTTTTTGTCTGTTAACAGACTAGATCCATGTGACTTTAAAAACAGACTGTTCCAGATATCCATCATTGTTAACTCTCCTTATGGCTCTTTGTAGAAATTATAATGATTGCGGGGTGCTTCGTCATCATTAATATTTCACATGACAAAACGCAAGTTGGCTCTGGTGCGTAGGCACACAATTTAGATTTTACCTGAGAACTCCAGACCGTGTTGCAATGGGAACAGCTGCAATGTCATGTCGAGCCAGCGACGTAATACACACACACACACACACACACACACACACACACACACACACACACACACACACACACTCACACACTCTCAAAGCTGGTAAAAAGTGTGAAAGATTGATGAAGGCCACGAAAGTTCCTAAATTGTTTGCACGCACAATTTAAGACCAAATCTGCACGCGTCATGCCCAATGTCTTCAAGTTGAAGTGTGTGTTTGTGTGCGTTGATGTTCACCTTAACACCACAGGAGCTGCAGTAGAGCGCAGGGGGAGTCCAGGTTACTCTGCCATTATTATAAGCCTGGACGTGGACATGCAGGGCAACGTCAAAAACCCCATCATTACTGCAAACAGAGATACAACAGTAATTACAAACATACCTACGTA
The DNA here is from genome assembly GCF_963514095.1 of Eutrigla gurnardus. NCBI lineage: Eukaryota > Metazoa > Chordata > Actinopteri > Perciformes > Triglidae > Eutrigla > Eutrigla gurnardus. The sequence goes on from NC_139934.1 coordinate 15,580,572, forward strand.
CCCAAATAACTGTATTTTGTATGTATTTATTCTGTATTTATTCCAGCAAAATGAGGATACAGTATCTGTAAAAAACAAAAACAAAACAAAAAGACAAATAAGCTTTACAGAAATGCTTCTTTCTAAAGTATATTCTTTCTACAGACTATAATGCTGTAATCCTAAAACTCTATGTATACCCTTTAATCAATATGAGATTATTCTGAAAATAAAGACTAAAAAATTGGGAACAATTTAGGGTAGCTCCAACGTCATATATCTGGTGAGTCTGATCGTTGCAGTCGCATTGCTCCTCCCATCACAGCTATGGAGTACATCAACATTTGGCTGCTGGCCCGTACTTCACGACCCCACTAAAACATTTTAATTGGCGTGGATGAAATTGAGGACCTCGGCACATTACACAGGACACTCGGTGCTGCACTAATGCCGGACGTACACAGAGCTGTTTGGGCCGTTAAGCTCATAACTCTATGCAGAACAAAGACATCAAGTCAATTATAGACAGATTTAGCCGTCTGTCAGGGGTGCCGTGCTTGGCTTTTATGGCTCTGGTGATTTAACAAGGAGAAGCTCGTGTCCTGATAGCAGGACCTCCTAAAACCCCGTCCCTGTGAAGGTGCCACAGCTGACCATACACACTCAGAGGAGGCCGGACACGCTCCTGCATCTGTGTGTACATATTTGTGTGCACGCTTCCAAGTGGCTGAGTGGGGCCATCGGCTGGGTTTTTAGGGAACCATGCTGCTTAATTGCCTATAAAGTGTTGATGAATGGAGCAGTGAGGATATTTACAACCGTGTTAATGGGAGTGTGTGTGGGGGCATTAGTTCGAGGTATCTGAAGTTTCTAATTTAAAGCTGTCACATAAGAGTTTTTCCACTCTATAGGTAGTGTACTGCACTGTCCCTGGGTCTTTAACCTAATGTCCACTGAGTGCAGCTCTGTGCTGCTCCAGCTCCACCACACCACAACCCATCTGCTGCTCGTACACGATCAATATGGTAACAGATACTCTGTGGCTGTGCTTTACTCTGGTCTGATGCCGTACTTGTGTACTCTCATCAGTTGAGACTAATAAGCCGCCCACGTGTTAAATCCATCATTTATCTGCAGCTGCAGCTTGTGAGTAAACAGACCGCATCATTTAGATGTTTCACCGATGTACTACAGCCGGATGTAATGTTAGCAGTGCATTGTCGGTACAGTTTACTTTTCGGTAAATAAATGCTACAACTAGACACAAGCTAACTTCCTGTCTTGTTTTCAGCCAGCTGATAATTGAAGTGAAGGAAGTTAGCCCCGAAGTTAGCAACAACTCTGGCTTCTCCGGCTCAGGAACACTTAAAGGACCTTTAAGGTGGACCAGCGCTATTCTTGCTCCTCTGATTCTTCCTTTGCTTTTTTTATTTTTTAATATCTCTTTATAATATAATGAACTGTATTTATTAATATCGCGACTGTAAACTCTGCTGTTTGTATCAGGAAAACACAAAGTTGAATGTTAAAATGTATCAGCAGCATCATGTTTTTTTCAAGTTTTCATTTCAGCCAAAAAGTGATCTGATAAGTAAGTAAAATATGTTGTAAATAAGTTATTGTTAGAACTGTACTGGTATCATTTATTACTCAGATCAGAATCTGTATCGGTGCATCCATAGTTAGTTACACAGAAACCAGTCTGTCATAGGACAAAGGGCAGATACTTTCAAAAAAGTATTTGGTGGGTGATTGGTTGAACCATCTGTCAATCAAACTCTTGCCGAAGCCACTCGGAAGAGAAAAGCAAAAACCTTTTTTCCATCAAGAAGCCTTCAGTGTTGTCCATTCTTTGCTCTTCCTTCAATGACAACATAGCCGTTGTATAACTGATGCTACTGCAGCATCAATGCTAATCTTTTCAGAAGTTGTTGTTTTGAACAAACAGTCGCCTCTCTGCGTCACATCACACAAACCTAAACCACGCCTGCAGCTGCCAGTAGCTCCTCACAGGACACACAACCAATACTCAAAGTATTGGTAATACTTTTTGTGCAATATGTTACCCAACGATTCTTAAGTGATCTCGTTACATATCGTGTGTTACGATTATCCTGCCAAAATAATTCGCAATATTATCACGATAATCATTAAAAAAAAAAATAATGAAACAAACTAAAATAAGCCAATAATAAATCATGAGGTCTCCCTATGACGGCATAGCTGAGAGAGTTGGGCAATATTCAGAGAAAAAAATTTGCAAATTTGCTATGACAACAAGTGAAAGCTACCGCTAGCATTTACCCCAACTGCCCGATCACCCATAAGATGACAATTTGGCCTCATATAAAATGAACCAACAATAACCATCAACAGCCATCACCCTAAGGACCTTAGCAAGGCGTTGTCACACGTGTTGTATTAATTAGAAAAATAAATGCGACATTCATGAGACGTAAGCTAGCATAGATGCCGGTTGTTCACATCGTTTGCTAAAGTAGCAAATCTGCGACTTTATAAAGTTGCAAATTTGTGACTTTTTTTCTGAATATTGCCCACCTTTTTTTTCTCCTACTGTGGCCCTAATACGCCGTCGTATCTCCCTGCATACATGAACAATAAACAAATAAAAAATTGCAACGTTGTTTGAGTCCGTTTTTTGTTTCATTACATGTTACTTCCTGTAGTTTCTAAACACATAAATATCTTTCACGTCTCTAAAATGTATATTGACTGAATAAACAGACAAGCATGACTGTATGTCTGCATCAGTGGAACTTCTTCTGCCATGAAGTTTGTCCTCATAAGACATTGTACTGTATTGTTGTACTGTGTTCCACACAGTGAGCAGATAGACACATCAATATGTAACCGATGGTAAACACTAAAGGCCCCTAAGGTCCAACACAAAAACCCTGCCGGACAAAACAAGTCGAGGAAAGTGACCAAATGGTTTCTCCCCCTTTAACTCTTTGGTGCTGATTAATTCATGCCAATGTGACTGCAGTGCTTGTGCTTACTTATTGATGAGGACGATGTCAGGCAGCCAAACCTTCGCAGCGGGGATACGCATCACCTCAATCCCATCATGCTCCTTGGGTTTCCATGACAACCGATGATCTGTCCATTCCTGTTAGGAAAAAAAAGTTTTTATGTGCATACATAAAAAGGCAGGGACAAGAGGGAAACGGAAAATGACAGCAGGGGGAAACATTACATCGACATATGTAACCAATTTGTCATTTCATCAGTTTATTTTTCATTTTTCCACGGCTGTAATTAAATTCCACAGGGATGATTCTCTTGTGCATTCGTCCTTTCATAACAAAACAGCATTTGCATATTTTTTCATTTTGCACATACTCTGTATTACTTGGACTACTCCAAGTATTCTCCCTTGGTTATTTGTGTCGAGCACCGAAAAAGGAGCCCTTTCATTAATACGCTGATTTGCAGTGGAGCTGGAGTCACAGTTGAGTTGGTCAAAATAATGTGAGGAAGTTATTCACTTTCAGCACTAACTGTGTTAATGAATGCAACTTTCTGTTCAGGGTTTTTCCTGCTACTGATCATGACACTGTGGCAGCGTGCCTTCAACTGCACAAACGAAATAACCTGTTAAGGGTTGTTTTCTTTCCATTATTGGGCTGTATCAATAAAATGTAATTGAATGTGAATTTCTGGATATTAAATGGTCATTTCCATTTTATAGTGGGAAAATGTGTTTGTCGCATGTCATAAAACATGGTTAAGTTATGTTGAGACCTCAAATACTCATATACGAAGCAGATTGTAAAACAAATGCATTCTACTGGCACAAATCGTTATTCTCTAAGCAGGAAAAACCCAAGAAACTGCTAACAGACCAAGGCTTGATATCTACCAGCAAAACATAGAAGTCAACATCAATTTGCAGCCTCAGGGCAACAACACTTGGTGAAACCTAGTATCTGCATGGACGGCGTGTGGTCAATGTTCTTGATTGCACACACATGACATGGTTAAGCTAATTCAAGGTAAATGTTACAAATACACTTAAGATGTTTGATTTGAAAAGATCTTATAATGAAGCAAATGACACTCATTATATTGAAGTTCATTCATTAGTCAGTATTTTATATAGCTTACTTAAAGTGAATGATGTGCCCATTAAGTTGAAAGCATTGTCGGGTTTTCTGGTACCTCTGTCTGAAAAAACAAAACTTTCTCTAAACTTCTCAACTTCAACGTTGTTTGTTTATGTCAATTATTTTTAACTCCACACAAAATAAAATCCATCTCTCGCTCGACTCAATCCGTAATGGTTTCATACTAAGGTGTCGGACAAACAAATAAATGTCACACATTGTTGTGGTGACTATATATCATGTTGGTGAGGATTTCAGGCCCAGCCAATGGATGAGTGCTGGCTTATAATAGTAAAAATGCTAAGTCAACCAAGATAACTAAGTTATCACAGTTAACAGTTCAGTTATCCCCAACAACAACGTATCCAACGAGCCAACGAATCACCTAAAGGTGTTGATGAAGTTCTCGATGCTTCACTTAGAGTTTCGCTGTCGATTAGTGGTGAAGTTAGATTGTTAAGACACTGGCAGCTGCTGAAGGTACGGCTGCTGGGGGGATTAAACTTTCAGGCTCTGATAAACGGTGCACTCTTTTAGATTCACTGCATTGGAGACGTGTTGACTTCTCCAGCTTTGCCCTCTACGGTCCAGCCAACAAGCACACAGTAAGAAAGGCTACAAGGTGTGTTGAGAGAAGCCGACAGAATCACACTTACCAGATTCATGACAACAACTGTGGTCATTTCTTCATTTTTCATATTCTGGAACAAAAAGGTCAAAAAGTATGTTATTGTACACACTTATAATAGTTGGTGCTTAAGTCATTGACCAAACATTTGTATACACAACAAGAGATTGAGATAAACTCATGTTTACAATGTTTACTGAGATAATACATCAAGAGAGAATTAGGACCATTTTCTCATAGACTTCCATGCAATCAGATTTCTATTTGTATCTGTCACCCCCTGATGGCCAGTAGAGAGAATGCATGTTTAAGGCACTAGAGCATGGGCTTCATTTTTCAGATTGTATTTTTGTGGCCTACATCTGACTAGACCATCCAACGTGGCCTTCTGGATATTATTTCCAAGCTTATTTCTAAGGATTTCTTCAACATTTGTTTCAGGAACAAAACAAAAAAAAAGAAAAACTACTTTGAATGATGTTGTCCTTGTTGATCCCAGTTGTACATAATATGTAGACATAGTTTCAGTGCTGCTGCTGGACTACTATGATCATACCATACTGTTCATGGCACATACAGCCTCTAATATTTACAGTAGCTCCTGCTTGTCATTGAATGGCTGGTTCGACACACACCAGCTAGTTCCAGGACATGGCTCATGATGTGGTGGAGGTGTTTGCTACACTACAGGCTAGTGTGATGACTAGTGTCCGTGTGCATGTGATTGTCTATCCAGCAGGAAGGAGGAGCTTCCCGGAGCCAGGCCTTCTATTTAAAAACGTTGGCAGGAATGTCAGAGAGACAGCTGGGACAGAAACAGGTGGGGTGAGGTGACTTCAACCAACTCGTTCACTCACTCTCACACAAACACACACACACACACACACAACTCTTTCATCACTGACCTATCAGACCTATTACTAATCATGATGTCTGTAACTCTGGAGGCTGTTAATAATAACACCGCCATTATCCAGACTAGTTCTGGAGCATCAAAGTGGGTCAGTTTTCAAGACTCCACAACTTTAGGGTCCCATGTGACTTCCTCTCCAGAGTGTGACTGACCTTGAGTGGCGTAAAGAGCACGCTCACTGTAGACGTGTATGTAAATGTGACACTGTATGGATATGCGTCGGTGAATGCAACAGAGTATGGTGCCAAGGGGAAATTAAGGAACGGGTAAAGTGACCTGGTGTGTGTGTTTGTGTGTGTGTGTCTGTGTGTGTGTGTGTGTTTGGCTGCATTCACGATTGCTGTGCAGTCACAGAGACAACAGCCCAGTTAGTGCATGCTGCTAAAACACTATCTACCAGCATGGGTGGATATGATTCCAGTACTTCGCTCCGGTATCAAAACTCTGTGTGCCATTCGACTCAGCAGGTCAGCAAGCGCTGAATTCAGAACCATATGCTCTCACATATATTCACTGTTTTGAATTTAAAACTGTATCTTTACATTTACAGGGCTTTTCTTGTCCTGTCATGTGCAACTACTGCAGTAGACGGGACTATATGAAAATGTAATATCTGCTTAAAAGTCTTAAAATGGCAGTTGACATACTGTCATCAATTTACATTTTATTGAGAAACAAATCATTTTATTGAGTCACAGATACAGATTACCATCCTAAGTAAAGTATAAGTAAACAATAAATAAAGTGTTTTTTTTAAATCAGGCTCTATTTTTTACTTCTCTACCATCATAACAAGCTAGACAGCTTTTTCCAAGTCACTTGAACGATAATGAAACGATATTTATGATTATTGATTAATTGAAATTCACCATGATCAACATATCGTATACCAAAACAGAAACACAATGAGAGCTGGTTATGTGTTGTCGTGCCTCACCAGTCCACCGAGGGAGGAGAGGATCATACCCACACGGACCACCACCCTCTCTTCAGGACTGCTTGCTGGCCGCACCTTCAGGTTGTAGCCGATAAAGACCTGCTTCATCAGAGCCTTCTCCTGTTCTGATGCACCTGTGTGACAGATAGATAGTCAATGAAACAATGGAATTAGGAGTTAGGACGAGAGTCCCACCTTCACTCATATCCACTGCAGGTGAGAGGGAGAGAGAGAGAGAGAGAGAGAGAGAGAGAGAGAGAGAGAGAGAGAGAGAGAGAGAGAGTGAGAGAGAGAGTGAGTGAGTGAGTGAGTGAGTGAGTGAGTGAGTGAGTGAGTGAGTGAGTTAGTGAGTTAGTGAGTGAGTGAGTGAGTGGAGCGTATAGAGAATCCAAGGACTTGGTTCCAGAGTAGAAATGGGCTTTTGGGACCATATGGGATTTTAATATATTCTATTTATTTATTTATTCTATATATCCTTGTTGTTGCATTTCCTCTTTGCTGCTGTAATCCTGTAAATGTCCTCACTTTGGGACTAATAAAGGATAATCTTATCTTATCTCTTATCTTATTATCGGGATAATCGTAAATAGTGACTTGAAAAATCTGTCTTGCTCACTAGGGGTGTGAAAAATAGAGCCTGTTTTAAACAATACAGGATACTAAAGATGAATTGATTGTTTTTCACCAAAAATTATGTTTACTAAAAAAAGGTTTGACACTGCAGTGACACATACCCTACCACATGGACGCGATAGAGTATACCATAATCCTTGTGTTATAGAATTAGCAGTTGTCTCACAACGGGCTTGTAACACTGTTAATGTACCAAAGCCCAAACGATTACCCTCCACAACTGTTTCATACATAAGTACTGCTTCATTTCCACCCATTTCCTCCTCAGGATTGGAAGGTTAGGCACATTTATAATCAGCAGCTCTGGTGATGCAGCATTCATCACGTTTGGCATAGCTGAGGCCCCAGCAGGATCTGACCTGACGGGAATAAATGACAACGATCACCCAGCAAGGCACCCCATTAGCTAGGCACAGAAAAGCATGGCTGCTGATGGGCAAGGCTGGGAGGTGGTTGTAGAAGGCTACGATTTAGCATTTTCTCCTCTCTGTCCATTTCAGATGACTTGGTAAATAACCCAGACTCCACAGTACAATGAAATCAGATGACATGGGACAATGCTGAAGGCTAACATTTGAAGGATGCTTGCCATGAATATAACTGATGGCAATAAATACAGATCAAATTGAATGGTCATTTTAAGTCACTTTGATAAAGGACAGAAGAAGAATTTATGAGCCCTCCTACTTGAAAAAGGCACTCAAAATGTGCTTTGAGCCATTATCCTCCACCATAACTTCACGAAACAGCAAAGTGAGTAAGTAAGTGAGTGCACTTGCTGAATAGTGATTAATATGATTCAAAAATGGAAACTTAAAGCCATAACGCTCAATAGGAACTACACTGTTCCTGTCCAGGAACCGATGTTCAGTTATCAAATCAATTACCCTGAAGACAAGAAAGCCATTCATCCTCTGAAAATTGGAGGCCATCCAAATGACAATGAGTGTTTGTGGCTGTCGCTGTTGATAATTTTTTTTTTACAGTTATTTCTTATATCACAAGCTAGTTCACAGAATGGTGAAATAAATCCTTGAAGATCCCTTTTAACGCCACCATTAGCTCGACATTACTGATTTTGAGCGTAATATCATGGCATGAATTGGATCCATTGCCATGGAGTTTGGTAGCCTACAATCAATTTAAATAAGACAAGTGATATTTTTGAGCATATGTGTAAGTAATGAAGCATGTGGCCTTAGCTAAGTACAGTTTCACAGAGAACACGACTGAATGCTTGTTGTTATCTGTGTGATATTCCCATTTATAATATATTATATTTTTTGTGTGGCTTTCCTGGCTACATGTTGTGTCGCGTCCATGTATGAAGTATTACAAGACGACATGACATCTGGCTCCATTACTTGGGTATATTGTGTCAGCTGGTGCCTTACCTCCCAATGTGCTCAGGCTGCATAAGCAACATGCCAGCAATAGCAGATCCAGGGTTTTCATGGTGATTTCCCTGAACCAAAAAGGTCTCCCCTCCTCAAATTAGATCCTCAGTCGGTTTCGCCAGACTTCTTTTTTCCACTTCTTTTTCTTTTCCAGTGCAGTACACTGGAACTCTTCACAGTGAGTTTTGGTTTGGTCGGTATGGACTGTTGTTGTCTGTCAGTCAGCTGCTGTCTGCTCCAATTACATCCATGGGGAGGGGAGGGGAGCTTGTGTGTCTCACCCCCTCAGGAGTGAGGCTTCATTGAGACTCACTGCTGGCTCAGACACAACGATCACAACTTGTTCTCATTAACTTTCATCTTCCAACCTTAACAAAGAGAAGCCTTTTATCTTGCATTCTCTCTACTGGCCATAAGGGGGTGACTCCTCTTGTTGCACAAAGAAGTCAGGTTAGAAGTCTATGAGAAATTCTCTCTTGATTTGTTATCTCAGTAATTATTGTAAACACGAGTTTATGGTCTCAATCTCTAGTTTCAAATCTTCTTCAATCCAGCATGATGTTCATTTAGTTATGGTCCATTTAGAGCAGGGGCATCAGCAGCATTTGATATGTCGGGGGTCCTGTTTAAGAGGGGGGTCTTGGGGTAATTTTGAATTAAGTAGATGCAATTTCCCGCATTCTGGTGTCTTCTGACATGTTTTTAGAATATGTCTCTTCCCTATCTAATGTCTCTTGTTCCTAGAAATGAAAATGAGAATTAAATAGGCCTATCATTGTTATACTGACATTTTTATAATGCCTTTGCAATAGTAGTTATACCTCTGGCTACAGAATCAAAACAAGCTTTTGCACAGTGTATATCGCATAGTGGCATATACACTCATGATAGCCTAAATATTGATCTGAGAGTGCATTGTTAAGATGCACAAGGTTTTTTTCAGCTACTTAAATTACCCATTCCACCCATTTCTTTCTCATATCAACCACCTTTTTTTCGTTTCAACATTTTTCATGTTCTCTGTGTAACCTCAGAGGGAAGTAAGTGACCTGGCCGAGGGTCAGTCTGACTGCCGGGCCAGAGCTCCGGCATTTAGTCTGTAGTGTTGCGGCTGAGGGCCGTCACCTGCTTTAATACGTCCATGATTGAATCTGACATCTGAAATTTAAATTGTTGCTGGCGTTGACCAAGTAGCTGCAAGAAACAAACTTCTTTGGTGGTCGTGCATGATGGTGTGTGTGAGTAGGAAACCAGGAAAAGACAAGTGGATTAACATCGGTGTGGGTATTCTCTTACTGATAAAGTGGAACGGATTTGATTGTGAATCAATGAAAAGAGCGCTGGACAAATAAGACCTGTCATGCACTAATATTTTTAAGGCAAATGTGGGGGGTCCAAAAACTTTTTTTAAAAGGTGGGGGGTCCTCACCCCCCCTAAATATATGGTGATGAGGCCCATGCCTGTATCTTCCTCTTTGGTATTTTGCTACACACCTATTAGTCACTCCATCCATTTCCTCTCGTCTTACTGGCCTGTCATCCCATAAGTGTTGTGCAAGTTCAAGGCACTTCAGCGTTGGCTTCACTCTTCAGACCTGGAAGTTGCTGCTGCCTGCAAACACATCATGAACCTTCCTGTTAAGGATCTCAGCATCAGCGTTTCTTGCAGCTGTGCTAGCTGGTGAACACAGACTGAGAAGAGCGAGTTAACCTTGTTGTAAAAACCAACAACTACACACTCTGACGGGGTTACTGGACCTTTCCTCCAGGCTAATGGGCAGAAGCGGGTTCTGTAATGTCTGCTCATTTATCTTCTGGACATGCTCTGTAAATATCTAACACCTCACAACTAAAAGGTAATCCAGTGCAACAGAATGACAAACTACTGATAACAGCAGGATGTGATAATTGTTGTGCTTAACACCTTGTATGTTGTACATTTTCAGAGGTTGGTTGAAGCTCTATTCGGTGGCCAGGGAGAAGAGCAAACTGCTGAAACTCATCTCCAAAATGAGAACAGGTGCTCTGACCTGCTGGAAAGCTGCTTTATCAGCTTGAGCTCAACTCAACTGTGAATCCAAACAAACAGTCACAAAAAATGTTTTCTCAGCACAAACGTGAAGAAAATAACCTTCAGTCACTGAACAAAGAAACATGACAGGACTTTCTCACAGTCATGACAACAACACATCTCCATTGCTGGGAAAAGCTGAGAGAAAAAGTCAGAAGAGCTGCTGGAGACCGAGCGTTTCCACTCTGAGATGGAAAAAGAAGAGAAGTAGAAAACACCGAGACCGAACGCTCCAGGTGGAGGAGAGATCATCCCTCACTGCAAGAAAGTGGAGAGCCAAACTGCCACTCCGCCAGCTGTAATTCGCCTTGCGCCGAGAGTCGACCAGGCGCGGCTTTTTGGCATGAAACTTCTGCTGCGCCAAGCTGAATCTGTGACGCCTCCCCCTGCTGCGCCGCCACACCCACACCCAGGCGATCCACCAAACTGCCAAACTGACCGTGTGCAAGGCTGCGCTGGTCAAAACCTGCATTGCACCGGCACCGCCACCCTGCGCCACCCTGTGCTGCGCCACGAAACTAGGGCCCTCAGAGTCTCCACTTTCAGGAGAAGTCATTGCTCGTCCAACAGCTGGAACAACCGCAGAACAACCATCTGGTCCAGTTTGAGATGCAGGACAAAGATCACAACAACGTCATGGCTGCTCTTCAGAAAAAGTTTGAAGAACAGTTGGTGAGTGACCATCTGGTATGTTTGCAGGAGAGAGCCTCCCTGGGGAAGAAGAACCTGAAAAACAAGCTTCCTATCAGGCTCAGTTTGACAAGCAGGAGCAGAGGAAGAGCCTCATTGTGGCTGCTATAGCAAAGGCCAAGCAGAAGCACAAGAGTGATCAGGAGGAGAAGTTATCTCTCCTTCAGGCCACTGAGATCCAGCCAGCAGAAACACCGGGGAATAGAGGAGGTGATCAAGTCTGCAACAGCGTGCGGCAGGTTCATCCGAGCAGTGAGCCCCCTGGTAAGAGATCTAGCATCCTTTTATTGGAGGATCTGCTCAACTGGCAATCAGATGCTGATTGAAGCGGGGTTCAACAGGTGTGTCAATTAGTGGAATGATGTCCATGTTCATGCAGTTTATGGGAGAGGTAAACAATATAAAAAGTCAAAAACAATAGTCCACAGCAAACAATTTATTCAAATGCAGAAAATATAGTTAACCAATCAGCCACACTGCTCACACTTATTGTTTTCATTATATGACACTCCTCCCCCCTTTGACAGTTGTCGTCCTGACACAGTCTGTCCATACCTGTCTAGAGCCCTTCCCCTATTTTCTCGCCGAGACCTACGCAGGGTGATCCGTCTCTTGGTCCCTGTCTCACAGTGGGTGCTACTGGGTCATCTTGCACAGAACCTGCAGGAGGGGTAGATACTGTGGGCACAAAGGTCAGAGGGAACCAGAAGGGTCTAGGATGTACGCCATGTGGAATAATGGGGTTGGCCACTTCAGTCTCAGGTGCGTGTTGGTTCTTCAGGGGAGTTGAAAAGGCAGCGTCATAGGTGGTTCCGATGGATTGTCCAGATGGGACCTTCTTTTCCTTCAAGCCTTATTTGGAATACTGGCACACTTGTGCGTTGTTGACTGAGTACCACATAGGGTTTAGGGCTGCCAGTGAGGTGCCAGCTTGCCATGTTCTCTACGGCGGAAATTGCGTAAGAGCACTCGCTCTCCGGGCAACAAGGGGAGGTGTTTTGCTTTCCGATCATACCTTTCCTTGTCCCGCATTCTGTCTTCTCTGGTTTTTGCTGCCACCTGTCTGTAAATTCTCTGTAGGGTCTGGTTGTGTTGGTGGACCCAGCCCTCCAAGTCTTTTCTTTGGGTCATTGCTGGAGCTCCCACAGCTGTCGACTGGCAGATGGGTATGTCGACCAAACATGATGAAATGTGAGGTCAGTCCAGTGGTCTCATGGGGGATGTTGTTATACATCTGGAGGAGAGTTGGCAAGTGGTCTGGCCAGCGCACTTGATCCTCTAGACTCAGTATTCCTAAAAGAGACAGAAGAGTCCTGTTAAATCTTTCACAGGCCCCATTTCCTTGCGGCCTGTAGGGTGTGGTTCGGACGTTGAAACATCCATAGAGGCTGCACAACTGTGCTACCACAGTCGACTTGAAAGCTGCCCCTTGGTCAGAGCAAATTCTTTCTGAGCATCCCCACGGCTGAATAAGGTGGCGCCAGAGGGCACGTACTGTAGTGTCTGCTGTCTGGTCTTCATCCATACTTTGAGAAAAGGTCAGTTATTACCAACAGATAAGGATACGTGTCACCATGCCTCTCAATAGACAGATAGTCAATAGAAACAGTTTCCAAGGGATCTGATGTTAAAATAGGAACCAAAGGTGCCCTTACCTCTGGTCCTATTTTGTGTTGAGTACAGGCTGCAAATTTAGATGCCCATTCCTGTAAGTCAACACCCATCCCTGGCCAGTAGAAGGTTTTTCTCAGCAAGGCTTCAATCTTGGCTATGCCCATGTGACCTGAGGCATTGTAATACTCTACCCAAGGCTCGTGGGTCTTGTTTGCAGGAACCACAATTTGAGAAAGGCTCAGCCCAGTGTGATGCTCTTGGGCCTTCCGCTTTAACACATCTTCCTGGAAGTGTAGTCGGCTCCACTCCTGTAAGAGGTGCTTTGCTGCAGGTTGGCATGCTCTTCTTTCCTCTGCTCCAGGGAAGCAATTTCCTCTCACCCTGGTCTCCCTCCTGCCAATCCTTCCAACAGTCTTCTGTTTCAGTGCTGTCCTCTGAATCCACCGCTGCTGTCTACACTAGAGCCTGCTGGTCAGGCCTTGTCTCCTGTGGTAACTTGGACAAAACATCAGCATTACGGTTGGAAGCACCAGGGCGATACTTGAGTTCAAAGTCAAAATTTGCCAGCTGTGCTGCCCAGCACTGTTCTGTGGCTCCCAAGTGTGCTGTGTTTAAGTGGCCAAGTGGGTTATTGTCTGTAAAGGCCAGGAATTTATCACCCCACAAATAATCCCTAAACTTTTCGGTCACGGCCCGCTTTAGGACCAAAAACTCCAGTTAGAAGGAGCTGTAGTTTTGGTCATTCCTCTCGGTGGGGTTTAGGATCCTGCTTGAATAGGCCACAAATCTCTCTCTACCATACTGTACCTGTGCCAACACAACCTCCTCGGCTAGCATCAGTGTAAAGGTTAAATGGTTTTGAGAAATCTGCATAAACCAAGATAGGGGCACTCACCAGAGTCACTTCCGGGATTGGCCTACAAACATTTTTTCCTCGATATTTTCCCCAAATTTAAACGAATAAAACAACAAACTTATAGTTCACACCAACTACATTAACAGCATATAAATTGAAATTTGGTCATTCATTCACATTGCCAAGCTGTTGATATCAAGCTTATCTCTGAACATCAAGTATAAGTGGAGGGAACACAGATTTTTAAATAGTTTTTCATTGAGTGATACGTTGCCTGTAGCTTTCTAGCAATGCTTTACGAAAAGTGTAGCCACGAAACTGATCATTTAGTGGCTGCTGATGCCATATATGAATGCACAAACAGAAAAAATACATTGTTTGTCACACACTCTGTTGTGATGTAACATTTGGTTACCTTGTACAGTAACCTACTGTAATCCGTGAACAAACAGAGGTGATACAGTCGCCTTCATTCTCACAATGCAGTACAACACATCCTCCCTAAACCCTTTACTCCTCTCTTCATGCTCCCTCAGACTCATTGGCAATCCACGCCAACGTCATTCGCGATCTACTGTCACTGCCATTTGGCCTGCCGCCAATTTAATTACCATAGAAGCTAACTATTAACAGCTAGCAGCAAGTGTCAAGTCCCACATCAAATCTGTGGTCATGAGGGAGTGTATATAAAGACCCCGTTGGCAGGGACTCAAACTCAGGGATCTCTCTGAGGGCAACCCTCGTAGATCACTGTTTAATTCACAAGGAGTTAAGTTAAATTAGATAGATCGCTTGCCCACAAGTGTTATTTTCATTGGAACAAATAACATGTTACAGTATTATATTAATTAGATTACACTAAAATGTCAATGTCACTGTGGAAACAATTTAATAAGATTAGATAGCTCGTTGTTGGAGAAGATTCCATCATCATCTTTCTTTCTCCCTTTAATTATATTGAAATCAATGAAATCACTTTCTATTTTATCCACGCAACTGAGGTAAACAATGTTTTATCTGAGATTGTCTATTGATTTTTTTTGTTTGTGTAATCAAAGTTCATTATGGGCAAAAGGTTTTGCACATATTTTTGCCAAACTTTTGCCCCCTGATGGCCAGTAGAGAGAATGCACGTTAAATGCATTTCAGCATGGGCTTCACGTTTCAGAACAGGAGGTTGTCTGGTCGGTAGTAGCAGCAGTGGCACTCAGCTCGGTAACTTTTAAACCCTTAGCAACAGATTGCCTTAGTTTGCATTACAATTGCCCTTCTTGGAGTAGAATCTGAAATCACAGATATAATACAAATATTTATAGATTCAGGGAGACTTACGCTTTCTGGGATAAAATAAATATTCATAAATCTGCTACGAAATCAAAGAAATAATCATCCACCTTTCAGAGCCAGAGAATCTTCAAGTGTTCATATGATCAAAATGAATCAGATTATGTTAACTTGGTTCAGTATTACTATTATTGCTATATGAAATGAAGGCTATTTAATGAAGGAAAAAAAACTCAGCAGACCAGCATTACAATCATACAAATATATTAGTTGTTTTATTCAATTATATCCAATAATACGTCTCCCTTGACTTTGTGTAAGTTATTATAGAAATAAATACAGATCATATTGCAAATGCAGAGACAAGAGATTGGGATAATAGTGTTGAGGATGGGGGCTTAAGGGGTTAAAGAGTAAATATTGGGTAAAGACTGTTTGTTTGAAGGTGTCCAGTAAATGATTGGCGCATGCATGCTTGTAGTCCCGCCTGCCTGTGATCCTCTACCTCAACCCAGGAAGTCCTTTCAAGCTCTTTTCTCCAAGTGATCCATAGGTTTGGATGGTACAGTAGTTGTGTCATTCCACATTGCCAGCAACAGGGGGAGATACTGCACCCCAACCACATTTGCATGGATATATTTATATATAGAGATATATAGATATATTTTTTTTGTCCAGTTTGTATACAAAAATAGTGTCATTGTGGCTTTGATAGCTGGAAGACTGAAGCACTCTTTTTGCATTTGGAAGACAAGAAGTAAAGTAAGATTATGAGGATTTCCTTAACATCTTTTCTGGAAGACATAGTCACAATAACTTGGATCGTCCATGCAGTACAAAGAAGAGCAAAAACCATAAAGTCAAAGAATCCCTCAAAGATCAAAGATCAATCGCACACAAGTAGACAATGCGTTTGAGGGCGAGACAGACGGTGAATGAGCAGTCCACGCGCTGCCGGTGAGCCAATTAAAATCCAGTTAAGAGGTCAAAAGTCAGAGGTCAGTCAGTCGGCCTTTGATTGACAGGTGAGTGCTGGGGGGTTGTGGCTGATCAGGAGGTTTGAGACCCGACAGTCTTGGTGTACATGACTTTTCCTCTCTTTGTAGATTGAGCTCTATTTTTTAACCTTCCACATTATGTGACAGGAGAGTAGACAAACCAACACACACACATGGACAGACCAACAATTCATACCAATACTCAGAATTCCTCATATTATTTCATTACAAGTCACTGTATCCCACTGAAATACCGACAATACAATCCAAATGGTTTCGTTCTTTTTTTTAACAGAAAAAAAATACACTCAGAATAAAAAGAGTAAATAAAACATTTCTATAGTGTACAGTGTAAAGCCACCACTAAAGCTTGTTAGAGGTGAAGTCCTTCCATGATCTGCTTGTAAAGGTCACCCCATTTAGTCACATCTGCACTGGCTTGGTGCAGACCGGTGTGTGTGTGTGTGTGTGTGTGTATGTGTGTGAGTGCAATGCAGATGTGTCCGGGGGATTGTGGGTGTGCTTTAAAAAACGTATGAAGTTAATGCGTTGGTTAATATAATACAGGATGTGACATTAGGGGCTCTGGATTCCAGTATAAAAGCACATTTTATGAAGCAGACGAAAAAAATAAAAAGCGAGAGAGAGGAAAATCTGTCCGAGGACAGCGTCACTCTTTTGTCACGTGAGCCCCTCTCTCTCTCTCTTCCTCCCTCTCTTTTTTGTGTTTTCTGCTGCATTGCAGATGTGGTGAAGGGACTCCACCTCAAAAGTAACACATACACACTTTAACAGCAACCCAGCTCACAAAAAAAAAGGGAAAAGCGTTAGAAAAATAAAAACTCTAATAAAACACGCAGTTGGTTTCTACGTCAATATTAATCTCCCGCCCTCATCCCCCCAGATAATGTGGCTGCACCTTGTTAATGGAGTTTATTGCTTTCTGCCCAAGGACTCGTACTCATTGATTTGGCCTCTGATTTATCCTCTATTTTGCTCCCTCCCTTTCTCTATTTTATTCCCTCACACATATTGGACATACAGAGATATTCAATCACGGTTACAAAACGATTACACACAAAGACCGAAGCTGATGAGCGGGATCCAGAGAACGCACGTACTCACTGCCTCCAGGTTAAAGGGAAGTCATGGTTGAAAAAAAAAGGGGGATCAGAGAGAGGAAGTGCAACTTCAAAGGGAGGCTGCGAGGGGACGAGTTAGCTCCGCCACAATGTGTGACACATGCCTCTCTCTCCCGGAGTCCTTCACAACCCTGGATGACCCTCGCTGCAGTTGTAATTTGCTCGGTAAGCAGGGAAGGGCCCTGAGTCTGGAAACATGGGAGGGAGGGGAGTCCCCAGGGAGGGAAGTGTGTGTACGAGTGAAGTGTGTGATCAAGTATACATCATTTAACCCCCTTTGACACACACACATGCACACCTTCCCTGTATTTTCTTTTCATATATGCCAAGCCCAAATGCCAATATTAACAGTTAGAGCTGAACCCAACATTTATCAGTGAGTTAAAAGCAAATGAAGGGGGGGGGGGCTAATCAAACATTCAAACATGCGCTACGTTCGAGGGCGCTAGGGAGATAAATGGCCATCTTTACATCTTGTAATTCACACAGACTTGTTTGAAGTGGAGACTGAAGCCCGGCGGCTGGAACAGAGAAGCTGATTTCAGGCTTCACAAAGAACGTACGGCACGGACAAATGGCACACACACACACACACACACACACACACACACACACACACACACACACACACACACACACACAAGTTTGTGACACACACACTCATGCAAACTTTCCATACACAAAACGACTTTGTTATCTACCTTTATGCAAAGTGAAATCACTGCAAACAGATCAGGATACACATTTTCTACCCCCCAATATATTATTAACACTCCATTAACGGGTAACATCTAATAGGATTACAAAAGATAATATCTGTAACAGCTCCTGCAAAAATAATTAGAGATGGGAATGAAAAAATGGGAGGCTATTTGTCCGATTACTCAACATACAATTCCCTGTCACAAATAGATCTCGCTGAATAACATGAGGATGAGTTTTAATAGATAAATAAAAAGGCTAACCTAGCTAAATAGACAGATACTCACCACTGATGAGACTATAAGTCATCTGTAAAGGATTGCATTCAATCAGCGAGTCCACACACATCAGTAGACTGAGAGATTAATCTGTCCCTCACTGGATGTCAGTCAGCTGATGTTTATTTGTCTTTTGAGGGTTAACGGGCCTCTCAGTCAATATTGCACTTTCATACCAGTTTGTGGAATCACCAGAGGCAGATTAAAACAACAACGGTCACAATTGAAGCCACGGAGGCCGAGGTAGCCTGACTTTAAATGTCATGCATGAGTCAAGCTCCAAAAAATCCTACATTTCCCACAATGCAACCTCCATGCCTTTTAAACGCTCACATTTCAAACCCCTCACCACCATTGACACATTATCCATACCCTCCAATCTAAACTAAATCACAGCAGACATCTCTTATCATCATTTTCATAATCCATATTTTATGGCTTCAACTTAAAAATGTAGCCCTTAACTCTCCTTCGCAACACTATTTTTCTTTTGATTCAAAGTCTTAAAACAGTAAACGTGACAAATACATAAGAAAATATTGCAACACAGATTACCCAGCCCTTAAAACATACAGTAGTTGTCAACAAAGTCATGGCTATGTCCTCCTCTCCAACTATCTACTCCCACACAGTCTTCAATCTATTCTAGTGGGCAGCAGCCTCATTTAATTAAACATCTGTGTAATTACTTTGCGAATAATACTTAAACATTGTGTTCTGGATTTAGCGATCCACGGGGGGTGGGGGGGCTGGTCTGACCTGAGGGTCTATTTAACAGTTTAATTAAGGTCTTTAGTGTGTAAGTGAGATTTTAACAGTTATGGTAATACCTCACATTTGATTTGCTCCTCAGAAATCCTTCTTTAGGTTTATTCGTTGAGTCATCTTTCTGTCTCCGTCACCCGTCCTTCCTCCCCCCCTATCTTCCCCTCTTTCCATTCTCCTTCCGTAAACTCATCCCTCCTCATGTTCTCCTCAGGAACACAGAGGTAAACTTTGCTTCATCTCTCAGGTAGCAGATTAATTTGCTCAGCAGCTCGCCTCTTCTGCACGGGGTTATCAGCTATTATTATTTACAACCACGGGTTACAGGGATTATGTGTGAATTGAGAAGTGTGTGTAAACATGTGTGTGTGTGTGTGTGTGTGTTTGTTCAGGGAACGCCGTCCACATTACCATAATTCCCTCTTAAAACTCTGTTTTCTCCTGCTCGTCGCCACAATTTATTTCCCCTGAAAATCTCTCTCCCTCTTGGTTTTCTTTTTCCACGGTTGGTCCCTTTCTCTGATCCCAGATCATCAATCTAACCTCGCCTCTGCCTCTTGACAACGTAGGACTTCCTCACTTCCCACAATACATAAACATTAGGCAGAAACAATTACCCTGCTGGGCATATTGTAGCAGGAAAGAAGAGAGGGAGAAATGATGATTGCTTTTTGTGTTGAATGGAAACAAAGGAATGGAAACACACATGAGCATCTTGAAATATTTCAAACAGAGAATCAGATAATCACTGAAAATGATCACCATCCTTCTTATGTACTACAGCTATCATTATCATTATTCATGTATTACTTTGGTTTCTTAATTTTCCTCCAAAGACAACAGTCATAACCTATGAACTTTCAATCATAATAGTATGAGACTTGAGAAATGACAAGTAAAGAAGACTTGACTTCCTTTGCATCATATCCAAAGTCTCCAAAGGAGATTTATGGAAAATCATTTAGAAAAAGATGAACACAAATCTGAGCCAGAAAGTGATTGGTGTGGTAAATCAGCATGGAGTTTTTTCATATCATGTCCGAGGCGCACCACTGACTCATCCATTCCAGACTTAAAGGAGACACTGGTTTGTTGGTCTTCCACGTCCCCCCAACGTTCAGACGGACTAAATAAATAATGGTCAAAACTGAAGCAGCAGAGGCTGAGATAGTTCTTAGTTTCAAACCTACGGTAGGGTCAAGCTCCTAAAATCAATGGATCCTACATCACCCACAATGCAGTGTGTTGGCTTCTGGTAAACAGCCAGGTAGTGTCCCAAATCACTCACTCATTCACTACTCCCTACTCACTATTTAGGAAGTTCTATAGAGGACTAGATAGAGTTTTATGTAGATAGAGGACTGTTTACCCTTCCACAGGTGTTACCCATACTTTTGATTATGTGTTGAGTTGTGGAGCAAGAACCTCTAGCAAGTGAGAAAGTTGCCGAGTCAACAGACATTACTCACACAAACTTTCATTTGATTAATTTGACCTTCCTCACACTTACGTGGTAAAATTAATTAAAAAAAACAATGCTAAATCTAAAATTATTGTTAACCTGTTGTACTGTTGCTGTTACCAGATATGCATGACTTATTTTTGCAGATCTATTTTTGGACTCCAAGGCAGTTTGACTGGGAAAGTATTAGTATTACAGTAATTTATTTTTTCTACCAGGACATTGCCTCTTTTTTCATTCCCAGTAAACATTTGGACAGCAGTACAACATTTAGGGGACTGTATAGTGAGCAGTGAGTGATTTCAGACACAGCGCCACATGTTTAGCCGCTCTGACTCCCTACGCCGGATACTTTGCAGCGCTAAGCTTTGGGCTCGTGTTGAAACTTCATCCATTTTACACATGAAAATATGTTTACTAATCTTGGGAAGTACTAGTGCATATTTAAAAAAAAAAAAACACGTTGTATAAAGTCTTTGTAGCTGCGAGTAAATCTGATGTCACATGAGTGGGTGTTGGTAGTTGGGCCTGAAAATGGATAGAAAGGCTTGAGAGTAGGAACTTGAGTGTTTATTAGCTGCTCCTAGCATAATGTGCCAGAATCTCCAACTGAAACGTGTTGGTGGGAGGGGGGCCCCAAATCAAATTCTGCTTAGGGTCCCCAAAAGGCTTGGGCTGGCCCTGCTAATACTTTTCTTGTACTGTGATGTCACTAATGTCATTTTCTCCGACCTGAGCCACAGAAGACACGATACAACAGATTCCCCAGGCTTAGCAGTACTCCCAATGACTCGTGTAAAATGGGTGAAGTGCCCCTTTAAAAAGTAGTCGTACATTCAGTACACGAACGACTTCTTGCGCTGGGACAGCAATGGAACCTGTGCATTATATGCATAATAACCTTTTTTTTTCCATTCATCATAAGGTGATACTACAATTTGGATGTAATAATTAACCAAAAATAAATGTTTTTATTTATTTTTAGAATAAAGAATAGCACGTTGAGTGATAGCGGGTCCACAGATAACGTGTGGCCCTCAGGGTTTGTGTGATGCATGGCCAGCCACAGTGAAACAAAGCTATTGCAGTGCAATCACAAGCTGCAGAGTCGGGCTCCATCGGAACCCCATCTCACTGATGACATCCTCATCATCTCCCAGCACCTGCACACACACACACACACACACACACACACACACACACACACCACTACACACCACTACACAAGCTGGTGTGGTGGTAGGGAGTGTGCATGTTATGCATGTGTTAAGTCATGAGATCATTTTGTGTGGTCGTTTCTCATGGATGTCAGGACGCTAAAGTGTGTGTGCACACAGTATACACACACCGCCGTGCATGTGTAAATGTCAGCGTAATAATGAGTATGTGTGTGTGTGTGTGTGTGTGTGTGGTAATGCAGTGTGTCGAGGGAGCTCTTGGCCCCTCGTTTAAGGGTCGAAAGATTCTGATCAGCCCCAGACTCCATTAACAGAGCTCGAGAGGAGCGGGGGGGTTTTCTTGTGCCGCCGAGTGGAAAATTGAGTCCGTGTCACAAACTAATCAAATCGCGCCAAAGGTGAATGGAAGAAGAAGGGAACAAACACACAAACGCACACACACACACACACAAACAGGGGCTGACAAGTATCCAGGCCATCTCACAAAGTCGCTGACACACACAGAAGATGTGGACTGAGCAGATGGCTGCAGAACAAAAGTCTGCGAGGGTCTGTGACAGCCTCGCGTTAGCATGGCTCTGTGTCAGGCTAACATTAGCGTAGAGCCCTGCGGGGGGAAATGAAAACATTTTGTGAAGCATGTGTGCTGCAGCGGGACCGATGGGAACCAGGAAGAATTCTGCATCAGATATTTGGTTGACTGGACGGATGTCACTGACGGTGGCTGGAGGTCGAGTGTGGGATTCCCCTTCCAGCCGGTTAAACCAGCTGTGGTGACATGCTATACGATGCTAGGCGACTGTTCACCTCTTCATGGAGTTATTGCTTTTAAATCCCAGGCTTTGATCATTACAATCCAATAAGAAGGGAGAGGGCTGGTGTAGATGGGGGTCCTTTAGGGTAGAAGGAGCTTCCCATTGGCCAGCTCCCCTATGCCCGGTCCTGCTCCTTTTTCTCCAACTTTACACCAGTGCATTGTGGTCTGCAGAGTTCTCGTGTTGTAGTGGGGGCAGTGTTGTAGGCGGGGGCAGGGGGGGAGGGGGATAGCCCTAACAACACCGTTTCCTGTGTCCTCCACCCCTCCGCTCCCACCCATGTCTCTCAGCGCTAGGAGGAGGAGGTTTTGGTTTTGGATTGAGGGTCCTTCTTGCCATTCTGCAGCACGGGCGAGTCACTGGAGGTCTTGGGCGTTTTTCTGGGCGGACTCTGCTCAGCAACGTCGTGTAGAGAGGGCTCCCGGTACATGGCCACTGGGGAGGGAGATAGTTGCAGGTGTTAAAGACGCATATAGATGCAGTACTTAACATTTTATACAGGACAACTACTTCCTGTGCTGCTTTAGTTTGCTCACTGGAAGATGACTCATCATAAATACAAAGTGACATTTAAAACCATGATGGAATTCGGTTTTTGGACAAGAAAGATGAGACAATGCCATTGCAGTCTATGTGTTGCTATAAGCTATTGCTTTGTTGTTGTCTTCGGATCAGACTAAATACAGTGATGACCTCGGCCATTGTGGATGTTCTTTTGATACTACCAATGGCAGTTGCCCAAATTTCACAAGTCACACACACAGTGGCTTTAACAATGTGAACATTATCCCATTTAAAAAAAAATCTGCTTCAAATAGATATGGAAACGGGAGAAAGGGGCCATCGCCAACCGATTCACCTCGCCTTCACTAAGAAGCAGCTGCATTGTTAGCTTCATTTGTCGGTATAAGTCACATTTTAACAGCTCTTTTCCAGGTTATTTGTGACAGTATTTACGATTATCCTAATAATGTAAATTCACCACAATCAAATGATTGTCTTTTTAAAATCTTTTATCATGCCTAACGTACAGGATCTAACTTTCAGAAGGAAGAAAGTAAATGTGAAAGTCACTGTCTCATTGTTAAGTACAGTCTACGTTTGCCCACAGGCATTCAATCTAATATAAAAGTAATATCCTTTTGACGTAACAATCACGGCTCAGAGTTCACTTTTCCCTCGTGTACCAGGACTCTTCATCCAGCCTATAATATTTCCAATGGCTATTCTCAAGGTTAAGATTCAACTTTGAAGCCTAAATCAAAGTTGTTGTTGGCATTTCATTAAGGTAATGATGACTGAATACTTGATACTGAATATTTGATGCTGATCTTTACGTTCTTGGCAGATGGTGACAAAAAGAAATGACTGAGCATCTTCCAGGATAGCACTCGCTGCTCCCCGCCTCAGGAACAGCTTGTACAGCAGGCTGTATATCAACGTGTTGTACCTTCAATGAGTTTGGGCAGGAAGTGGGCAGCTCCCTTTGTCTTCTTGACGCGGTTCCCTTTCATGACATGTCCGTCGCGGTTGATGCCGATGTACCACGCCCGACCCGACTGGGTCTGTCTGTACAGGATGGACGAGTAGGTGACGTAGTAGTTCTCAAACACACACTCCTTAAACTTGCACTCTGGCGTGAAGTGTTCCTGGAAGACACAGGGAGACAGAAGCACACACACACACACACACACACGTCAGGTCAGAGGAGAGGAATAACACATTTGGTGCGTCTGCCATTCTTTATCTCTTCTTCTATTATTTATATATTTACTCTCCAATTCCCCAGGACTCAGCTGGGAACGAGATGAAAATGGGCCCCACATTTCATCGTGACAGGGGTTACGGTACAAGAGCATCTGCGCCTGCCTCAACACACACACACACACACACTCATCCCAACACGTGTACATGCTTATTTGCCACATGACCAAAGTGGTTCGTGAGCTGCGATGCCATAACTCAGCAGATTCGGTTTACCTGTAACAAACAGCAATCACCTGGATCCTTCACCCCCTCTATGGTTAAAGTGTCGGCCTTCAGCCCACACACACACACACACACGCACACACACAGCTCTGCATGAGACAATTCGTCAACAGCGGGACATTCCCCACCCTCCACCCTCTGGTTACAGCTCTCACACGTTCCCTCTCTATCTATATTCTGCCTCTCCGTCTCCCCTCCGTCCCCCCATCCCTCCGTCATTTGGTAACCTTGTTGAGGAACAAACCAATTTGCAGGATTGATTCGGAGCCTTGATGTGACGGGTGAGCAGAAAAGGCCTGAATAAGGAGTTTGCTCTCTCTCTCTCTCTCTCTCATTCGTTCCTCACTCACCCTTCTCACCCTCTCCTCCCGCTCTTCATCTTCCCTCTCTGCTTGTCTGCAGGCCCAGGGCCCCTAACGTCTGCCTCCATCCATCGTACCACACATAAACACAAGCTAATTACATTGACTGTATCGCCCATTTCATAATTACACATCCATTCACTTAGGCAGCCATTCACTTCCTCACCTGCTCATTTACTTAGCTCTTATAGCACAGAGCCACATCCAAAGGGCTGGAGTCTCCTGGATGCTGTAATCAGATTGCTATCATTAACCGTGTTTGCACTACAATGGCTCATCTTCTGTGTGTGTGTGTGTGTGTGTGTGTGTGTGTGTGTTTTGGGGGGTGCATACTCAAGTTAGCAACTTCGGGAGGTCATTTGCACCGGTCAAGTTTAAGTGTCCTTCACTGGCAGGATCAATGGTGCAGCTCTGGAAAATACCATTCCATCAAGTTCTTACTTAAGGACAATTTAAAGGTACTTCACACCATGACTCCACTCATTTGTAAGGTAGGTGAGAAAATGAGTCCAGTAATGTTCCATCAGAGCCATGATCCAAATCTTGGACAGGGTACAGTGTTACTCCGTAGCTCGCCATTAAATGACCACATGCTGTGCTACTGTAAATTTTACTTTACTTTACTTACTTTACATGAACCTGCATGACCATATGTATCTGTGAGAATTAATATTTCCCCACAAGGGAGTTTCAATCAAAAGAAAATGACCTGGATGACAACATCTTACTGCATCACTTTACAAATCCATGAAAAATATGACTTCCAGACAGTAAACATGATAAGTCAAGCAACAAACATGAAAACAAATCTGTTCTGTTCTGAATCATTCATTTATGATCTCCCCTTTAATATTTCATGAATTTCAACTGTGTCATTCTGTGTCATTCTTAGCATGGTGCTACACCAAACTCTTGCATGGTTGCATGAGCATGCTCTCCTCTGTACAACATACCCTCATTGTTGTCTGGAGAGTTATTTTCTAAAACCTTTCATCGTTATAATCCTCTTTCATCGGCCACTTGTAAATATATGAAAAAACAGCCACATATCAAACTGTATTTTAATTAAATCAAGTCCTTCTACATTTGAGTCCATGGCCAGAAGCCAACCACATACTCAGTCACAAACACACAGTCAGGGTGCCATCAGTGGATAACGCAATAATAAGATTATTCCCACAGCAGACAGTCGGGAGACAGATGCCCGTCTGTCTGCATTTCATCTGCATTGCACGACGCTACTTCCAAAACTGATCCTCTCCATCACAACCTGGGACTTCCTTACAGCTCTTCATCTCACCAGACACCACCAGGTAATCACTGAGAGCCCACCATCACCGATGACTCTCACTCTCTTGTCCTCTGGCTGCTGAAGTTCCTGCTTATTCCAGCAGGGGCTGCTCCAAACACACTGGCAGCCCGAGGCTCCTGTCACTGTCCTGCCGATGCTCCAAAATTAACTTGTGTGTACTTGCCACTCCATAATGCTTAGCTCTCCCCAAAGGGCCTCTCTTAGCACGCTAACAACCACTCGAGTGGCGGCGCAGCCACAAATTCACACGAGGATCTCCTTCTGCACTGCTATTTATGTACCGAACACCGTGTTGTTTTGGGTTTTTTTTATGCCAAATTTGCTGAAATGTCCCATCATGTTGCAGTATACCATTTAGGACAGACGGATATAAACAATAATGCAATATGACATGATTGCCTTGTACAACTCCAGGGCATAAAAAGCTGTTTTTAACTGACGTCATGAAAGAAATGGAGAAAAAACAACTTTCATTCGGCCTTCAAACTACAGCTTTTCAGTGTAACATCAAACATTTACAAAAATAGATCAGGAAAAGGAAACAATAATTTGAACATAGCAATACATTTTTTTTTAAAGTTACATGGGTTGTGTCCTCATTCACTCATACTCACTATCCAGTGAGTTAGAGGACTATTAGAGGATAGTGTGAGCTAATTGGCACAAAGAAAAAACACTTTGGGACACTACTTAGGTCATTCTTTTCTGTGCCGTTCATTACACTGCTGTTGGACACTTAAAATGTGTCAGATCAACGGCAACTTGTGGACCTTCCATTTTAATACCAGCATATTTTTGTAATAAATAGATAATAAGCACATTTTTTGTGATTTAAGTTCCCCTGGTGCCATGTGGCTTTTATTGTGAAAGGTAAGAATGAAAGGAGCAGTTTACTTCACAATAAGAGCATTTTACCAAATTAATAAATAAATACAAAGTAATTAGTGACAGTCTGTGTTGCGATGCTCTACTCACGTTAAATATTTAATATTGTTTACAGATCTCAGGGAATACTACTGCATATGGTAAAACAAAAATAATAATGTATTTAACTCTAGAGAGAGCTGAGTTAAAGCTGATGAAGTGATGTCGTATATAAATGGTGTAATAATTCACACTTAACATTCAGACAGCACTTTGACAAACTCACTAGTAGTGAGAGATTTTGGACACGGCCATCCTCACTTTTCAGATCAAGTCAGTGACTAAATTTACTAAAACCCTCCGTTACTCAAAGATCATTTTAAAGGAGACAAGAGGATTGTGTGTGTGTGTGTGTGTGTGTGTGTGTGTACATCCACTCATGCATGTCCGCTGTTGTGACAGAGAGACATGACGGATCCCTCTTACATCAGTAGGAGGCCACCCGGCGCCAGATGACATGCACACACACACACACACACACACACACACACACACACACACACGCTCGCAGCATCAACGTTGACGGATGGACCGGTTGCCTCTCTCATCGCTCACCCGCACAGACAGAAGAGAGGCATGGAGGGAAAAGGAGGGGCCAAGATATAACAAGAGAAAGAGGAGGAGGGGGGGGGGGGGGGGGGGTGAGACAACATGAGAGGTGAGGAGAGGGAGACAGGATTATTCTCCAGTAATGACACACACCATCATCTCATTTCCATCCGCTGACACCTAAAGACATTATTCAGCCCCGTTTGTAGGCTGCACTCACCCGCTGAGCCTCCCGTGCGCTCGGCGAGGGAATTGATTCAAGGTAGGACCTCTGTGAAAAGTCAATAGGCTTTCGTCCAGAAAAAGAAACAAACCTGGATTAGGCTTTGATTGGACGCACGGCGCAGCGACACAAACCGAGCGTGAAGAACTGAAAACGACTTACAAGCGACCGCAGGTTAATCCGGGGGCTTTAAGTGGCGTCCCAGAGGGCCGGCGCTCTACGTGAGTGGGCCGCTGTGTCGACTCATGTGTGTTTGTACTGTACATGACGAGGGGGGATAAATGATACGGGTTACACTTTTACAGCCTTCAGTAAATGATGTTTGTGGCTACATGTGTCAGCAGACACAGCTGATCAATACTGGCTCTCCCGTCGCCGTTGCCCCGGCAGCCAACGCAAACAGGGAGGATGGATGGCCGCCGTCAAGCACAATGGGCCTTTGTAGGCCGGTGCCAATATTTATGATGGATCGGACAGATGGATGTTTAGGCTGATAACCGTCAAATTCTGCAGAGGTTGGACAATGTTTAATTACAAGTCCTGAGTCAAGTCCCAATCTAGGAGCCCACAGTCCAGACAGGCAGTGGTCCTTGCACCTTGATACGGTCCCTTATTGTAGTCTTATGATTCAACAGTTTTACGACAGACAGTTTTTCACTTGCAAAATTATCTTTTAAAACATCTAGGTATGGGAGGATATAGGATTTTATTGTGGATCAATGTGGTGAATTTCCATCATCAGTATAATCCTAAATATCGTCAAGAGTGACTTGAAAAAACTGTCTAGCTCAGTTTCATGGTAGAGAGGTGAAAAATAGAGTATGATTTAAACAATATAGGGAAGAAAATACATTTTTAGCAAAATGTATCCTTTATGTATGCAGGGAGGCCTTATGATTCATGACTAGCGGATTTAAGATTTAATTTCCCCTAAAAGAATGTTCACAAAAAATTGTGAAACAGTCAAATTTGTGTTTCTTGACGAAATGCAAAGTGATTCCAGGATGTGCCATTTTAAGAGTTTTAAGCATATTTGAATATGCATCTGTGTATCTATAACACAATCAAAAATATTTGTCTCTTAACACAATATAAAGTGATATCACTCTGATTAAGTGGCATTTTAAAAAATGCATATGTATTATCGGGATAATATCGTAAATAGCAATTATCTTGGCCAGGATAATGCAAATGTTCATATCACACCATGTGATGATGATAAGAAGAATGGGAGGGTGCAAGGTCACAGTGACCTTGACATTTGAACACCAAAATCTAATCAGTCCGTCCTCGAGTCCAGGTGGAGGTTTGTGTCAAACTCTAAGAATTTCCCTCTAGTTTTTCTTGAGCAATCACTGAAAACAGACTGCCTGCGGCCACCGGGTGTGGAGGCATGAAAACGTTCATGAGTTCATGAAATATGGTTGAAATGGTTAACGAGGTCCAGGTCAACCAACTGCAGCTGTAAACTTGGGCGACCCGATGACTGAGCGGTCTTTGGAGGCTGACCATGGCATTGTCGCATTCAGGCACTTTTGTTGGTGGCCAAAGTTTGACAACATTACATTTTTCTCCAATATGGTCAACGCGATTAATAGTCATTAGTTATTTCATTAAGTCACATCTTTAAGACACTTTTAAATGCAAGTTCTGAGTTCTCAGATTTTAATCCTGAGTGTTTATGCTTCAGATATAAGTCAGATACATGTATGTGTGTCTCTGTGTCTTATGTCAGATTCCCACTCATGTCATATGTACACATCTGTGCAAGCAGTTGTATGTATCTGTTGCATGGGGATGGAAGTCGTGTCATGATCAAGTTTGCTCCAAGACTCCAAGTCAGTCTAGTGTCTGACGAGTCTGTCAGATCACATCTTCAGCCTCCCCGTCTCCGTCGCCTCCCTCCTGTCTCTTCATTTCACAATCCAATAAAAGAGAAACTGTCATTTAAATATCCTGCGGGGAAAGTTTCTTTGTGAGGGATGGCTGCGGTTGTAAAGATATATTGGATTCATCGTTAATTGAGAGCTGTTTTCTTTCATCCACTTGATTCCGTATATGTTTTTATGGTCTGAAGGCAGAAGTAGTTTGCGAAACGATGCCAGAAAAACAGTTTAAAGAAGAGAGAAATTTAATTTGTTTTCTTGCACGGCTCACATTGTTACACAGAAATAGAACAGTTAGGACAAAAAAACAGGTGTCCTGGGAATCCTCCCAGACCTGGATCAGTACTTGGTGGTGTCCCAAAGGTACTCAGTTGGTACCTAACAGCAGTCAGGCTACCGTTGGCTATGACATGAAGGTCTGTGTGACCCTCTAAGGATTTGCATCCCCAGACAATCACTGACCCAGTGCTCCTCCTGGTCTTCCTCCACAAAGGAGCAGGTACCAGTCCTGGTGCTGGGTTGATGCCCAGGCTCTTGAGACTGTGCTGACGGACACAGCAAAACCTTCTTGAGACCGCAGATATGGATGTGCCCTCCTTGAGGATCTGGACTACCTGTGAACCTGATGGGGCTACAGGTACCGCCTCATGCTACGAGTAGTGAGAAGGACGCGAGCAGAACCCAGAACTAGAGAAGAACGAGTCAGGAGGGAGAAGGAAAGAGCAGCGGTCTGTGACCTCCACATCAGAACCATCCCTTTCTGGGGGGTCTTTGTCTTGCTGTCGCCTACATTGCACCTGTTGTCACTTTCATTTGCACCGAAGCAGCTGAAACTGATTCACAATGACTTGTGTTTCCTAGTGGACACATTGATCTCCCTGAAGTTTAACTGGCTTGGTGTTTTAGTGATGATTAAGTGTTCCCTTCATTTTCTTGATTAGTGTATACATAAAAAGCACCGAGGACCAAAAAACAAAACAAAAAGTCTATATACAAGTCAAGTGTAAGTTGTAAACAATAGTGCAAATACATGAATACTGAATGGTTTGTTTATGATGCAATTGTATGAAAGCTTTCACTGAAACAATGCTACATAGATGTGAGAGTGGGTGTGAGTGTTTCTGTGTGTTTAATCGTTGTTTAATGAAAAAAGTAAAGGAAGCAAGAGGAAATGGGACGTTTTGGTCCCAGTAGATGTAATGATGAAATATTTACCTGCAGATGCAACTCTTGCTAGAAGGATAAGAATCAGCACTTAAAGCACACAGAGCAAGGTTAGCCTCACAAAAAGCTTGTTTACCAGCAACGCTGATTATTATCTGAACAAATGAGCAGGAAAAAAAAACTTTAAATGAGGACAAACAACTGAGGAAGAATCACAGGAGCATGCAAAAATAATTGTCTAAAGATAGGAGTAATTATCATTAATTAATGTATGCACAACATGTAGCTAGGCTGGTGTTATCAGTATCATCACTCAGCATTAAGGGGAGAAAACTCAGAAGCGGTCCGAAATCAAGACTTCCATTTCTGAGCCAGCGTAGTATTCTCGGGTGGATAACGGAGCCGGCGCAAGTGTTAAGAAAAAAACACTGACATCTACAACCATTAAGTGAAAAGTGGAAAACAACCTCTGTCATTCAGACTCTGTCAAGTCCAAAAGGAGCAGCAAACAGCCTGTTTGCTGGAGTTTGAAAAGCAACATTTTTCTGGTTGACTTGCAGCACAACTTGAAAGCGGCGCCTTCAGGAAGCTTTCACAGACAAAGGATGCTTCACCCTGAAGAAGGGGGGGGGGGGGGGGGGGTCTGTCAGCTGTGTGTGAGTCTGCTACATGCAACAAAAGTGACAAGAAGGCCCGACTATTGTCGATCCTATCAAGCTAATCTGAAAGCTTTGCTGACTCAGCATATTACAGGTTTATCTATCAGGTGTTTTTATTAGGTATATCATCACGATACTTGAGTCACGATATGATGTCTTTAGAGATTTTGCTCTTCTGATGGATTTGAGCTCGTTGGTCTCATGAACCTCCCAAATTTGCAAACAAAATGCTGTCAAAACATTCATCCATAATTTCCCACGCAGCCTCCATCATTTTAACAACCATAAAACAGGCAGGAAAGGGGTGAAAAGGAAAAACAAACGACCCAGAATTACTGAGATCCCGATCAGCACAGGACTAGGATTACCAGATGACTGCTGTGTTTCCCGAAATATAGTATGTCATTTGCATTATCTTTTTACTTTACAAATTACAGACATGACCGATTCACACCGGATTAACATCAGACGTCCAACGCAATTACTACAATATAGGGCGAATAGGGCTTAAGTGTGTGACGACATGACTACATCCACTTCTTGTGTCTATGAGTGAAACTCAAGCTTAATTAAATAAGTCACGATATTCTTTTCACTTTTAAACCCAGGATATCATAAAGATACACACTATTTCTTGCTTGAAAAGTAAGGCAAGCTTTGTTCCAAATTCGACTTATAAAAATGGCACATCCCTCCTCGGGGAGCGGTGCTTTTTGAACGGGCTGACAGTTCTCCCAGCGCACCGTGAATCAAACGGACCTCACAACAACCCAAACTGCTGGCTTTCAAGGTCTTTTCTCCGTCTTAGTTCCACCTCTTGGCCTCCCACTGCTCTCGTGAACCCTCACAAGTGTCTATGAGTCGCTGACCGACAGAGGAGAGAACAGCGTTTTAGCAGCTCGGACGGAGAGGGGTCCTCGTCTGTGCCAACATTCTGGCATTTACAGGGACGCCCTGAGGAGTGCTGGAGCAAGACCAGACCCGATGTTCTCAGAGCATCCAGAAATCATACACACACATGCACTTAATGGCATCTCACACACACACACACACACACACAAGAAAGGCAAAAAAACAATCCATAACCATGTATGTAAATACACACACCTGACTGCACAAAAGGGCAAATAAATGAGACATGTTTGCATGAAACAACCCTTTGACATGAACACACGCAGACAAATGAGAGCAGGCGTGCAGGTGCCGTACACACACACAAACACACACACACACACACACACACACGTGGTAATGCGAACAGCTGGAGAGGGTGCAGGCGGGTGCACAAGAGGGAAGAAGCAGAGCGGGAGGGAGGGATGTCCTCTGCTTCTCACCTTGACTGCCAGACCCTCACTGTGCGTTTGGGGATTTTCCAAAGGGAACCAGAGATAACCTCCTTTACCTGTACACTGCATTTTTGATCTCTCCTTCTCTACTCTTTCCCCGTCTTCCCTTCCTCTCTCTATATCTCTCTTTCCATCCACCCCCTCTTTCTGTCAGCGTCCTCTGTCTTCCTTCTATCCTTCACATTTCTTCCCATCTCCTTCCCCAAGGCCACGTGTGTCTGCATGCTTGTGCTGCCACATCAGGGGAGGACGGTATGTCTGAGTGTGTGTGTGTGTGTGTGTGTGTGTGTGTGTGTGTGTGTGTGTGGGAGAATGGTCAAACAGAGTGCAAAAGAGGGAGGGAAAGAGAAAGGAAAGAAAGCAGAGGAAAGGAAACAAGAGTGCTGACTCAAAGAAAAAGAGACAAGCGGTTTCTGATTCGATGGGCGGGTGAGGAAGGTCAGAGGAGATGAGTTGGAGGCAGGAGGCGGTGTGAATGTGTGTGTGTGTGTGTGTGTGTGTGTGTGTGTGTGTAGGCAGCTCAGTGTGTTCACACCCAATGTGAAGCCAATTTTTGTCTTGCGTTACTCGTACGAGGATCATTTGGGTTTATTGCCGTTGCAGGCGCTAGACGTGCCAAAGAGGAGGTGACGCTTACCTTGATGTTGACAATGACACCAATAAGGTTTCATCCATCATGGCCGACATAACCGCTATTACTGCTTTGTAAATGTTGTGAAGTCCCTGATACACCAGGAAATCAAACGGCATCCTGTTCATGAGTTCATGACATCATCCATGTTATGGAAATATGTGTAAGTCGAAGCAAGGAGACCTCTGGGTATAGTAGATGTCTTATGCAGAAATATTTATTTGATGCCCGATGGCCATCGTGAGAATCAAGGTTTGAGCAGCACAACAGCTACGAACTCAACAGTGCATTGCCTCCTGTCTGCTGGTTTACTACAGCGGTGTGAACCCAAAGTAAACACATTTTCTATGATTTGATTGCAATAAGCGGATAAAATGGGTGCTTAAAGGATATTGATTTGTAGAAATCCAGACGTCATGCTTTGTGAGGTCTGTCTGCAAGACGACAAGCAACCGACTTATAAAATGTTTGTTTTCTGAGTGAAGTCTGGATTGATGGGTGCTAGGCTATGCTAACATGGTAGCTGCTAAACCAACACTTAAAATAATGTAATCCAGACGTAAATACAGGAGCGACCTTGTTGTCTAAACCACACACTGTCTCTGGTTTACACACAGACATTCATACACAGTTGTGTTGAGTGCAGTCCTAGCGTAGAGCTCTGTGTGACTGCTACAGCATGTTTCCCTTCATTTCTGATTCAGCAACGTCATGAAGACAGGAGGAGAATCTCAAAGCTGACACTTTGTCAGTTTTTCACAACAAATGGAAACTGAAGTTCACCAAGCCAGTTACTTTCATCCAAAATGGTCACACACACCATACGGGACAATTTAAGACATTCTTATTTTTTGGGAAGGTGGTGGAGACCAGAAAAGAACTAAAAGGAGTGACAATTGGGCACAGGTGGGATGACCACGACTACAAAGAGCGTGTTTTGGGAGTGTCTGTTTTCATAAGTTACAGAGAAGTTAACTTCTCCAAGTATATGACCTACTCTTCACAAGAGCTCTGCAGGAAAACCAGTGAACTGAATATATTGAAGCGACAATCCCCCCCCACACACACACACACTGCCTCTCTGCCAGTCTCCACAGAGAAAGTAACCGCTGTTAGAGAACAGTGGGATGATGGATGTGGTAACACTCTGTATCACCAAAGACCATCTCTTCCCAATAACTGGCTTTGTAAGACAGGGCAGCGAAATGGCACAGCATGAATTACATAAAGGAAATAATTAACAGTAAAACCTGGATCTTTTCTACACATTCCATGTTTGATACACTCGGAATGACCATATAAAAGCTTTCCCTGTCTCTGTCCTGTGTGTGTGTTTATGGATTGTTAATCCTGATCAGAATGCAGAACGGGGCTCGAGCATCTCAGCCCACCAGGAAAGTCATAACTCTTGTCAAACTGCAGCAGGGCCACTGTGTTGGCTCTGGACATAGCTGCGGCATTTTAACGTGGATATGAAATCCTATCTCATGTCAACTCCTGCTCCACTTCTTCATCCTTTGCGATGCCCCACATCTTCCTCTACCCACTCCCCCCGTCCTTTCTTTCTCATCTCTTCCTCATAACTCCCTTCCCACATCCCCATGGCCCTACCCTCGCTCCCCCCATTTCCCATCTCTGAAGTTACTCGTGTGAGCAGAGGTGTTCCCTATTTAGCGGCCGGTGCCTCTCTAAAGGAGTCCCCAGGGAAGAGCTGGGAAGAAGCCACAAACAATGCAGGAGGGAGTCAGACAGGCAAAATAAGACATAAGTGAGAATTAATAGATCAATAATTGGAAGAGGAAGGTGCTGTGGGAAATATTTGGTCTGAGAAGCTAGCAAGTACTCGTAGCCTAGATGCTACAGCCAGCTGGGACATGCAAGCACTATTCAGTCACATTTTTTTGGGCTTCCTCATGTTTTTTCCGCACTCCCCCCCGACATGCTGTTTTTGGGACTGTTGTGGAAAAATGAATCTGCCCAATAAAGATCAACAACCAGGATCTGCTTTTTCTCCGAGGTTTATTTCACTAAGTATTCTCATCTGCAGAGGAGGGACTGGTCACCCCTGCCTTCTGATGCAAAGGTCCAGAATCAGCAGGAACGACCCTGAGTCTAACAACAATCTCCCTTTTAAGGAGGAGGAACCAAAGGACGGATCATGTCCTATCTTACAAAGACCAGATGTACAGGCAAGGTCAAGATTTACAGAACACAGGCGTCATAGTCCTGAAATTATCTTATGTCAATGTGGCACTCATGTTCATATCATCTACAAACAGGCATTCATTCTCGTCATAGCATAACAGTCAGATGAGGAGATGCGGATCGAGTCAGCCTGACAAATATTCTGATTATAAAGTACAAACATCCAAAATTCCCATTACAGGACTGTACATCAATTCCTCTAATAAGAGAAGAGGTTATTAAAAGGGACAGAAACAGGCTTGTTAACAGTTTGCACATTAACTGCTGGTAAAGTGAAAATAAGGTCACACAGTTTCTTCAAAAGGCATATTTGTCCCATCAACTCCTGTCTCATAACTATCTGCATAAACCATTCCTCCTTAATAGAGGAGGCTTCAATAGCAATGGGGAGTGCAACACAGATAATAACCAACAACACCAAGCGTTACTATCCTCAATTTTGAGCTCTCCGTTTCCACAAAGGTCAGCAGCATCAAGAAGGCATGCTATTGGTCAAATGCACACATTTGTGGCTTAAAAGTAATCATGGTGAAAGATGCTGACAGTCCTCCCAAAAACCACAGCCTCAGTAGTTTCAATAAGTGCCCCAAACAACATCCATACTCTAAAGTGATAAAGCTCCTTATCAGCCATAATATTCATGATACAGGCAAAAAAGGAAATAAGTAGTAAGTATGTTGCGGTATGGATGAGTCATCTAAGCATCTCACGTTTGTTTTAAAGTATGACCATCTTCGTTCCCAAACATTAACTAAGGGTTTAATCCATACCCTGTACATAAGAAGTGAACGCAGTCATAGTGACGTCACCTATTGGTTGGTGGACTACTGTTTGGAAGTCTCAAGTTCGGCATTTTGGCCTTCGCCATATTGGATTTTATCCGTCACCATCCTTACATTTTTGCAACCAGTGAAAGGAAGTGACCATATTCGGACTGTGGAGGAGCGACGGGTGGATCTGAATAACACAATTTGTACGCTGGCACCCTGACGTTACTATTATATTGTGAATCAAGATTATTTTGGCCAGGATAATCATGACATTACATTTTCATTCCTTCCCATGCCGACTTTGGATGCATTCGCTGCGGCTGCATTTGTCTCTTCCCTGAATTGACCCGAGAAAAGAGGGAAAATGGGTTGATTTTATTTCTGCCTCCCCTCCAGCTCACCAATGATTCTCAGTAAGTGGAGATTTGTTTGTTTATCCTCTGAGAGCAGATCCACAATGTCATCCAGCAGTGTAAAGTTTTACTTTGCCCAACTTTCCCCTGTTAACTGCGTAGAGTGTGGCCAGACTTGGTCCCGGGTATCGGAGTCCGGCCCAATTATGTCTGCCTGCCTCTGTCAGATTGTTTATACCTGGCCACACATGTGTTTGTGGGGATGTGGCGGATGGCTGAATTGCACAAGGGAGCGTATGTGTGTGTTCAGGTTCATTTTTTGTGTGTGTGACTTTGGCCAAATCTCAAAAACAACCGTGGTGACCCCGCCACCGCCCACCCCCACCATCCACACATCCTTCCCCCCTCCCTAGCACTGCCATCTCCACCCTCTACCCAGGAGGCTTTTCCAGAGCACACTGCTAAATAAAGTGGGCCAGGTCCGTTGCTGAGCACTATTTTTAACAGAAAGCAATTTTCAGGAGGTGCCCACAGGTAAGCAGGTCCCAGCGCCTCAGACAATGGAGCTATGACAAGGAGTTTCCCCCCGCCATTAACCTCAGCTGAGCTATACTCCCAAGTGCCACGGGGCTTCAGCATTGCACAGCTACTGCATAGACCTGGTCCTTGTCCCCGTGTGAATATCAATATCTATCTTTGCCGGACTCCCTGGAGATAAAAATGGATACATGACGGGTGACCACAAATGATTGTTATTTGCTCTTGGCAAGAGAGGGAGAGGGAGGGGAGTGAGACGGATGTAGGGTGACCAGATGATTAAAGGTACTGCAGAGGTGAATGATGAAGTGGAGAGTACTGTTGGGGATGTGTAAAGACAGATGAATACACACAGCCCATCTGGCGTCTTACAGCTGGACTATCCAGCTGCACTAAACCACTTTCTGTTTGTGCATGTTATTGCCAG
Source organism: Eutrigla gurnardus (assembly GCF_963514095.1). Classification (NCBI taxonomy): domain Eukaryota; kingdom Metazoa; phylum Chordata; class Actinopteri; order Perciformes; family Triglidae; genus Eutrigla; species Eutrigla gurnardus. Next base: position 15,618,378 of record NC_139934.1, read on the forward strand.
AGTCAGGTTACAGTTATTACTAGGGTTGTCCCGATCACGTTTTTTTGCTCCCGATCCGATCCCGATCGTTTGAGTTTGAGTATCTGCCGATCCCGATATTTCCCGATCCGATCACTTTTCAGCATTTTTGGGGGCCGATACCGATCACCAATCACAGAATGGATGGGAGAATAATAATAATAATAATAGAGCCGTTTTATGACTGAACATACTGTCGATGACTGTGTAGGACACAGCAGGATTCTGGGTCGGGCTTGGGCTTCAGACTCGCGGTGTGAGCGGACCGGAGCGGAACCGGAACGGTACTTCGCTCCGCTCTTTGCAAAATCCGCTGCCCGCTCGTGGCCACTTGCTCGTTCAGCTACGCTCGTTTTGACTACAAACATGTGCGCACACCGGAGCGGAACGGGACGGGAACCGGAGCGTACTTTAATAATAAAAATGCCGCTGTGCTTCCACTGCCCGCTCGCTCAGCTCCACTCGGGTGGCTGAAATTAAGCTGACGAACGGCTGACGTTCTCGCATGTGATGTTGATACTTCACCTGCGCGGCTCGCGAAGTTGCGCACGTTGTATTTTGGAACAATCCCAGCGAACAGCGGTCTGATCAACAGACATGGGACGAGCCGACTGTGCGCACGAGGGTGGCTGATAAAAGCCCACCACACGTCACTAGCGTTGTTTACACTGGAACTTTGACAGGCCACCGGCCACGAAATTCCCATCCTGCGTCAGGCGCAGATAAACAGTCTCGGGTAATAAAAATATATAAATATGCGATCGGCTTTTCTGATCGGCACTTTGACCGATCGCCGATCAACCTGTTTGAGGCCATATCGGCCGATAACGATCGGCGGCCGATCGATCGGAGCATCCCTAGTTATTACTGATTATTATTATGATCACTGAACTTGTGTATGCATGCAGGTCACTCAGGAGGACTGTATGGGAGAAAGGACTGTCCTCTCTCATAGCTGTCCCAAGTCAAGTCACCTTTAAAGGTAGAGTTCGGATTTTTGTAGGGTCACAACAGGTACTTATTCATAGTCAGCATATCACCTACAGTCTATGGTGATTGGCAGCATAGACTGTTAACAACGTTAGCTTCATAATTCTAGGTCAACCTTACGTCATCACAGTAGCTAACTGCATTGGTAGCGTGGTTGCAATGTTAGCGACGCAATTGTAGCCCCGCCCCCTAAAGCATCCCCTGCTTTCTGGTCTGTTTAATGTACTAAATGAAACATCATACTGGATTGAAGAAGACTTGCAACTAGAGATTGAGAGCATAAACTGATGTTTACAATGTTTCTTTTTGCAACCAGATGAGTCACACCTTATGATCAGTAGAGATAATGCAAATTCAAGGCACTTCAGCATTGGCTTTACTTATCAGAACCAGAGGTTGCCGCCTGGTTGGCATATTCCCATTTTGGAGAAACTGACAGGAGTGGAAGCATGGGAGCAAAAGCAATGTACTGCTGTGTATGGAGGCAGCAATAATATATTAACAACAATCAAAATGTACATGGTACTTAACAGGGAGAAAATTGAAAGAATGAATGAATAAGCAAGGAATTGAAAAACAATACAACAAGCTAAACTCATTTAGTGTTGAAAAATATATGTTTTCTGATAAAAGTATGTTTGGAGACTTCAAAGAAGACACTGACTCAGACAGCTTTATTTCCTTGGACAGGTCGTTCCAAGCTCTTAGATTTCATCCTTGGCTCTGGAACAGCCAGTAGTCCACTGCTCAGAGTCTCAGATAACGCACCCGTTCATAAGGGACTAAGAGGTCTAAAATGTCGTCTGTAAAGAAACTGGTGTGATGTGTTGGAACTTCTTGGAGCAGCTAGTCAACACAATAACTATAAATACACCCACTTAAAAATTCCATAACCATGATTAAAAAGCTCCGTAAAAGTCACTCTCCAGGAGCTCCAGGGGAGAGCAGGAACGTCAGCACCGCCTATAGCCTGAATGGAATGATTCTGTGTTTTGCTGACGATTTGACTATGAGATTGGCTGTCGAATCACGCTCCTTTGATTAAATCGTCCACTATTCAGGGTCACCCCCAATAATTGTTACCATGCACCATGGTCATGGGATGACCTCCAAAAAGCTCTAAAACTAAAAACATTCATATCTATTAACGGTTTTAAGTGTATCATACGGAATGCAGTGAGGGAGGAATGCCATTTTACTTGAGAGGCCATTGTGCTTGAATAGCTTTCACTCTGTTTTATTGTTCATTTGTATATCATGTAGGTGTTTTATAGAGCTTATTTTGTATGGCTGCTACCTTGGCCAGGTCTCCCTTGAGAGAACTGGCACTAGTTTGGCCCCGCCCACAAAATCCGCCATCGCCGTTTACACAAATAAGGTCGTAGCGACTAACGGAAAGTGAGAAGATGAAGGAATGCTGAAATGAAGAGTGGGAAGGATAAAAATGTGAGAGGGGAGAGGTGGCAGAGAGAAAGGCAGATTTCAGGAAGAGGAGGTGGAGGACGAAGGGAGACGGGGGGGAAGGAGAACAGAGAGCTGGAGGACAGAGCTCGGACAAGGACAGCAAATAAAGGACACTTCAACACAGGGATATTCTGAATGAAAGTGGTTTGTGGGGTGACAAAAAGCAAGGGGGGAGGAAAGTGGTGCTGGTGGAGAGGAGAGGAGAAAACAAACCACAAGAGAGGCAAATGGACACAAATGACCAGACAGGGAGCAAGACAGACTGACAGACGAGCTGGACAAGTGAAAGAAATGGGACGAGCATGGCAGCGTGTTGCTCCCAGCGGAGACGTTTTGCTCGCTATGAGTCCGGGTCTGTCAGGCCACCCTTCTATTCCCCTACCCATCCCAGCATGCATTGCTCCTTTTCTCTCCTTGTCTCTTTTCCATTGTCCTCCTCTTGAGACAGCGACTACCATCAGGCCTGTTTCTTATTACTAGTGGTGAGATCCAGCTTGACCTGTCAATCACAGTGTCCTCCTAACCCCTAACTGTCACACATGGCACATTTACATGATGTGTATGAATAGATAAAAGAATGTCTCATCAGGTGTCTCATTTCAAACTGAAGTCCATTCCCATCTGGCACATTTTAGTGCAAATGCTAAAAAGTTCTCCATTTCGTCTTATTCTCCCGAAACAAGACACTCACGTAAAGACGAAAGGCATTTAGCTCTCACTCCCTCTTTTATTTACCAACTCACAAATCCACAAAAAGAGTATGCCGTTAAAAACTTGTTATTTTTCTTCGCTGTAGATGACTTTGTTGTTTTCTTTCTCCATCTCTCCTGAGTGCTAAAAGAAAGCGCCTTGTGTTGCTCGGGCGATCCCCAAATGTCTCTCAGGGGTAAACGAGGATGTTTGGCTGCCGGCTTTATCACTGACGTTTGTGAATCAACACTAAACAGAGAGAAAAGTTCATCCCTCTTCAGTAAAGTAACTCTTGTTTATTTCCTCCCTTGTCCTGGCTGGAGCTGCTCTCACTGACACTGTGTTCAGGTTTAAGTGTGTTGTCTGGTCAAAGGAAGCCCAACAGGGGAGTTGGGGATTTACGAGCTTGCATGTGATCAATAATGCATGCTGTGTGTTTACAGGGGAAACACCACTGTGCAAACTAAAGTATGTAGATATTTACGTGCAAGTCTCCTAATTTTAGCGTGAGAATTTTTGGAAATATCTGTGGAAAAGCCTGTAAGCTTCAAACCTCTGCGTGCTAGAAGACATGCCTTAAACTTCCTCATGTCTTAGCTTCATGTGTTAGCTAACGGTAGCACTGATTCCCACTAGACATCACTCTTCTAAAAACTACATTTCTACTAATGGACCCTGGTTGATAAACTTGCTGTGTCATTGCACAAGAAACTAAATGTCTACAAGATCCAGCACTGTTGTTCTGTAGCTCCTCTGACCTTTGACCTCCAGACATGGCGCATCAGTGACCTTGAACAAGAATTGCTTATGTGACTCATTTTTGGGACTAAATTGTTTCTTCTCGAAGCCATGTTTATTGACTAATTTCTCATTTATCACACCAGATTGAACAACAAAAGAAAAGGTCAACGCATGATCAGGCACATTTCATATAAAATACTGTATGAGCAGCGTTTCAAGCTTTTTAGTTTGCTTGCGAGATAAACTGAGATCACCACAAATATTTGAAATCTTCATAAAAGGTGACATCATTCAATACGATTATGTGATTTGATGGAATTTCAGTGATCTTCGTGGAGAAAATGAATATAAATAAGAACAGTTCAACCGGAAACGATTAGAGATAACACAAAAAGAAAAGAACAACAAGGAGCTTTACATGAGAACTGATGAATAGAGATGAATAATGGGGCTTAAGAAGGCCAAGCTGTAAAACTACTTCCCTCTTTTTTTTTTCGGAACCGTTACTGGCTGGGTACTTCATTTTCAAATCCTTTAAATAAGTGTTGTAATTATCTGCGCGTGTGTGTGTGGATGCAGAAAGGAACGCGTCTGCCACAGAAGCCCATGAAAGATTAATGCTGAGTAGCCACTGGAACGCTGCCGCAGCCAAGGTGAGCCTTTGTTATTGCTACAGAAAGGTAGAGGAAACACCTTGGTTACATGTTCTTCTCTCCTGCAGGAGAATACTCCTTGATTTGAGCCTGAGAAAGCAAATGAGGTTGTAACGATCAGACTTCTCTACTAGAACTCACTTTCATACTGCTTTGCAATAAAACACCACCGTATTATGTTTTTTGAAATCAGCACCATCAGGAAAGCATCACAAATGAACATATTTGACATAGTGAAAGTATTTGCCCTTATAATGTAGTTTCCTTTTCTACAATTTCAACTCTTAGCAGTGAAAGCCTGATTAAACTTTAATATAGTCGGGTAGGTTATCACTAATGTATATTGCTTCAGATGGGAAAAACCACACCTTCCACACCCTGATTCCACGGGAATACGTGAAAAGATAACAGCCTCTCAACAGCAGTTTATGTGATAGTGGCGTATGTTATATTTCTGTATGGTCTTCAGTCAATAGTGGTGCACATACAGAGATAAACACTTTAGTATTAGTTACTTTGCTCCATCTGAATCTGCAGTGGGAGGAGCCTGAATGCTGTGGGGAGAAGGACTCGCCCTCCAGTCTGTTTTTGTTTGGTTCCACTAATCAACACTTTTGGGTGATGCCGTCGTTAATTAAATGTTTGAAGCAGGCGACAACCTCCGGTTCTGAAAAGAGAAGCCCCTATTTGAAATGCCTTAAACTTGGATTCTCTCTACTGGCCATCAGGGGGCGACTCCTCTGGTTGCAGAAAGAAGTCCGACTGCACAGAAAATGGTCCTACTTCTCACTTGATGAATTATCTCAGTAAACATTGTAAACATGAGTTTATGGTCTCAATCTAGTTTCAACTGTCTCATTGTGATGCACAAAGCAAAAGGAGATGACCTAAAATGACACCAAAATGTTTTCAGAAATTCCTACATGTTCAGGTGAAGATATTACATTGCCGTTATTTCTTAGACTGCTAGTTGAATTCCCCTTCAGGGGGGATGATGCGGGGCCCTCGCTGCACATGCTAACGGTTGCATAACTCTGCACAGCCTCTCTCCGGACCCGGAGGGCAACGAGCACAAAACATGCCTTCCTCCTCTATTTCTGTTCTCTCTCTCTCTCTCTCTCTGGTGTGGCACAGAACAATAGCAGATGAGGTAGTTTGGTAGGTGTGCCCCCCCCCCCCCCATCTCAAAGGGATTTTCTCTCGTACATGTTCTCCTTCCCCCCTCTCCCTCTCGTTCCCCGTGGTTATTTCCCTCCGTGTAAATGGGTCACCTTTCTCTATCAGGAGAATGCCGGGGTAAGTATAACCTCTATATTCAGTTTGTGTGTGTGTGTGTGTGTGTGTGTGCATGCAAGGTTTTTACTGTCTAGGGGGGTTCTGAGCCCTGGAAAAGTCATGTGCAAGGACCATTTTCTGGGGCTCATTAGGGGGAACGTTTTGTTCTGGGTTGGGGTTACACTGGGGTTACAGTTCGGTTGGATCCTCTGACTACACTTCACTACTTTCCATGGTGGAAAAACAAGGGGAATTCTAGAGCCTGGAAATTAAAGGTGACTCTTGTCTTACGTTGTATGTGGGGGCAAGCAGGCTTCCATAGAGTCTTTAAAATAAAACACAATTTTACATGAATCATTTCACTTGTCTTTATTTGATTAAACATACAAGTAAAAAATGAATTATATTATATTACATATTTCAACTGGAGTGAGAAATTGATCTGACGCTGTCACGCCAATGTTGTTGAATCACAATGGTATCTCATATTTGTATTTGAGACCAGACGAAACTCTACGTGTATAAATGAATGTGTATAAAGCATAGACTGAAAAGTTGTTGTCGTCTTGCAGACAGACCTGTCAGAGCATGAATTCCCCACAGACTTACGTTTGGTTTGGTGTCAATTAGGCATAATAGCTGATGATGAAATGTTAATCGTAACAAAACTGAAGTCACTGAGGAATATCAACTCAGCTTTATACGGATCTCTTTTTATTAACTGTACATTAATCATAATTCATCCCTATTTCATTTTTGGTAAACATTGTTTGCACAGACCCCTCCCATCTTCATTTTATTTGCATTGGATTGTTTTCTACAGGTTTGTGTGCTTGAGGTGATCATTTATTTTTTGTTGTATTTTTCTATTTCGTTAACTTAATTTTTCTTTTTGTTTTGCTCTTTTAGTCGAGGCGACGTCCCTTTAATCACGAGTAAGGATTTAAAACTGGGGCTCACGGATAAACCTCCAGAACAAGAACTCCACTTGCCAACTACTGAAAGTCATGTTATGTGATTTCTGGACCAAGAAGGGCTTTGACGTCAAGACGTCTGTTACATCTCGCTGCGCTCTGTGCTCGGCCGAGTGAGAAGCTGCTGGAATGAAGGCCGAACATGAACTAGTGTGTAGAATGATGCTCACATACTGTGTAGATGTGTGTTCCAGGCTAATTTCCCGTTGTTCCACCTGATAGAAACCCCGTATCTCCCCGTGTCTCCCCGTCTCCGGCAGCATGCATGCAGGCAGCGTTAGGTGGACTTTGAAGTGAGAGCAGCGATGCACTTCAAACAAGATCTCACACACTTTGCCTGTGTGCCGAGAGGAGACAGGCTGGGAAAGAAGAGCTTTTCTCTGCATCCTGATACCGTGCACTCTGATCCACCCCCCGTCTCTCCGCTTCGTCTTCCACCACCTCTCCATTGTGCTCCTCATCTCTCTGCACATCAATGCCAAACAACTCTCTGGAAGCGCCGTGTGAGCTGTTTCACAAGTTCACTGTCACTCCCCATGTGATGCTGTATATTAATTGACTGAATTGCTAATTATACTACAGACAAGCTAAGTCCCGCCCCTTCCGGTGGACCTGTTGTTAAAATACAATTTGGCATTTTTTTGCAGTGCACTAACTAAACTATCTGTTAAGTTCCTCTGTGAATTATTACAACAAACTGCACATTAGCTGTGAATAAAGCCTGGGGACGATACACTATTTATAAATGGTGGTCTAGATTGTCTTGTGTTTGCTTGACACGACTATAAACTGTATGCAAAATGGAGCTTGGGGGAAAACAGGTGAGAGCCAGCAGTATCACACACTGCAAGATGGAGCACCTTAATCATCATTTTTGGGTGGATTATTGCACCTTTTTGTCACTGCAGAGATCAACAGTGTCGTGAGTTACAGCTCAAATACAAGAATGAATAATACCTGTGACTTACAAAGACAACATAAAGTTGCGTGAGGCTATCACACACATTCATCTCCTGTAGTGCTCACACAGGCCGATTTAAACGGCTTTGCCGTAACTCCAGACACATTTCTGTATTACTTCTGTATTGGCGTGGCAATTTCTCAACCAGGACTGAGTGTGCTAAAAATTCAAATCTTTCAAGGCTCACTGCGTTACTGTACTGTATGTGCTGACCGTACCGAAGTGTAGAGGTAGCCCTCGCTGTTCATGGCAACGTAGAGCCCTGTCTTGGTGCTCTGGATGGCCACTATCCTGAGCCCCACAGGAATCAAGTTGAACTGCACTGCAAAAAAACGACAAAAAAAAGGCAGAAAGAGGAGGAGTGAGTGTTAGGGCAATCATTCTCTCTCCTAAATGCTCACAGTGCTTCCTCATGGCATAAAAAGACAATTGCTTTCCAGCTGTCTCCTATTTCATCCTCCCTGTTGTACAGTATATCTGTCAGAGGGAATGGGAAGTGTGTGAAAGGAGAGAGGGAGAGGCAGGGAAGGATTAGGACAGGGAGATTTAGGAGGAATACAGTCTGGCAGAGGTCAGACAGAGCTGGGAGTGACTGTACGGAGAGAGAGAGAGAGAGAGAGAGAGAGAGAGAGAGAGAGAGAGAGAGAGAGAGAGAGAGATGGAGCATAGTTGAGAAGAGAGCTTTAAGAATTCAGTACATCAGAAAGTGACATCGCCTGAGTCTGCTTTGAATTCATTCGTGTCCCAACACAGTGAAAAACACTTTGTGATGCAGTTTGCTATGGAACCTTGAATTTCTTATGTGCATAGCTCTCCATATAAACTCACTTCAACCCGCCCGCTGAAGAAGAATAAGAAGAAACACACACTGTGTTTGAATCTGTCGTGTGAAGTGTTCGGTGTTTCTCCTTCCAACACGTTTCCGTTCTCGCCCGTGTGTTCATCCCTCTGAGACCTTTTGAGTGCGTGCCATCGAAAATAAGATATGAGTGATGCTGACAAAACGCCAGCTGCTCTGTGGTCACATTGTCATGGTGACCAAATGCTACCAGGGGTCCCTGAAGTGTTGGATCGGCAATGAAAAAACAGAAGACTGCTTCAGAATACTGAAGAACACATAAAAAGCTATAATTGCATTAATTAAAGGAATATTTCAATATTTTGGGAAATATCCTATATTCTTTGCCAAGAATTAGTGTGGGACCAATGTGCTGCAACTATTTAACTCCCTGTAATGCCATAACTTGTTCTTATTAAACTTCTGCTTGTTTGGGGATGAACCCTGTTTAATGTAAATGTCTTGTTATTAAAGATGATGTTCAAATAAACTTGTTGTACCTACTTTAATTGTTTATGGTTAGACAGGAGACAACCTCCTGTTCTAAAAAGTGAAACCGAAATGGAAGTGCCTTAAACTGGCGACTCCTCTCTGGCTGTATAGAAGTCCATGAGAAAATGGTCCTACTTCTCTCTTGATGTATTATCTCACAAACCTATGGGTTATGTCACAATGACTACATCCACTTCTTAAATACAAAGTATGTGGTATCTAAGCTTATTGACAGCTAGCTTAGCTTGCTGGCTTTGCAGAAGAAATCTATCTTTGCATCAAACACTGGGCAAGAAAGCAACCATATTTCCTAAAATGTTAAAACTATTTCTTGAATTCCTTGAAAGGGATCTTCAACAATTATGTTATTGTTGGGTCAAGCGTCAAATAATTACTGATTCTTGACATTCTTGACTTGGAAATAATAGTTTCATTAAAAAACCTTAAAGGGATAGTTCGGAATCTTGGACATAAGACCTATTTTCCAAGTCAGCCGGTGTGTTCGAGACGTCTGGAGACGTTTTCAAGACATTTCACTCAGTTCTTCTAGTTGCCGAGTTCGCTTGTGCTATGGCTAGCGCAAGTCAATGGTTCTAGTTAGACAGGCATTAAAAACAGTCTTGCCCACTCCACAGTGCACCCGAGGCAAATCAATTAAAACACTAGACAGTCGATGTACATATCTGTGTTGATAGAATAATATTTGAAACAAAACTAACCATGCATCGCATGAATCATCCATTTTTTGAGGAACTAGTTTCTCAGCAGCAGCGGAATTTTACTTTGCTCCGTCGGACTCAAAACTCTAAGACGCGCCGCCCGAAATACTGCCCGTAAATAGGCAATCGAACCGGGCCAAACTGTCGGCACTTATACCCCCAAGGCTGTCTGAAAAGCCCTCGGAGCTCACTCAAACACCGGGCAGCCCACGGCCACGCGAAGCCACAATTACGCACCGCGAACCCGGACCACTGCTCCGTCCGGAGAACCGTAAACCCTCGGACGCCTTGCGGGGATTCCCTCCGGTAAATAGACACATGAACACCGCCGAATAGTCGGGCCTCGTGCCCTCAGACCTGGGTGAAAAGCGCTTGGACCTCACGCAAACACCGGGCAGCCCACGGCCACGCGAACCCACAATTACGCACCGCGGACCCGGACCCCTGCTCCGTCCGTAGACCCGTAAACCCTCGGACGCATTGCGGGGGATTCCCTCCTGGCACCACCAGTCTCCGTTTGTTCGGTCCCGGTTCTCAGCTCCAGCGGGGGCTATCTCAGTCTCCACAGACGCTCGTTCACGTTCTGCCCTTTGAGCATCCCTCTCGCGCAATTCTTCCTCTGTATATTCAGGCTCGTACAGGTACGGTTGGGTTTGGGTGGAAAAAAAACTCCTCATCGGTGTCTTCAAAAGTTTCAGTATATTCTCCAAAAGTGGCCATTTCTATGAGATTGAAGAAACTAGCACTGCAGGCTACTCTGCGTCTGTAGCAATGACAGCAGGTAAACAAACTATTATAGAACCAGTAACTTATAAGTGCTAGGTGATATCACTCTGCCGCTGCCATAGCCTACTAGGAAGTATGACACGCTGCTGCTGCTGCTGCTGCTGAGACATAAATCCTTAAAAATGCAAGGTTGGTTTTATTTCAAACATTCTATCAACACAGATATGTACATCGATAGTCTGCCGTTACAATGGATTTGCCTCGGGTGCACTGTGGAGTGGGCAAGAGTGCTAGCCATAGCACAAGCACTCTACAGACGTCTACAGACGTCTCAAACACACCGGCTGACTTGGAAAATAGGTCTTATGTCCAAAATTCCGAACTATCCCTTTAACTCAAGGTCCCCTCACAAGCTTCTTCTGGAGCTTTCAACAACATTTTGTGATTCCGTCAAACTATTATATAAGTTGAGAATGATCTGCCAATGAAGCCCATGAATGCTTCAGAGAGCAGGTAAAGCTGTCTTGGCCTCAGCTTTTGATTACATTCTGGTCAGAAATACCCGAACCAGCCTCACTGTGATGCAGTCTGCAGCTTTGTTCTTTTCTTTGACAAATTACAAGACTGCCTCCCACGGTGACGTGGCGTGGTTGTCAAAATGACGGATCTCAGTCTCAGCAACATGTTCGAGATTCATGGAGCCATTACCTGCTATTAAACAAATCAATTTCAAATCAAAAGTTCTGCCAACATAATGGATGGAAGTGAAGTTATCAGATGGAGATAGAAAGTCAATGCTGGGCGTGATGACAAAACTGAACCAAAACCTTGGCAGAACCATTGAGTTTTGTGTTAACTTTCAAGCAACATTATTCAAGCAAAGCTTTCATTCTATGAAGGCAATGTGTGGGCTTAAATAGCATAAAGTTGTACATATTACTGTTGACCATTATGTCATCGTAGTCATAATTTCCTGTAATCAACACATGAAATAGAAAATGTTGTCCAATGCAACTTCAACTTTAACCACTTCAATGTAAATAACCCAAAACACAGAAGAAATAGTGTTGTGTGTCCAGTTTGAAGGGCGACATGTATGTAAGTAATGAAAATAGCAAGACCCCACCCCACATCTTCAGAGCCCTGCTGCTATTTGCTCGATCGATCGCTGCATCTCAAACAGTCGCTTTCACAAATGAACAAGGTGTCACCAAAGACCCCGGCGAGGATGACAAATAGAGCAGGGCACGAACACATCGACCCCCTCCTTCTTGCCCTCCTCTCTCCCTTCACGAACACATCGACTCCCTCCTTCTTGCCCTCCTCTCTCCCTTCACAAACACATCGACCCCCTCCTTCTTGCCCTCCTCTCTCCCTTCACGAACACATCAACTCCCTCCTTCTTGCCCTCCTCTCTCCCTTCACTCTTGTTTCTCCAGTCTCCCACACGGCACCCATGGCGTTGACGACCCCACATGACCTGCCGCAGTCCGGGACACGTACGGGGTTCTTGTCTTAACACGAGTCGGCTGGAAACCTTCCAAAGTCAGCTGGAGAAAATGCTTTCACTCAAGCCGTGAAAGTAACGTTAGCTTAATTAGCAACAGATATTTCAGAGTTAGTCCGCCCCCAGTGATTGTAAACAATATATTGTGTACGGATAGATAGCGTAGCAACAGTAACAGGGCTTTGTGACGGTCAATTACTTCCTAATACCCTCCCTCTCTCCATTGTCATTTGTTTCCTTCTCTCTCTCTCTCTCTCTCTCTCTCTGTCTCTCTCTCTCTTTCTCTCTCTCTTTCTCTCTCTCTCTCTCTCTGCATCCCTCCCAAGAGAGAGTTTTCTTCTTTTATCAAATGGATCACACAGCGTTCTGCCTGGATAATAGAGGCATCCCATCCCTCCATTGTAGGGCTGCAGCTTGGCCTGGGACAATAGGAAAATTCCCATATGATCATCTAAATATGCTAAAAATGACACTAAAACTGACACTAAAACTGGTGTTTTAGCAATGTATTTCTATTGTTTCTATTGTGTCACAGATGTATTAGAGTACATCCTTTTTTAGTGAAAAGCAATCAAATCAGCTTAAATAAGTTGATCATGAATCACAAGGTCTCCCTGCATAAATAAAGGATGAATGAATTAAAAATGAATTTGCATCCTGTATTTCTTTTTAATCAGGCCCCATTTTTCACTTGCCTAGCATGATAGCGAGCTAATCAGCTTTTTCATGATGATTGACTGTTAACCCCGAGCCAATAAGCAGGTGTACAGCTCGTTCTCACTCCCAGGTCAAACACCGCCGCTTTGTCACACTCCTTCACATACCGAGGCTTAGAGACCACAGAGCGAGCAGACAGGCCACAGCAGGATGAATCATGCCTTGGGCTGCTTTGATTCAAAATCCGGCGCCTTCCCGCAAGTTTGTGAGGTGTGGATGTGTTTATTTGTGATTCTTTAGAATGTTACCGTCGTGAAAACATTCTGAAAATATAGTTTTATTTTTCTGATTCATGGCTTTGTTCTTACAAACACCAGCCACCCTATTTATTTACTCTAGTGCACTTGACCAACTCTGCTCTCTCTCTCTCTCTCTCTCTCTCTCTCTCTCTCTCGCTGAGTCGGAGAAAAAGGAGGGGTGAATTCAAAATGCTGTGTTTACAAGCAGCACCTGACAATGTGAATCCACATGATCCCGTTAGCCTTTTATAGGGATACACTGACTTGTAGAAAAGAAAATTCTGCTAGCTGCTAGGCTAATTCATGCTGTAAATGCTATCGGGTTCAGTGCTCTGTCTTAGAGCTGCTATAAGAAAACCATATCTTCATAGATTACAACACACTGTGGAAGGATATGTTTTATTATGTACTCCGGTGGCTCATACAGAGATATATGACTGCTTGTATTCAATCTTCAAATAGCAGCCATATGCAGTGTTATAGAAAACTTAGGATGCCATACATGAAATGCACACATTCCTATCGTTGACGGGTGAATTGTAATTGTCTATTAATCATGAGGACAGTGAAGAATTATCGAAAATATTCCATTTGTCTTTTTTTAATGCATTTTGACATTGGGACTACAAAGCTTATTGAAAATGTTTGGCACACACAATTTGGAAACAATCTTACTTAGTCACCAATGGAATACATATCGTGCAATATTAATAATATCAGTGTAGCCTAATGTCTATCTGTGCTGTTCGGTACAGCGTCACTCTTTTTCTCATTTCCTTCATCCTTCTCTCTGTCCTTCCATTTGAATCGCTTTCTTCTCTGCAACTCACAGAGGAGGTCGCTGGATTAATCAGAAGTCTTCTGAGGGAGAGACAGGGGAGGGGGGAGGAAGGTGTTGCCAAATCAATCCCACAAGTCAATTTTAGGCTTGAGATCATCAACACAATAAATAAACAAGGAGAGAGTGGCGCTGGGAAGAAAGTGAGGAGGTGGGGAGGAGCGGCAGCAGGACACAAAGTCAAGCTGTGCAGAGGGCATCTGCAGGCCGGCACACTGGGCCGCTGCTGCTGCTGCTCTGCAGCGCTGCATTGTGTAGCCTAGTTGGTCCCTACTGGAATGAGAGCAGGATTATAGTCATCTGTGAGGAGTCAAACAGAGTTGAACTTCTGAACAGGCAGCGTCCTTCTTTTATTCTAATTCCTGTTGGAATGAAACTGACTGGATGAAAGCAGTGTGGTGCCACAAAGACTTGGAAAGTGGAATTTTCTTTGCCGAATAAGCAAAACAATATTCCTCAAGTCCTCAAGCTGAACTGAGTGAATAATCATCCACGATAGAAGATGTTTAGCATTTGAGGTCACCTTTACTGCACTGATGTCAGCAGTTCAAAACAGAGACGCTCACAAGTCACTTCTAGCAAGTCCAAGTCAAGTCTCTAGTCTTTGAGCTAGAATCCGGGTTTCAAGCCTTTGACCTCGAGCACAAGTCAAGTTTCAAGTCCTTGAACTAGAGTACAGTTCAAGTCTCAGGTCTTTGAGTTTGAAAACAAGTCCGGTTTCAAGCCTTTTACTTAGAGCACAAGTCATGTTTCAAGTCCTTGAATTAGAGTACAGGTCAAGTTTCAAGCCTCTGAACTAGAGCCCAAGTCAAGTCTCTGAAGTAGAGTACAAGTCAAGTATCAAGTCTTTGAGCTGGAGCCTAAGTCAAGTCTCAGATCTTTGACCTTGAATACAAGTCCAGTTTCAAGTCATTGACCTAGAGTTCAAGTCAAGACTCTGAATTGGAGTACGGTCAAGTCTAAAGTCTTTGAGATAGAATCGGGTTTTCAAGCCTTTGACCTCGAGCACAAGTCAAGTTTCAAGTCCTTGAACTAGAGTACAGGTCAAGTTTCAAGTCTCTGAATTATAGTACAAGTCAAGTATCAAGTCTTTGAGCTGGAGCCTAAGTCAAGTCTCAGATCTTTGACCTTGAATACAAGTCCAGTTTCAAGTCCTTGACCATAGTTCAAGTCATGATTCTGAATTAGAGTCCAAGTTGAGCCTAAGTCTTTGAAGTCGTGTCCAAGTCAAGCATGTATTGTATTATCGTCACTCCTTGATCTTTTAGTGCAGAGTGTCAGTATGAGTGTTGTCACGATAGTAGAATTTCTACCTTTGATACAGTACCTGGAAAAATACCGACATCTGTATCAAATATAATATACTCTCAAGATAATGTAGAAAGCAAACATTGAAGGCATTAACTCTTTTTTAAAAGGTAAATATAATAAGGGTAAGTTAATCTGGTGGGTTAAGAGATAATTTCATTTGCATTTGAAATCATTGTAGTGGTTGAATAGATATGAACAGTGAAATCAAAGCAAGCAACGAGACAGGAAAGCTCAGAGTCATCCGTGTTAAAAGAATTCTTCCGTAAACGAATAAATTCACCCAAGGAGGAGATCGGAGACATGAGTAAAGTCAACTTCTGACTTTAATCTTGTACAAGAGGAGCAGTTACAGTGCAACAACGTGTGAGGATGCTACAGAGGAAGTGCTCAAATCACTGTTGTGACTTGAGTCTTTTAAAGGCACAGGAGATAACGCGTCACTGACAGTTAACCTTCATGTAGAACTAGACATCATGACTACCAGGCCTCTGATAACATTTAGGTCAGCAATGGGGATACTAAAGTAATAAACAGTTCAACACATAAAGCTGTAACCTGAACTAAGAAAACTTTAAGACATGAGGTTATACAAAATTCTTATAACAATCCGGGTGCACTGTCACAGCAGTTCATTATGAGTCTATAATATGGCAATGACGACCCACACATTCTTATTAGTGAGAGGAGGCGGGGCTACGGGCGCTGCAGCTGTGTGTGCAGGTGTTTGTATCCGCTGGCTGTCGGGGAGAAGAGACAGCGAGCTGCTGGTGCTGCTGGATTGTCAACCAAATAACATGAATTGATCTGACTTCCCTGCACTTTGGAAAATTACACCTATTTTACCAAATTATACTAATGGGAAATAATGCAATATGCCAGCTAATAAAATCAAACAGTGACTTTTGACATTTACTTCAATTTAAAACCATTCAAAGCTCACCAAAGTGAAACATTTCAAGAATATTTAAGTTTTTAATACTATATTGCATACTATCAAAGAAATGTACTATATGGAAATATATTTAAAGAAAAACATATCGTAAGTATGTTTTCATAATAACACTTTAAAATAATTGTACTATAATACACTTCTATAAATATATTATAGGAAAATATACTACGTGAAAGTTATGTGTAATTACAAAATATAATTTTGGCATATTTTTTAAATATCGGCTCAAAATTATTATTGTAACATTGCACTGAAAGATGAATTAATTGGAGTACCCCAGAAGTATAATTTAGCATACTATCACCACAACAAGTATATATTAATGCTATAATCCTTATATATTAGCAAGATACATTTTTAATAAACTCGAAACACAGACAAAGCAAACTTTAATTTAATTAATGCGTTACCATCTCCATCCAGGCACAGCGCCTCCTCAACCCCACTGCCTCGTAGGACACAGCAGCGGACAGCTGGGGAGAGGAGAGCTACCAAGAAACCTCCCCAGCAAACAACTGTTCAACTAAAGAACAGGTTTGCTCCACTGCTGCAGGACCATGGATCCCCCTCTGACTGCCTGGATAACCCCCCACCACCACGCAGCAGGGTAAGACCTGCTAACTTAAAGCCACAGAGAAAGCTAACGACAGGGCCTGAAAATCTGATTGTGGGTGACTTTTCTGTAAAAGATATGAAAAGCAGTAATAACATCAAAGTACTCTGCTTTCCGAAGGATACGGTGTCTGATTTGGAAAAAAGAATCCTGGAAATTGTGGCTGCACACCCAACTGTGAAAAATATCATTCTGCACATTGGATTTAATGACATTGAAAAACAACAATCAACAGAGTTGAGAGAGGACTTCAACAAACTCTTTGAAACAGTCAGCTCTGTGAATGCTGAGGTTTTCATCAGTGGCCCTCTGCCCCCGAACGGGAGAGGAGCGGAGACATTCAGTAGACTGTTCTGGCTCAACAAATTGCTCTCAACTGCATCTCTTGCTCGCCCAATGCATTTTATTGACAATTTCCGCTTTTTCTGGGTCCGCAGGCATCTTTTTAAGACAAACGGACTTTGCCTAAATAAGCTAGGGGCAAAGCTATTCATCACCAACATGTCATACTGCCTGCGTCATCCATCTGTCGCCAAGGACAAGAGACGAGAGGAACCAACAAAGAGGGAAGACGAAACACAGATTATCAGAAACGTTGAAGTAGGACTGAATGTGGATCCCTCATTTTTAGTCAATGATTTTATTACCACTTCTAAACTTGATTTTATGTTTTTAACTGAAACATGGCTAGAACAAAATAACAGTGCAAGCATTCTGATTTAGACAGCACCCCCCAACTATAATTTTATTGATGTTTGTAGATCTGGGAAAAGAGGCGGAGGGGTTGCTGCTATATTTAAAAATACATTTCAGGGGAAACAGATGTCACTTGGTGTTTTTCCATCATTCGAATATCTTTGTGCTGTGTTGAAATGCTCTCCCAGAGTTCTCCTGTTAATTATTTACAGGCCACCTAAATATTCGTCAAATTTTTTCGATGATTTTACTGAATTATTGTCTAGCATCTCCACTGATTTTGACTGCCTAGTTATAACTGGTGACTTTAATTTTCATATTGATGATTTGAATGACAAGGGTGCAAAATAACTTTTTAATATTCTAGACACATTTGACCTTTCTCAACATGTGAAAGAGGCTACTCATTGTAAGGGACACACCCTGGACCTGATTATCACAAAAGGTCTCCATGTTTCTGATGTTTTTGTGACTGATCCTTCATTGTCTGATCACTTCTGTGTTTTCTTTAATATTTCTTTCATTCCTGACACACAAACAGAATCAAATAAGGTCAAAAAGCGGTACATCAATGAACATGCCAATGTACTCTTTAAAAATGCCATCTCCTCGTTACCACCTCTAAACCCATGTCATGCTGATGATCTTGTAAACATCTTTAATTCCAAAATTCTGAATGTCATAGATGTCATTGCACCTGCTACGGTTAAAACAATTTCTGGTAAGCAAAAGGCACCCTGGAGAAAAGCTGCTGTTGTGACAGCCCAGAGAAGAGAGTGCAGGAAGGCTGAACGAATCTGGCGGAGTACTAAACTTCATATTCACCATGACATCTATAAAGAGAGCCTTCGGGCCTACAATTTAGTCTTAAAAAGTGCGAGAGAAACATACTTCTCCAATATCATAAACACTAATAAGGCGAAAACCCTATTTGCAACTGTTGACAGACTGACCAACCCCCCAACACAAATACCAGCTAAACTCCACTCCACGCAGAAATGCAATGAGTTTGCATTCTTTTATACTAATAAAATTGAAGGCATCAGACGCGCCATCAATATCTCAAACAAAAAAGTTGGATCACCACCCTGTTCAGGCAAAAGTAACACAGCAATGATGGCAAGCTTTAATGCCATAGACTCTAAAACTCTAGTGGAAACGGTGACAAATCTAAAATCATCCACCTGCTGCCTTGATGCTTTACCTACCAACTTTTTTAAGAATGTTTTTGACTGCCTATCAATAGACGTATTGCAAATAGTTAATAACTCCATTCAATCAGGCAATTTCCCAAAGGCCTTCAAAACTGCAGTCATTAAACCTCTTCTAAAAAAGCGGAGCCTAGATGCCTCTATTATCAACAACTACAGACCAATTTCAAATCTACCCTTCATAAGTAAAATAATTGAGAAAGTTGTCCTCCAACAACTAAATCACTTCCTGGCTTCAACTGGCTGCCACAACAACTTCCAGTCAGGATTTCGACCTTTTCATAGCACCGAGACGGCCCTTATTAAAGTTGTAAATGACATCCGTCTTAACACAGACTCTGGCAAAACTTCAATATTAATGCTATTAGACCTCAGTGCTGCATTTGACACTGTCGACCACTCAATACTCTTGGACAGGTTGGAAAACTGGGTGGGGCTCTCAGGCACAGTCTTAAACTGGTTTAAGTCATATCTACAAGATAGGAACTATTTTGTTTCCATTGGCGACTTTGTATCAGAACCTACCAATGTAACGTGTGGGGTCCCCCAAGGTTCAATCTTGGGGCCAACTTTATTCAACATCTACATGCTCCCACTAGGACAAATCATGCAAAATAATAACATTGACCACCATTGCTATGCCGATGACACCCAAATCTATGTAGCACTATCACCAAACGACTATCGCCCCATAGATCTTCTGTGCCAGTGCATTGAGCAAGTCAAAGACTGGATGTGCCAAAACTTCCTACAACTAAATGAGGATAAAACTGAGATAATTGTTTTTGGTGCTAAAAAAGAGAGGTTTAAAGTAATTCAACACCTTCACTCTCTGTCCCTGAAAACCTCAAACAAAGCCAGAAATCTTGGGGTTATTATGGATTCTGATTTACATTTCGACAGTCACGTTAAATCAGTAACAAAATCAGCCTACTATCACCTAAAAAATGTAGCAAGACTTAGAGGGCTCATGTCAGCTCAAGACTTAGAAAAACTTGTACATGCCTTTATTACTAGTAGGCTAGACTACTGTAATGGTCTCCTTGCAGGTCTTCCGAAAAAAACTGTCAGGCAGCTACAGCTTGTTCAGAACGCTGCTGCTAGAGTTCTTACAAAGACCAAAAAATGTGAGCACATTACACCAATTCTTAAATCCTTACATTGGCTCCCTGTATGTCAGAGGATTGATTTCAAAATCCTCCTGCTCACATATAAATCACTACATGGTCTAGGACCGAAGTATATCACTGATATGCTCCCACTACATAAGACTTCTAGACCACTAAGATCTTCTGAGACCAATCTGTTAGTGATTCCCAGAGTAAACAACAATCACGGGAGAGCATCATTTAGTCACTATGCAACAAATGGCTGGAATAAACTTCCTGAAGATGTAAGACTTGCCCCAACTCTGACCACTTTTAAAACTAGACTGAAAACTTTGATGTTCACCATAGCTTTCTGCTAAATCTTTTAATGTCTGCACTGTTTTTAATTATTGCAAATATGTTTTTACTCTCTTTTCTTTCTGTAATGCATTTTTACATTTTTTATTATTTTCTTTTAATTCTTCTATTTTTTTTTTTTTTTTTCTTCTCCCTTTGTTTTATGATGTGAAGCACTTTGAGTCTGCCTTGTGTATGAAATGTGCTATACAAATAAAGTTGCCTTGCCTTGCCTAATAATGAATGTATATTAGTATAAACACTTGAAGTTCCATTTTGGCACATAAATGTTCACTAAATACACTTCAAATTGTGCTTTTCTACTATTTCAATTAAACAAAAACACACTAACAACACATTTCACAATTACAAAACAGCAAATGTCAAGTTACTTAATCATTTACACACAAAGAGATTTAATTACTTAAATCATCCTGAAACCTCCACAGTCCCCTAACATCTGCAGACCACTGCTCTGGGATCAGTAAAACAACACTTGAACTGATAAAAAACAAGTTGATTTGCATTTGCAACACATGAAACAGCTTCTCTACATTCACACACTGTCGTTTGTGTTGTAATAAATGAGCGTGAGACTCAATGGTAGATTAAATGACTTGTAGAGGAGCTTCACGCCTGATTTCCCTCGTGGTCGATGACTCCGATGACAAGACAACTACCTTCACTCTGCTGTTATTTAACTTCCACCTCCTCCCCAAGGCTTCCCTCTCCATAACGGATTCCTCTATAACCCAGCCTTTATCTGTCTTCCTTTCACTCCATCTGTCTCCTCTTCTCCTCTTCCCCTGGTGCTCTCTCTCTATTCACCCTGCCTTGTCATGAATTAACAACCTTTTTCTTATCTCACTCGGTTTTTTGTCGTCCGTCTCTACATTTTTCTTCCTTATTTGTTCCCTTTCAATTCCCCCGTCCCCTGCTGTCGTTCTCCCCGTCCTGTGAAACCGATACTTTCCCATCGCCATTCATTCATCTTTGTCCTATTTTACCCAGCAGCCTGTCTTTTCACCAGGCGCCGACCTCCACTTCTGAAAAGCGAAGCCTTAAACTTGCACTTTCGAAAAAGTCTGATTGCATGGAAGTCTATGAGAAAACTCTACTTCTCACTTGACTTTTTATGTCAGGAAACATTGTAAACATGACTTTATGGTTTCTTCAATGCAGCATGAAGTTAATTTAGTCAATTATGGTCCATTTAGTGTCAAACAGACCAGAAAGCAGAGGGTGTTTTAGGGGCGGGGCTACTTTGTGTTGACATGTCGATACTGTGGCCTCTCTACCAATACAATTAGCCACCAAGGTGACTTTAACACTGAGCTGAAGCGTTGACCTTGAATTATAAAGCTCACTTTGTGAACGGCTTCACACCAAAATCCAGATGGATCCAGATCCAGTAAGGTTGCTTCTCTGCTGCTTGTGTTCACCAGATCCACCCGTCGCTCCTCCGCAGTCCAAATTTGGTCGCTTCCTTCACTGTTAATTGAAATAAAGGCGTAGTCCACAAACCAGTAGATGACATCACGATGACTATGTCCACTTCTTCTATAGAGCAGATGTTCTCTCACAGACTCTCTTCAGTTCTCTGCCTCCTCCATCCTCACTTCTTCTTGGTATTAGACACTCTCTCCTTCTTAACCTCAGGACCATTTACTTCCAATGTTCATGTTTCCTATCCCTTGATTGCGGCGGGTCTGCCACAGAGCGGTTTCCCTCATCTCGCCTTTCTAGAAGTTGTTCCTTTCTGCCCTCTGTGAAGAAGCATTATCGAGCACTGGGGAAAGTTAGACAGCGAGGAAGAGCAGTGTTGCTCCAGAGCAGAGAAAGAGATAAGTACAATTTCCCCCTGACAGTGGGAGATGGTAATTACAGTGGATAAATCAAGCTTTTCTTTATGGCTCTCTGATGTACACACTCAGAGTCAATAGCTTTCATCTCTCTCTGTAACCTCGGTCCTCCCTTTTCCTCTTCTTCCCTCGTCTGTCTCAGTCTCATTCTCTCCCTCTCGCCAAATAACAGGATTCGGAAAGAGACCAAATCACACCAGCAGCTCCATCCCTCATCGCTTCTTCTGTGCCTTTATTCTCTCGGAGCTTTCTTTAGTGTATTTTTTAATCTTGCTTCAGCTCTTTTGATATCCGTTTCCTTTTCTGTGTGTTTCTGTTTCTGTGTGTTTGGTGACAGAACCCTCCAAACTCCTGTTTGTTGTCACTCTGTGTGAAGTCTGTTTGATTCCCCCCATATTGTATCATACACACACACACACACACACACACACACACACACACGCACATCTCACGTTGACATCAACATGTGAGCTTCCCATCCAACCATGGGTTGTTGGTTTATGTGCGTCTCAAGCACTAACGCTCAAAACTCTTCCTTCCTAAATAATAAGTAAAGCTATTTCCTCCAAACAATCAGCTTTGATTATTCTTTATCCAGTCATGAATATTTAATGTTTGAAACCAAGTTTCCATGTTGTAATTCTAAGGGTTTGACATAATGAAAAAAATGACGGGTCATAAGCTGTTGTTAAGCTTTTTCAGATGTTCCCCGAGCCAATCTTCCATTCTTCATGGTAGTATGAAATAACATTTTAAATAATCATCGTACATGGAAATGCTTGTATGAAGCATATTGCTTTATTTGTACTGGCTGGCCCTTGCCGGGCGTATTTCCTACGCACCACAACTTAACTTCAAAATCCACAGAACTTTTTTGACTAAATGCATGATGTTCCCTATCGTCAATAAATAATCATGTAAATTAACTCGGATCTCAATATTTACCAAAATAATCGTGATTATGATGTTTGCCTTAATCAAGCAGCCCTTCTTAGCCACAATTGAAAACTTATGGCATGATTTGTAAATATACTCCAATAACGTTAAAACATTACACTTTGTGGGTTTAATCCCATGCGTCTCATAGAGTCATTTGTTTACCACAAATATAATGTAAAAACAGAAAAGCAGACACTTTTTTTAGTTGATTGAAGCAATATATTTTTTTGCTGCAAAATTGGTTGTTCTTTCTGCCATCATCATTTGATGTGAGAGTGATGAAGATCTCAGGATATTTCAGCTGGGATGTCTTGTCTTCACTTGTCTCCTATCTTAACTCGTTGCTTCTCCTGCTAACATGCTTATGTCACTAAGTTTGATCACTGGTGTTTGCCATTATGAAGTAACCGACTGAGGATGCAGCGTTGTGGCCTCCTGCTACTAATTTATTGTTTTACACTACATAATTGATTTTGCCGTTGATAGGAAATGAGAATTCCGTCCAGTCGGAGTGCGTAATGACTTGCAACCATAAATATTATTCTATAAAAATGAAGATCATCCTTTTTTGCATTCCTATTCTGCCAACAACACATTCGGACCTCTGAGGATATCCTCTGTTTTTCTGCCACCACAATGTCCAACTGTGATGTTAACATCTAATCTATGTTCTATACAGCCCGAAACTTACTGTGGAGAGGTGTCGAGGGTGGGTTTACTTCAGTCGCTTTGCTTCTACACTGACATCCACATACATGTTAGCTCTTTGAAAGCTACAAAGGACTGGGATGAATGGAAACCTTTGGCTGCTTAGAAGTTAGGAAACCGCATTAAAGATCTACGCGTAACTGAGTCTCACATTCTTTGCCGATAACACGTTTCAGCTCCCTCAACGCACTCGTCTGTCCGGCCTTCATTCCTCTATTACATAACCGCTGGGAAGAGCCAAGAACATAAAAGGAGAGATGAGCAGGGCGGGGGGAGGGGGGGTGGCAGCTCCTCTGACCTCCCACCAGAGGGGGGAGACACAGTGATTGAGGAGCCATCAGCAGTGTGCCAGCTGCTCCTACTGCCCCCCCCTTTCCCTTTTCTCCCCGTCATCCTCACGTTTCTCCCCTCCTCTCTCTTCCTCTGCCAGCCCGTCTTGTCTTGCTGGCTCAGTTTTCTCTGGCGTATTCCACCGTGTCCTCCTTCTGTTCCTCTGATCCTCCGATTCTCTGTTTCCTTCCTTTTGTCGCTTTTTGCTTTAATATACAATCCAGCTCTGTGACAACTTCCTCTATCGCCTAGTTATGGAAGCCCTGAGGGATCTAGGCAACCAAAGAAAAAATGATAAAAGTATTGCAAGACCATACATGAATCACTCTTTTTGTTCTACTACATCCCCTCAAGGCTTCCTTGGAACTTCTGTCCATACATAAACCTTCCCCTTTAAAGTTTGGCCTTCCCAACAGGCTCCAGGAGAACCAGGAGGTGAAGGCAGCTGCTGTAAAGCTCGGCAGCCCAGGAAGAGAGGTGACAGAAGGGGTCAAAGAGGTGTCCTGTCCCCGTGTCTCTCTGCTGCTCCCTGCAGGTCATCAGTTTGGTGTCGTGACAGCGGGGTCGGAGGGTGATGGAGAAGGAGGAGGAGGCCAGGGGGGCGAATCTGGGTGAGATTGTCCTTTGGACAATTTTTATGTTTGCTAGTTGAGTCACAAAAGGACTGCCTATGGATGAAAATGTGTGTTTTCATTAGAATCTCAATTCTCAGATATGACAGTTAATTATTTATCCCATTTGTTGCTGATTTGGCTTTTCTTTCGTCTTGTCGGCAGACACCGCAGCGGGGTGCACACCGGTAATTACTGCACAAACGTGCATGCACACATTTTGAGGAGATGAAGGGGAGAGGAAGGTTACATGTTGCATGCCTCGGGATTTGATTTGGTTTTACATGTTGTAGATCAAAGCAGAAGAAGACTTCCACTGTCCGTCCCAGTGTCAGAGCAGGACTCGGGAGCTGCACGATGGCCGTATTATACAAAGTACAATTCTGAATATTTACGTGCAAAATGTAGACAAATACAAGCAGCTGTCTAGTCTTATGAGCTACCACATAATGGAAACACTATGTGCATATAAGGTGCAACTGGAAACATCCCAGGACAACTTTGACCTTTGGCCGTAAGAGTGCACGCACACAGTTTTCCTAATTACTGCTTCATCCATATTCCATCTAAACCAACCACCAATGTTCACTGATAAACAGTACAAAGAGCTTGGTGCTACGATGTTATGATATGCTAAACGTTTTAGTCTTATTTAAGAGAAATAATGGCTGGAACTACTAAAACAATACCCAGTGGTCTAATTTTCAATACCCCCATGAATGCAGACGCTCCGCTTTATTTGATGCTGCGTCACTACGGTGTGTGTGTTCTGGGGTGTATAAGCCACCGGCCTGGAGCCATGGCGCTCGCCGTAGGGCACCCAGCACCAACCTGTCAAAATGCCCAATCCTAAACTATTCATGTCACATGATGAGACAAAAGATTGCCAGACTCTCGAGAATGGACATCTGCCACCCGAGACCTGCAGGGCCTAAAAGCCCCAAGTTCACTGTGTGAAGTTATTGAATTATAACGTTATATGGGTACACCATAAAGCAGGATATTAACTGTTATGACATAAGGGCCCGTTTTATTGCGTCCCGTGTCACAGTCTAGTTTCCACACCTACATTTAAGCTGATATTTTGCTTACAAGGTGCATATTCCTTAATGCGTTTAATCAAATTCGCACCCAGCGGCGGACGCAAGCGTCGAACAGATGAGTGAAGCTCACACTTTGTTCATCCAGTTTGGACACGACACGATTTCTCTGGGCTGTTAATCAAAAAAGAGAGAGCGAGAGAAAGGAAATTGAAATGGAGTGAAATGTAAAGCCGTCCGGTTCCAGGCCAGCTTGCATTATAGTGAGAAGTGTGTGCTCCCGGGGAGAGTCCTGCAGATAAGCCTGGCAGCGTGTTACAGGACATGCTCACACAGCTCTTTCTGCGCTTTCAATATTCTACGCAGTCAGGTAGATGATTGTGCTGCTGATTGATACTCAGTTACAATCATGTCAATCACGGAACCGTTCCTGCATGAATGAATAAATAACTGGACTTGGATATGAAAAATAAAAAAAAGGTGCGATAAAGAGTTTTATGGGAGTTGCTTGCCAACAACTCTGACACCTTGATAATGTAAAGAGCCCAGGGAGGCATGAACCCACATCCTGGGATTGATGGATTTATAGTTGTTAGAAGCAGAAGTGAAACCCACACAAACACTGTGCAGGGTGACCCGCTGCTACTCAACCTGCGATATTACGGGATGCATATTTCAGATTGGAAGATGTTTAATGTCACAGTGCGGGATTGTTTGCCTCGGTGTTCGGTGTGCCGTTACATAAGAGGGAGAGGTGAGAGCAAATCTAATCAGTTATCGCGGAGCCGTCTGGAGGTGTCGACGGCCTAATTAAACCATACAGCTGTTTGAGGACTCGCTCGTTTCCCCGAAACGGGGAAAGGGATGATTAGTCCAAAATCCTGCCTTTCACAGAGCCGTCTCTATCTTACACGCCCCAAATCTAAATGAACACTTTGCACAAACACGACTGAAAGTTTCCAATCAGCAAACGCCATCCTGGCAGCGTGTAGTCACATAAAAATAGTTACAGTTTCTGTCCGGGACAAACGCCAAAGGGAAAACCTCACCATGGATGTCCCAAGGTTAAATTCGGGTTATTCACACTTGGTAACAGCGAGGTATTCTGACATCTTGTTGAAATGCTGAAATGTCAATTTTACAGAGGAAACTACGACTTATTTTTTTTTCTCCTCTCTGAAGACTGTAAATCCGAAATAGTGCAAGCTTCATGTTTTCCATCCAAACTGGTGTTTTGACAGAAAAAAATAGACGTTTTTTGCCACATCAGGGATATCCTCTAATACAATATTGATCTCTGTGGGAGGGTTGGAGGGAGGCCAGGGAAGGTGATTGGTCAGTAATCACCGCGGTGACGAGCCAAGTGAGCTGTGTGTCTCCATGGAAGTTGTGTTGGTTTACATCTGGAGACTAGTGTGCTAATGGGCAGAACTTCAAGTCTTGATTCTTAAGAGGATTCTGGTTCTTTATGGGTGCAGTATGGAAACCATGACAACAGATTAGGGTATGGCATCCAGGTGTTGAGATAAAGGCATAGAAGAAGAGCGATGAAATACACTCGAGGGTTTTTCCTGCATGGAGACTCCGCCTCCAAAACTCTGACGGAGGTGTTTTCGTGGAAAACTATTTGCATTCGGTGGATTTCTGTTATTTGTAACGACGGTGGCGTTCTGTGGCAGGCGGTGGACGGTGATCAGTACAGTGCCGTGGGAAAGGCGCTGCTAAAACTGGCGAAGAGAAAGAAAAGATTGTTCTGTTTTTGGTTGGACCAGCTGGAGCCAGCACCAAACTCCTCTGTTTCCCCTGCAGTTCCATGTTTTAATATAGTTTTATATATCCAGCTGGTGACGATAGATGCTGTAGGAAATGTCAGTCTGCGTTAGTGAAAGTGGCTCCATGAGTCTGAACTACAACGACCATCATGTCTGTTCACTGGTGGAATGGAAGGAAATAAAGTATGTTTTTTTTTAGCTAGTCTTTCGTCAGTTTCTCAAATACAAAAACTAAAATATATCTGTTGATTGTCTCCCTTTGAGAAGGTGACTGCCACATATACTACTGAGAGAATCAAATCATAAAAATGAGTAAAACGAATGTGTATATTGTTTATTATCTTCAAATCCTTTGTAAATGCTTCACAAACAAGAGAGCTGCCTTTGTGTAAATCAGATTTTGCCAGCAGATTCAATTTTTTTTAAGCTACAATACGTTTTAGTATTCTCGGTCATGTTCTCAGTCTCAAACGGAGCTTAATCACGTTGCTACACAGAACAAATGTTACCGCAACATGGAACACAACCAAATAAGTGGAAATGAACCTTTGATATCCTGAAATTCAATTTAATTTAATTATAGAGCCAAATGTCACAAATCTGCCTCAGAGGGCTTTAAAATCCGACACCCCGTGTCCCTGGATCCTCGCCATCGGATAAAGAAAAGCTCCACAAAACCTTTAAGGGGGAAAGAAATAAAGACACGACCGACTATCCGTGTAATTCATTTCGTACGTCATTTTCAATTATGTAATCATGTGCCACGACACACATGATCGGGATGGAACCACCTCCGCCTCGTTTTCAGCAGGAAAAACCCTCATCGAACACAGCCGTCTGCTTATTGACTTACAGAAGGAGCTGCTTTCGTCCTTTGTGCCTTCCATGGTGCCATCCGGCAGCATCTGGAGGTAGAAGCCGTGTCTGCAGTAGAGCCGCGTGACGATGCCCTTCAGCTGGGGCTCTGCAGAGCAAACACAGGGTTAAACACACATTAGCATCCAGGTAACACACGCGCTTGTCACTGCACGTATATATTAATGCGCGGCCCGACCCGGGAGCATGCACGTTGACTAGACAAGTGGCAGGTCCTGATATTTACACTGGGAAATAGTCAAACAGTGAATGTGTGTGCGTGTGTGTGTGCTTGCAGGTGTGTGTCCGTGGCCTTCAGCAGGATTGATGGGAGCCGCCGAAAAAGAAGCAAGTGAAACGAGCGGGACATTTTTGCATTATGTGGAGACATTATGTGCGTGTGTGTGTGTGTGTGTGTGTGAGTGTGTGTGTGAGTGGGCGCCTGAAGCAGCTGCTCAACACTTTACAATGGGGTGAGCACTTCAAAGACGCAAGCCTTTGTTTTGTCAGCAGGATTACGGGAAACTGCTGCTTTCTGAAACTGGCTGGAAGGTTGTGGAACAAGGAGGAAGGCGGATCCTGATTTAGTGTGGATAGGGTGGGATAGTGGGGTGTGTGATTCAAAAAGCTACAGTTGAGAGTGAACAGGTTTCAGTCAGAAGACCATAGATCAGGACAATGGGCTGCTGAGCAGAGGCTCTATTTCCTGCATGTTAACCAAGTAACAAACAAGAACAACTGCAGGTAAGTTGGCGTCTTCCTCAAACCTGGTGTTTGCATGTGTGTGTGTGTGTGTGTTTCTGTTCTCAGACCACACACACAATGATCGGGCCCCTTTCACCCACACAAGTGCTGAGGGAGACTAAATAGTGGATCAGAAGGAATGTCAGAATGCTGAAGGGTTTTCACAATCAAGTTTTAATGAGATGCATGAAATATGGATGAGGACAGAGAAGTACGGGGGTGGCTGGCAGTTGGCCCTCAGTTGACAGCAGGGGTGTGAGACAGAAAGAGAGACAGACAGAAAGAAGCCCTGCAAAAGGGGTCTATCCCAATATTTACACGATACAAATAGATGCATTTCCTCTGAAAAACATGGAAAACTGATATTTGCGATTAAGTTTGCTTTCATTTAAAGGCCCTTGAAAGGTTCCTCAAATGGGCTTCCATAGTAAAAGAGGGCTCAACAGAGTCAGGTAGAGGGGGAACATACAAAAGTTCAAACTGAAAGAAAAAAAATGTAAAATAGAGGAAAACCAAATCTGAATTAAATATAAAATATATTAGTGAAAGTATTCACTAAAATATTGTACTTTTGGGAGTGGGATTTTTTAAAGACTAGTAATGATGCCAATTACAGTTAATGAAAATCAATCATTGTAGGTTGATTGAGGTGAATTTCCTTTAACAGGATAATTGTAACTCTCATCATGAGTGAATCTGTCTAGCTCACAAGAAAAATAGAGCCTGATTCATCCCTCATTTAAGCAGGGAGCCATATGATTCATTATAATGGTATTTAAGATCATTTGATAGATTTTCAGTATGAAAGAATGTGCACTAAAAAAATGTTTTATCTGTGACTCAATAAAAATATTTGTTTCTTAACAAAATGTTATTCCAGTATGTTTAAGTGCCCTTTTGTTAATCAATAATCAGGATAACATCATGAATAATGGTGACATGAAATGTTAATATTCTTCCATGCCTAGTCCTAATCATCCGTTTTCTGAACACATCGCGTGCCAATGGAGGGTTGGAAGGCATGCTGGGACAGTGTGGTGAGATGCTCTGAATTGGATGCTTTTTAACAGTCATACTGTCTCCGCCGCAGAGACCCAGCCGGCCGCCGTGTGAAGTCTGCTTGTCAGAGTTGAAACAGTCTGACAAACAATTGTAAAATGTGAAAGGTGTGGGGAGAGGGGATTTCACAAGTTGGGAGACATTTCAACAAAGGCTCAGTTTGAAGCATCCTGACACCTTAAGTAGACCCTGTCTGTCTGCTAAATGCCCACCATCCTCCCTACTCACTATACAGGGGGATCTCTATAGAGGACTATATGAATGAAAAACATCCGTAGATAATGCTAGGTTAGTGACCATGGTTCTACACAACCTTCCAAGGTGCATTTTGGGATGCTTTGAGTCCACTATATAGGGTGTAAGCATTTGGACAGCACTACAACATGGAGAAGTCCTTCTATAGTGAGTGCTCGGTGATTTCAGACAAAGCCCAGGTCTTTCAAGCTGACGCTCAGAAGTTCCTCCAGCGGACATCATACCTTCACAGGCTACTTCCCACGAAGGGTAAATTGACCTTGACGTGTAAAACCCCTTTAAAAGATATATTTCACTAAATCAATCTTCCAATATTTTTCTTAAATCCGTTGTTTGCTTTGCGATTAATAAGAATCGATCGTACTAAATCCCCTTCTCACAGCAATCATTACAGTTCAAAATGTTAAATCTATTTTTCATCGTACAAAGCTAACGGCTCTTTCTGCGAGAATCAAGTTGAGTTGTGGAGTTAATCCTCGATGTCTGTGAATTAGTCAAAGATAATGATGGAGCGTAATCCTCCCCTTCGTTCTGACGCAACATGTTTGAAGGCTTCTCATTGGTCCTGGCGTCTGCAGCGAGATTGAGAAGCTGTAACCACTGCAAAGATAAGCGCTCATCCGTTCACCGCTAGTTGACCAGACACAGAAGGTCAAACGCGGAGTGTAGTAATCTGTAATATCCTGAGTGTTAATCTGAAATTAAGCCTCACATGAGGCCGTGTGCTGCTGAACACATCTGCCGCCACTCAGAGCCGAGCAGCGAACGCAGCACAGAGGAGGCTGATGGTGACCTTTAGCGTGACTCCGCCTCCCTGTTTGGTAACGATGCTGTGATCCAAGACACGCTGCTCGGACATGCAGGACCACTGGTGCATGTAGAGAACCTTCACCGGGCTAACACACACACACACACACACACACACACACACACACACACACACACACACACGCACACACACACAGCTTCATCAGCCCAAGCAGAGGCTAAAAGAGGGAGAAACTGCCTTGAGTCATACCTGAGGCAGTATGTTAGTTAAACCAATGGTTTAAATGTGCATAAACTCACACACACACACACACACACACACACACACACACACACACACACACACACACACACACACACAGACACATGAACACGACCACACAGTGCCTTAGTTAATGTGTGTGGAATAAGGCTGAAACCTATAATATGAATCATTTTATAATCAGGGTTTTTCCTGCATACAGAAATCCGAGCGCCCGCCTCCGACTAAACATCTCGCCAGCACAGCAAAGGAAAACAAATCACTATAGAAAAGAAAAGCCTTTTCAAATTAAAACGTCTCTTACTATTATTTTACATATTATTTTTATATCCCAAACAGGAGATCTATCATAGTTTAAATAATATTTTGCCAGCAGAAACAAATTGGTTTTAAAATCTGTTCAGTAGAACAAATATTACCACTACATGGAACATAAACACACATGAAATGGAATGAATATTTAATATCCAGGATTCAGATTCAGTACAGTTTTATTTATGTAGCACGATACCACTAATTTGCCTCAAAGGGCTTTTAAATCTGTCCAATTTATGACACTTTGCACTGGATAAGGAAAAGATCCACCAAAAAACCTTTAATGGTTAAAAACTGACTTTTACACCACTGACTATCCTGGTCATTTTATTGAATCAAATCATTATTTTACTTGAGCCAGTTGAAGGCACTCCACCATAGTACATGTGTGCACATGATCAGGATCAGGATCTCATTCTGAACCAGGAAAAACCCTGAGGATAAAAGTCTTTAAACACTTTCTGACAGTGAATACATCTTTATGTCTTTGGGTTGGAGCTTTACAATAGTTCACCTTATTCCCAGACAGTTTATCAAACGAGACTTTGAACGTGACATGCTTTGTCCTCAACACGCAGCTCACATTCTGTCCTCAATGTCAACACCAAACCTATTCTGATGTCCCTTCTACAAAATGAAGGCACATCAAAGAACCTGGAATCGATCCACTGGGGACCATGATTATGTAAAAAAAATGATGTATTTTGAAATACAGTTGACCAAAGTGTTGATCAAGGAAGAATTTAGTTTGACTGTGATGCCAAACAAAAGGTTCACGGCTCATTAGAATAATCGGGAATCATCCTCTGGGGATTAGGAGTTCATGTTAAAGTCCATCTAGCCAGCAGATGTTGGGATATGCCGAGCTTTCCCCCAGTGACAAGCAACGGCTCCAGCAGTCTCTGTGGCTATTGGTTCAACCTTAGATGGTGCAAATATTACCATCTGCGGGACTCTGACGATAACGATGCCTGGAGAAGTCCAACCTGATTTGAAACTTGTATCGCACCATCCCATACTTGCTATGGCCTGCTATGTTTGAGTCTGAGACACTTGCTTCAGGGATTAACACTTTCGTATGAATGATTTCTTCGCAACCATAGGTATAGCAATAATACACACACACACACACACACACACACACAGCTATTCATGTAAAAGGAGGTTGGGGTGGTGGAGGGAGTTGCAGCAGTGTACTTGTTGGCATGCAGCCATAATGTTCCCATTTTAGGAAACTGAATTATTTGAAAATAAAGTTTTGAGTGAACGTACATTTGTTTTTGGAGGAGTACGGAGTGGATGGTTGGGTCCAACACAGGACTTTGACCCAGGAGACCGGTATTCGTGCACCAAAAGTAAGAGCCTTATTTTGAACCCAGACCGTGACCTTTTACAAAACCTAACCTTGTGGTTTTGTTGCCTAAACATAAACATAATGGAGAATTTAGTTTGAAGTCTTGAAAGAACAACACCCTAAGAAAACCAGTGGAATAAAGGTGCTTTCAGAATACTACTACATGAACATGATGCTTTATACGTATTTGGCAAAAATATACAGTAGAGAATATTAGAAACTAAAATAATCCTGCAACTCCAATGTCAATGCAAACATGTGAATGTAACGTATGAATAGTACTCCGCAGGTGATGTGTGAAATCAGTGGATTGCTTCTTTAAACAGCAGCTCTGACACACTGAATAGCTTTAATCCCTGACAGGTTTGGGCTCTATGCAGCTGTGAATCATACATACATCATTCAGAGGGGCTTCATGGAGGAAAGGCATTGATCCAGAGTTAAGGCGAAGCCAGAACCCAGAATGGGGCGCCAAAGGCTTATATTGACATTTTGGGATTGGAGCTACAATTTATATTTTTACGTTCACAAGATTTCATCCAAAATTACAATAACGCAGAGTTTCCCCTACAGTTGGATTGTGGGCAGCATGGAACAACCTCTGAAATGGAATGAAACGACGGGACTGAAACTAATTTGTGCATTCTGTGGTTGCGATCACACTGTGACATCAGAAGGCATTCAGGGAACATCGGAGTGTTAGTCAAAAGACAAAAGATTTGGTATCAGAGTACACCCTATCCTATAACAAGAGCATGTGTGTGTGTGTTTATGCATGAGGAGGATTTGTCCGTATAATCCCACAGACATTCAATGCCAATTAAAGAGTGACCTTAATGAAGAGAAGATTAATTTGATTTATTAAGAATTTCAACCATTAAAGTCACCCTGAACCCTCCGGCTGCACGATTCTTCATGGCTGACGACAACTGGACAGGAGCTGGTGTTATTTTCATCCCTGTGACACACTCCAATTTTGAGTGTGTGTGTGTGTGTGACACCTCCAACAGAATTGGCTTGGCTGAGGAAGCGGAGACGGTCTGCCAAGGACTATGTCTGTCTGTCATCACACATTATTGGACACATTTGTGTCTCCTTCCCTCTGTTCATCCATCTCTCTACTTTCCTCTCAAGTATACTCTGAGTATTTACGGATGCAGTATCACAAGGACTTACTTCCGTGCTGGATGAGCACGATTTGTGTGCCAACGCTCAGCACCAGTGAAGGAGGTAGCAAAGAAAGGGTGTCGAGGTCGGGGGGTGGATGGCTCCATACAGTATTTTATAGTAAGTTGATTGATTATTCGCACATTTTTTAAGGAGTTTGGTCAATAAAACACAATATCTACTAAAGCGAGGCCATCATTATAAGGTAATGTTATGTCTTTTTATTGCAGAGGGTCCCGAGGACAAAGTTACTAATTAACATATTGCATAATTCACTCCTGATGAAATTTATGATTATACCGATTCACCACGATGAACTCATTGTGAGCGTTATTTTTAGAGAATATAACGAAACAATACAACAGACGATCTGGTTCAACTGATACAGCACATTGATGATTGGCAGTGGGTATCGGCAGCAAAAAAAACAACCTGATTTTGAGGGGAGAGCCAGGAGGAGACCAACAACAAATACGTCCCTGAAGTGTCCCGAGCAGATTTATCTGGCTGTGCAGAACCTCTTATTTCTTCCCATATCACCCTCGTTCTCTCCCTCATGTCTTCCCCATCCCAAAGATGCACATCTAATCAGCACAGCAGGAAGATTGGGAGTAAATTCTGCCTCTACATGCTTCGTACAGGTCGTCGCATCACGTCAGCGGCACCGGTACACGCTGACGATAACTTCTTGTTGTTTAATTTAGTGATCCCGGTGATTCCCATGCACCAGAGCTTGTCAGCCCACTTGACGCTGATGGCGCTGCAACAATAGCTGATTATTATACTTCCATCTGTTTGTCGAGACGTCACTTGAAAAGCTCTCCGTTAGGTCTGTGTCAGCGCCAAAGCAGTCAGACTCCGGGGAGAACAGATGTGCTACATTCACTGACGCAGCGCTGATGAATTATGGCCATTGTAGTTCACTAACTGTTTCAGCGTTTGGCAGCGTTGAAGCTTGAAAACTTCATTGGGGACAATTGGCAGCATGGTGCATCAGGGCTCCCCGAATGAATCTCAACAAACAGAGCTGCTGGTTGAGTTGAGGAGGTAACGATGGTTCAGAGTAAGAAACTATGTTAGAAACGATCCATTAGCCGCATGTCCCAATTCCATACTTCAGTTATTGGTATAACTTCAGTTTATCAGTTAGAGATGGGAGGATACAGGATTGGATCACGGATCAGAAAGCTGTCTCGTTCACGATCATGGTAGAGGAGTGAAAAATACAGCCTGATTTAAAAATACAGGACATTAAAAAACTTGCACAATGTTGCATTTATTTAAAATGTATTCATTCTTACTAAAAAAGGATGTTCACTAAAAACAAGACACGTCCTATCTGTGATGAAATCAAAATATTTGTTTTGTGCTAATAAATGTTAAGTGGTTGAGTTTTAAGCATATATTGATAATGGTGACATGAAATATATTATATATATGACATATTTTCCATGTCTAGTATTGGTATAACCTATTTATTGTATTGGAGCTTCTATCAGTGTAACACACTCTTTCAAACATGCTAACGTTAGCATGTGGGCTTTACTACTTCTGACTGCTCGTGCACTCCAGTGTCCTTGATTCACCATTTCTCCATGAACAATACAAGGAGGCTTATATTCAACGACCGGCATGCATCTGTGTAACCACACACAGTAGCTCCTAAAACACCCAAAATATCCCGATGCCATCCCTACTGTACAGCTGTTAATAATAAGCATTACTAAAGTTCTGTCTCTGCCAGTAAAGTCCTGGTGTTAGCGGTTCATGGAAGAAACAG
The DNA here is from genome assembly GCF_963514095.1 of Eutrigla gurnardus. Classification (NCBI taxonomy): domain Eukaryota; kingdom Metazoa; phylum Chordata; class Actinopteri; order Perciformes; family Triglidae; genus Eutrigla; species Eutrigla gurnardus. The sequence continues at coordinate 15,654,269 of NC_139934.1, forward strand.
ATTTGTAGACTTAATTCATCCACTGGGATTCCGACAAAGAGAGGCAATAAAACAGCTGGGACAAACTACAAAAAATCCAGGACGCACACAGGAATTCACAGCACAAGGTACAAGCTGGTGAGTTGGCGAAGTCAACGTTACTTTCAGTGGGCTGTCATTTGTGTTCATTTTGAGGTCAAAATGGTTCTTAGTTACTGAAAATGTTAAATGCAGGACAAAACAAGTGTTTCCCCTTTGAAAAACTAACAATGAGAGAAATCAAAAGACAACATTTTGACTAAAACTATGCACATCAGAAGACTTAAACAACCTCAGGTGCCAACGTGAACACTGCGGAGGCTGTTTCCTTCCATTCTCAAGCCATCAAGGAAAAATGAATAGACATGTTGGAACACATAACTCCCAATCAAGCGGCTGACAGATTGTGCTTTGTGCTGCCTGACAGGTGGAAACAAAGCACAGCTTTCTTTGTTTTTTTTCAGAATCTTTCAAGTAATTACTCCTCGAGGCCAAGCATTGGAGCGGCAGCACAGTTGCATGCTGTTTGTGCAGTGAATAGTGAACTCTTCCTGCTCGGTCGTAACACAAGGGCCTACATGCAACTTGCAGTGTATTGCATTCTCACATTCTGCGCCTAAAATCGACTTCAAGCTTGCATCTTCCTTGTTGCTTCCTCAGCCGGTGCTCAAAGGTCACCTCAGTATAATTCTCTTATCGAATGCAGCACTGTGGCCACATTCCTGCTCGGTCGCTGCTACTTAACATGCCATGCTTCTGCACACTGGCCCCAGCAACTCTTCTCGGCTTTCTCCGGAGTTAATAAGCTTGTTACTCCCCACTGACTCTAATATTGTCTTTCTCACCACTAGCATGAGAGCCCGAAGCTATTAATCCGTGGACATATGGATTTTACAACTGCTAGTATTTCATCTCCCAGCATTTATTACATCCAAATGCTCGACGGCAGCCACAAAAGCAATAACATGTCCTGTGTTGAAATGAGAAAAAGTATGTAGATTGTTATCGCAGTGACGTGATTTTTTTTTTGGATTCCCACTCATCTCTAAAGCTCAAACACCATGTGGACTTACTCTGTGTGTGCTCTCATATTTTCATATTTCACCATTCACATTAAGTGCACCGCTAAATTGCATAAAATTAGGGGCTCACGGTGGCCCCAGTTGACAATGAATAATGGGCGTAAAGGCGAGGAGAGCCTATATGGTAATGGCCATATTTACAAGGGCCATCAATCATCTCCAAACTGCCAGCAGCCTCATTCTTCATAGGATGGAGAGAGAGAAGGGGCGGGACGCCTTCAAAACAACCTGCTTCTCTCTCTTTCACGTTTGATCAGGTCATTCTCTCTCTCTCTCTCTCTCTCTCTCTCTCTCTCTCTCTCTCTCTCTCTCTCTCTCTCTCTCTCTATCTGAGGTTCAACTTCAGCGTATAAATCAAAAGTCATTCATGATGAAAGTTTACCAGCCTTTGACATGTTGTTGGTTGAAATGAAATCAATAAGAATGAAACAAAATGACATTTACTGTGCACAGTGTTGCCAACCTTGTGACAGACGAGGGGAAGTAAGCAAAGAACAGCAGCTACATATCCTGCTGTTATAAGAAGTGGATGTAGTCATGGTGATATCACACACTGGTTTGTGAACTCTCGAGTTCGGCATTTTGGCTTGAGTTATTTTGCAGCTAGTGAAGGAAGCGACCATATTTGGACTGCGGAGGAGCAACAGGTGGATCTGGTGAACACAAGCAGCAGAGCAGCAACCTTACTGGATCTGGATCCATCTGGATTCTGGTGTTAAGTTTTTAACAAAGTTAGCTTCATAATTCAAGGTCGCCAAGTTGGTGCCTAACGTGATAAAATGTCATCCAGGGGCTGCAATGGTCCCCAAATTAACTCAAATTAACCTCAGTAATAGAGTTACATCGTAAAAACACGTGATTAAAAAACATGGTTTATTCCACTTTGCAAATTTGGAAAAAGATAGAAACGTTCTCTCTGTTGATGCCAAGATAGTCATGCATGCCATTATCCTTTCTAATATGTTTCATTGTGTTGAATGTTGGTGTCAGAAACAGTCATTAGACCACTTGAGTCCTTGAACAAACAAACTTAAAGATTGTAGATAAAAGCTGACCCAATACCACAACTGTAGAATACTAGAGAAACATCATCTTCTTAAAGTGCCATTTTAAAAGTTTTAGGCACATTTTAATGGTTATCGGTATAATATTGTGAAGCGTATTGTAACATGAAATGTTTATATCATCGCATGGCTACACACATGTACACATCAGGGAAAGTGAGACGTTGTGGATCAATCACAAGAGCAATGGTCGAACGTTCAGTGTCTGTGTTCTAAAGCTGCTGTCTCAGAAGTGGAAGAGAGTTTATACTGAGAGGAAGATAAGGAACAGGGATAAAGAACAAGACTGAGAATGGGATGAGAAGGGGGAGACAAAGAGTGTCGGCATGAATCAAGAAAGGAGACGACACTTTAGAAAAAGTCAAAGAAAGATGTGCTTGGGGCTGGTTGGGTTTGTAAAAGGCAAACAGAGATGTGGAGACCAAGAGGGAGAAGAAGGAAAAGGAATGTCGGGAAGAGGAGGAGTGAGACAAGTAAACCTGGATCAGAAGGGAACAAAAAATCAGCCTAAATCAGACAGAAAACAAGGACGACAGAGAGCATATGTGAGAAACTAAGGGACACAAAGAGGACACAAAATGTGTGAGGCACCAAAGTGAAACCATTCAGCACTACAACACACGGTAACCGTGCCAACAAGACGTCCAAACTAAACACTAAACACGTCGTTAGTCGCCTTTCTCCAACATCCCAATGGCAAGACGGCATCAGTGCCTCCCAGAAACCGCCACCTCAGTGGTTTACACACAACTCCTACTTGGTCAAGGTTAAGAAGCCTTCATGGTCATAGTTGAAAGAAACTTTTTTTTAAGCCTGTGGTCTGTGATTAAAGACACTGAGCATGTGATTGCAACGTCGGCAGTTTGAGAACGACCCTGGATTTTTGTCGGACATCTTATTTTTCCTATTGCCTTATTTCCTGTCTAGTTTATAGATGTTTTATCTTCACCAAAAAAATACTTTAATGATTCATATTTGTTTCTATTCACAGGATTTAAAATGGTTTGTACTAGATACTCATGCATGTTAGAATGGGAAGAGTAAATAGACGGAAGGATGGATTACCAAAGCAGTCAACCACACATGGGATCTGGGCCTGTACATACAGGCTTACTATTAGTTATAAAATATAATAGTTATAATAGTTAACATTTGACAATTTACTTCACTAAAGCCTTCTATCAGCTGACATTCACATGTTCAAAATACCACATGGGATGAAGCGAGGTAGGATTTTAGCCAGCAGCTGGATGTCCCGTTCACTGGTAGTGTTGTATACTTTCAGAAGCTGGTGGCTGGTGCTGCTGGATCACAGCTGCTACAGTTTTCTAGCCATTAAGGTAAACGAGTAGTGCTCCAGTGTTATATCTTTACTTTAACAAGCTTGTGTTGTGACAGAACACTGCAGAGATGGAGAGCTGAGCGAGTCGGAGGTTTTCATTATCCCAGGACCCTTCTTCACTGATGTTAATTACAGTAACGATCAGCTGGGAGACCCCACCCACCCAGTGTGGATCCAGGCCAGGACCCAATATCACCTGAGGGGGAGGGCGGAAGGACAAAGAGACAGCGAGGGAGAGAGTAAAGTTTTGGATGAACAAGGGTGGAACAAGAGACAGAGAGAAAGGCAGAGGAAGGAAATCAAGGTGGAAACGAGGGAGGAGATGACATGGGACTGAAAGCCCCCAATATGAGTTTGTAGACACAAACCAATCATGGCTGAAATCTCCACTATTGCTGCTTTGTACATGTTGAAGTCCCAGATACACCAGGAAACCAAAGACTGTCCTGTCTGGGTTCATGACATCATCCAGACGTGCTCTGTGAATTCCACAAAGCTGGATTCACTGGATCTAGAAAGACCCACGTGGGCTAGTTTACTACAGCTGGTGTAGTAAATCACGTGGTGTAGTGGATACAGGTGGATAAAATGATGCTGAAATATTTGTAAAAGTTCAGTCATGCTTTGTTAGGTATGTCTTCAAGACGACAAGCAAACAACTTTTATGTTGCTTGTTTACTTTCATTGTAGCTGCTCCATCAACACTCCAAATAAGGTCATCTAGATATAAATACAGCAGAGACCCTGTTGTTTGGACCACAGACAGTCTCTGGTTCATCCACATAGTCTGGTCTGGTCTGGTCTCTGGACTAATGTGAGCTACTATCTAGACCTGTGGGGGACCACAGACTGCTACAATATTGTTTCATCCCTTTCTGATTCACTGACATCAGGACACCACGAGGAGACTCTTAATGCTGATGAGATGAGATGGAATGGAATCAGGAAAGCAGAATGAAGAGGAGGAGGAAGAGGATGGATGGAGGAAGAGAGGATGAAAGAATGAAACATTCAGGGCGGTAGGAGGATGAAGGGAGGAAGGATCAGGAAGAAAAGAGGTGAAGATGGAAGGAGACAAGAGGAGTAACCCCCGGGATTGAAACGAGAAAGGAAGTATAACAAAGGAGGAGGAGTGTGGGAAAAGAAGAAGGGAGGGAGGAAGAAGTATAGAGATAAATTGTGTGAAAACGTTTGCAGAGGGAGGCGATGAAAGTGAGCGAGTGAATCGGCAAGAGACGAAGGAGTGGAGGGCAGTCGCCGAGGGAGAGAGAAGGGTGGGAGGCTAGTGAAGAGATCAATCACCGATGGCCCTGGTGTTGTAACGTTGGAAAGAGTCAATGGCCAGGAACCAAACTTTCCACCCACACACTTCTTCTCTCTTCATCTCTCTCTTTCTCCCTTTCCCCCTCCTCGACACTCGTTCCCCTCTCTTTCAACGACAGCTTACATTCGGCTTTTTAACTGCGTACTATATTTCTCCTCTCACTGGTAAGTGCTGACCTATAGCGGGATAAATAGCGATATTCCCTGAAGAGCCATTAGAGGCAAATACAAGCCAATTTCCTGCCTATAGATGCTCTCTAGATGACAGTTAGAGCAAATTATGCCATAAGTCACGGCCACACACAACTGGAAGAAAATAAATATCAAACATGAAAATGCTGAAGAAATTCCCCTAAAGACACAAATTGGCTAAATTCAACTTTACAACCGTTATTAATTGGGTAAAAGTGTAGGATTTGCAGGAATGTTGCGTTTGTAGTGCTTAAACTTTAGTATCTTGCTGCAATGATCAGCAGATCGCGTGCATGTGAGGAGTGTAGCGGTCCAGTTCGGTTCAGTTAGTGAGCAAACGCACTATTATGGAGCTAGAACAGTCTCATAATTCATAAATGCACACAGAAATTCATAAATGCACAAAAAAGATTTACAAATGTATTTGGGGATTTGTATATACATGTGACTCAAAACACAAATACATTTTCAATGCACACACAAATATGTTTCATTTCATATGTAAGTAAAAAATATTCACATATAAAAAACAAGATTCATAAACATATTTCCAATGCACACACAAATCTAAAAAAAAATCACAAATACATGAATGTTAAAGTATTTGCAATCTTCATCAAATACGCATTTGGGGCTTGTTACATTCATATATGAACTGTTGGACCTGTATTTACAAAGTGCTTTTAATTTGTAAACCTCCCTGCATTTGTGTGTGAAACTTTTGAGACTCCCCTGACGTGACTCCGATCCACAAATGCGTTTTTTCTAAGAGGAGGTTGTCTGTAGCCAATCAGATATCTCCCTCCTTTACAGCCAATCACGTGAGTGTCTCCCCCAAAAGTCTAAAACACAACTCCGCCCGCACCGGTTCATCTTCCCCAGAATGAGGGAATAAATTACTTCCATAAAATGCTTCTTTATAAAAGAAAAATAGATATTTATATAACTGTACACCTAATCTATACAGCATAAAGACAGGGAGCACAGGAAGAAGGGAAATTATCTCCAGAAATAAGGTCGATTCTGGCTCTAGCACCCATATCCCTCCAACGCAACGCACTCACGTGATTGGCTGTAAAGGAGGGAGACATCTGATTGGCTACAGACAACCTCCTCTTAGAAAAAACGCATTTGTGGATCGGAGTCACGTCAGGGGAGTCTCAAAAGTTTCACACACAAATGCAGGGAGGTTTACAAATTAAAAGCACTTTGTAAATACAGGTCCAACAGTTCATATATGAATGTAACAAGCCCCAAATGCGTATTTGATGAAGATTGCAAATACTTTAACATTCATGTATTTGTGATTTTTTTTTAGATTTGTGTGTGCATTGGAAATATGTTTATGAATCTTGTTTTTTATATGTGAATATGTTTTACTTACATATGAAATGAAACATATTTGTGTGTGCATTGAAAATGTATTTGTGTTTTGAGTCACATGTATATACAAATCCCCAAATACATTTGTAAATCTTTTTTGTGCATTTATGAATTTCTGTGTGCATTTATGAATTATGAGACTGTTCTAGCTCCATACACTATAGGCTATGACAAAGCAGCTTGTCTATGATATTGAAAATACAAATGCACCACTGGTTCAAGTACATTGTTCTGATGGACCACTATTCTGTGTCCCATTTGTCCCATGAGTGCAAACAAAATTCATGTGAAAGTGACACCAGATGCATCGCGGTTACTCCATCTGTGTGTGTGTGTGTGTGTGTGTGTGTGTGTGTGTGTGTGTGTGTGTGTGTGTGTAAAATAGGCTATGCATGTCTAAGAGTGTATGTTTGTGTGCACCTGAGGACACCTACACATGCGTCTCTATGCATTTATGTTCGTGTGTGTGTGTGTGTGGTTTTGGCTGAGACTCTGACAGAGATGGATGAGGCAGAGTCGGCCCTGCAAGGGACTTGTGTGCTTTTGCGTCAGTGACCTCTGACCTCGGCCAAGCCGGCAGCGGCGGACACGCTCTCCCACTGTGCATTAGTTAATGACCAATTGGTGTCTCCTTGCAACGCACGTACGCACACAGGTGAGTTTCTCATTCTCAGACAATGTGTGTGTGTGTGTGGGTGTGTGTGTGTGCGTGTGTGTGTGCGTGTGTGTGAGTGTGTGTTGGAGCAGATGGGTAATGGGCTAGAGGGAAGGGTGAATCGACAATGACTTGACGGATTTAAACAATCCAGAAGGACTCTTTGCTCAATCCTTCCCTTGGATCACGTCCAGAGTCGCTGATAGGAAGAGGACGAATCAATTTGCTTTCACGTTATTATCAGAAACACTTCACAGCTCTACGTGTGGTGCTTTTAAACACCACGGTATCATCGGGACATGTTTCAGGTTGATACGATGTATTTGATAATAATGTCAAGTTTTATTAACATTCCAATGTAATATGAAGTTTTATGATGAATATTTTTTCACTCATGTCAGATCATTTTCATTTCTTCCACTAAAGAGTCTACTGCACATAGACTTTACTTAGGTCGGCTGAGGTATATTAATGGTATATTCATTATTCTTAAGTATGTTTTTATGTATTTCATTTACATTTTTAGAGAAATTGCTGCCATCCGTGGATGATAGAGGGCAACCTCCCCTCGCTCTGTTCTCAACACAACACTGTCAAACACAGACACACACACACACACACACACACACACACAGAGAGAGAGAGAGAGAGAGAGAGAGAGGGAGGTATAGACTGTGTATGTTAGAAGACTAAAATTGACAAATAAAAGTGAGATTGGGACTAAGTGTAAGTATCTATGTGCGTCTGTGTGTGTCTGTGTGTGTGTCTGTGTGTGTGATGTTAAGAGAGACGTAAGAAACAGGGAAAAGAAAGATAATTCCTTGGGGGGTTCCGGTGACTTCCATGAGGATCTAGTGTCTTTGGTAACGTGAACCTTTGGGGGACTGAAGCCATTTTCTCAAGGCTTTGGTGTTGCATGAAGGCCCTTCTAATGTTCTCAAACATGTGGTCAGCACGAGGACCTTGCTCACTACCACCACCTCCTCTCTGACTTCACCTCAACTGTTTCGGCAGCTAAATCTGCCTTCTACCTGGCAAAGATCAACTCTTCTGCCTCCAACCCCAGGAAACTCTTCTCCATGTTCTCCTCCCTCCTCACTCCTCCTACCCCCCCCCCCCCCCCCTTCCTCCCTTACTGCCGATTACTTTGCAACTTACTTTACCAAGAAAGTAAATGACATCAGCTCCTCATTCACGCCTATTCCCTCCCAGAAGACATCTCCCCCAACTCTCAACTCGGATGGTCTTACCAGCTTTACCCCCCTCACCTCTGAAGACGTTCACGCACTTGTTACATCTAACCGGTCCCACCAGCTCCCTCGACCCGATTCCCTCCTCTCTTCTCCAGGACATCTCACACGACATCTTGTCATTCCTCACCACCCTGATCAACTCCTCCCTCACCTCAGGTGTCATTCCAGCGGATTTTAAGACAGCTACCATGAAGCCTCTCCTTAAAAAACCCACCCTAGACGCTACTGACATCCAAAGCTACAGACCTGTATCTCTTCTTTCATTCCTCTCTAAAACCTTGGAACGTGCCGCCTACAACCAACTGTCATCCTATCTCTCGCAGAACAACCCTAATCGATCAGGATTCAGGACTGCTCACTACACTGAGACGGCCCTCCTCACAGTGACCGAGTCCCTGCGAGACGCCAGAGCCTCATCCAACTCCTCCGTTCTCATTCTCCTCGACCTATCTGCTGCATTCGACACAGTCAACCACCAAATCCTCCTCTCCACTCTGGCTGAACTTGGCATAACTGACTCTGCTCTCACCTGGTTTACATCATACCTGACAAATCGCACCTTTCAGGTCACATGGAATGGCTCTATGTCCAAACCCTGTTCTCTGGACACGGGTGTCCCTCAAGGCTCAGTATTAGGACCGCTTCTGTTCCCACTATACACCAGATCACTAGGTTCTGTTATCACATTGCATGGATTCTCCTATCATTGCTACGCAGATGACACCCAGCTGTTCCTCTCTTTTCCCCCGTCCTCTGACACTCACATTGCAACTCGCATCTCGGACTGTCTGGCTGACATCTCTGTCTGGACAACTGCACATCACCTCAAGCTTAACCTGAATAAAACCGAACTCCTCTTCATCCCAGGGAAAGACTGCCCTCGCATGGACCTGTCGGTCACAGTCGAGGGCATCGCAGTATTGCCGTCGTCAACTGCGAGGAACCTGGGTGTAATCCTCGATGACCAACTATCCTGCACCCCCAACATCACTGCTGTGGCCCGATCCTGCAGATTTGCCCTCTACAATATCCGCAGGATTCGGACCTTCCTCACAAAGGATGCAACGTAACTCTTGGTCCAAGCACTGGTCATCTCCCGCCTTGACTACTGCAACTCTCTCCTGGCCGGACTCCCGACCTCTGCGATTAAACCATTGCAGCGTATCCAGAACGCTGTAGCACGCCTTATCTTCAATCTACCCAAATTCTCCCATGGGACCCCCCTCCTCCGTGACCTCCACTGGCTCCCTGTTGCAGCACGCATCCAATTTAAGACGATGACACTGGCCTTCAGGGCCATCAATGGAACAGGACCCATCTACCTTCAAACACTGGTCAAACCTCATGCCCCGAAGCGAGCACTTCGCTCCTCTACTTCAGCTGGCCGGCTGGTACCACCATCGCTGAAATCAAACAAATGTCGCTCAGCAAAGTCCAGACTCTTCTCTGTTCTGGCGCCTCAGTGGTGGAACGAACTCCCGACTAATGTCAGGACAGCAGAGTCATTTGCCATTTTCCGAAAAAGGCTCAAGACTCATCTGTTCAGACTTCACCTCGACTCTACATAGCATGACCCACTAACACCCCCCCCCCCCCCCAAAAAAAAAAAACCTATAGCACTCTGATCGTAGCACTGTTGCTCTTGAAGTACTAGTTTACTCAGATGAGGACCTAACACTTGTTCTATTTTTAGCTCTTACTTTATCAGCAATGATACATTGTGGTTTCTTTGATTCCTTCTTTTGACAAATGTACTTATTGTAAGTCGCTTTGGACAAAAGCGTCTGCTAAATTACCTAAATGTAAATGTAAATGTGGTCTATGAGCGACCTGTCAATAACAGGGAAGCCACGCCCTAAAGCATCCCCTAAATGGACTAGAGATTATTATTATTATAAAATCGTGCTTATAATTTATACTCAGATAATACATCTAATGGCTCATTTTCTCATAGACCTCTATACAATCAGAGAGGAGTCGCCCCCTGATGGCCAGTAGAGAGAATGCAAGTTTAAGGCACGTCAGTGTGGGCTTCACTTTTCCAGAGATTGCTGGAAACCTGGTACAACCTGCTCTGATTCATTGTGAGGCGTCTTTCTACTTTGGGGTTATGGTTGATGGATCTGGGACCTGGATCATTTTAGACTGACAACCAAATAGTTCACCACTTTCACCTGCACCAGTGTAACATTACAGCATGTTCAGGGGCCTGTAGACAATCAGAGAAAGAGAGAGACAGGACACTTCCCTTCTAATCGCTGCTCCTTCCCCACATCCTTTTCTCCCGTCATTCATCTCTAAACATATGGAGGGAACACCTCTCACCTCCATCCTCCTCTCTTCTTCTCCTTCTTACTTTGGCACAGTGCTGAGACAGCACTTTCTGCTTCCTGCCTCGTTCATCCCTCTCTCTCCGAGGCGCAGCAGTGAAACATGGAGCACAATGCTAATCAGGCTCCCACGCTGTATGTACGCCTTTCTCTCTCATTCACTCTCTCACACACACGAGGTAAAGAAACCTCGTCTAACGAGTGTCAGGAGTCGTAAAAAGAAACAAAGACTGCCTCGTCTTTTATCTGCGTTAAGTATTCCTCCTCTCGCTCGGCCCCTTCATCTCCCTCTTCCTTTATGTCAGCCTCCGCTCGCAAACGAGGAAATCCACAGCTGCTATAGTAGCAGGTCAGACCCTTAATACTGTCATGTAGACTGAAGATCTTTCAGTGTTAGCGGTCGTCTCTCTGATGTTGTTACACTACCCCGAAACCCAAAATGTCCTTTCAGATCTAATGTTTAGAAACTAAATGGATTCCACAGCCAAGTTTCACAACATCAGTTGAGATTTGGGACTGCCATACACCAATCAGGGAGTGACTTTTAAAAGTTACCCTCGCAGTTTTACAGCTCCAGTGATGCAGTTACAAAACTAGAACGCCTTCCGCCAACAAGATTTGTTTTTGGAAATGTTTCACACATTTACAGTTTTGCAAATTCATGAAAGAATTGTTTGATATCGTGGGAGTAAGATGGGATGATCCATATCACTCTCATGTCTGCACAATCGATATGAACAACAGTCAGGCAGTAATCTGAGATTAGCATGAAGACTGAATGGATTGCAGGGATTAACCAGACTAGATGTAAAATGTTCCTTAGTGTAGGTTTGCTGACTCATGGGAAGCGTGAGCTGCAATTTGTGTCCAAATTCATACTCCTTCTTGACAACTCAAATATGAAGACAGACACCTGAGAGACATTCTGGGACAATATAGGATTTGATATATTTTCTTTATCGGGATAATTCTATATTGAATATTCTTGAATTCATGTGACAAAGTTTAACATTTAAGTATCTCTTTCACAATGATCATTCCCAGTGTTTAACCTTGACGCTGTGGTGGTAGCAACGCTGGTAGCAGTCAATCACAAGGTAGCCCCGCCTTAAAGCCAAGGACTCGCCCCCTGATGGCCAGTGAGGAGAATGTTTCAGCATTGGCTTCACTTTTCAGAGTTTGCTGCCCGAACTGAATACATCTCATTGCAGCTTCCTTGACACAGATCCACGTGCCACTCAGCAGTAATTGTAACACAAGTTTCAAAGACTGTAGCTGAAACATGATCGGCTCCCAATGACGTGAAAGTAAACCGGCCATGCAGCAAATGCTTTTTATTCCATGACATTAAAAGAGATGCCTGGGGTCTGAGAATATTTGTCCTAAGTGCAACATGGGATTCAATACCCTCGCGAAGGACATACAATAGAGTGTGTGTGTGTGTGTGTGTGTGTGTGTGTCCTGCAGCAGTTGTGTTGCATCTTGTTACCAGATTCCGTACGACACTACTAATTAGGCTCTCAGCGACAGACAGAGATGTTTCAATGCGCCCAAACAAACGCCTGACTCAGGGGGAACCACATCGACAGGAAACACCCTGGGTGCCGTGGCAACATAAGAAGCACCATGGGACCGGCACGCCGTGCGTCGCCGCGGGCACCATCCACTTCAGGAGTCTGAAACTAGCGGTCGCCTCCCAAATCTCTCGTCACCATTACTCTCTCTCCCTACACCCAATCTGTGTCTCTCTCTCACTGTGCAATCATATCCTTTACACCATAGGCTCCCGATCTAATCTCACGCATCGGCACTCTTTAATTAAACTGATTTGCGGAGGCTCTTTCTTCCAGTCTGTCCTCGATTCATTCATGCCCTCGCACCAAAGAACACATCCTCGTCCCGCCACGTTCTCATCGGCGGCTCGGCAATCAGCTCAAATGCCACGCGGTTCGCAAAGTGTTACTCCTAATGATTTCCAGATCTCGTTGAAACAGCTGTTCCCCATCCAGTACAATCACTCTTTGATTGGCTCCGCAAACAGCCAACCAGATTGTCCCAAAGTCAGATAGAGTGGTGAAGTCCCGCCTTTCTATTTCCGGTACCTCAAAATTAATTTCTGATGCATGTATTCCTATGAGATCGAAAACATTTTCTGGTCCCATTTCAATTGTGCCATGAATTTCACACGTGTTGTTTCTGGTTTTTAAAGATAATTTTTCATGCAAAAAGTTTGATAATGGTAGGTTTTGTGTGTCAGTTTGAGCCAGCGATTCCTTGTCTTCTCATCAGACGGGAACCGAAAGGATGAACAGCTGTACCTGCTGGAATGGGAACATTTCCAATTCAAGACGATGGCACTGGCCTTCAGGGCCATCAATGGAACGGCAACCATCTACCTTCAAACACTGGTCAAACCACACGCCCCGAAGCGAGCACTTCAGCTGGCCGGCTGGTACCACCATCGCTGAAATCAAACAAATGTCGCTCAGCAAAGTCCAGACTCTTCTCTGTTCTGGTTCTCAGTGGTGGAACGAACTCCCGACCAATATCAGGACAGCAGAGTCACTCGCCATCTTCCGAAAAAGGCTCAAGACTCACCTGTTCTACATAGCATGACCCACTAACACCCCCCCTCCCCCCCAAAAAAATAAATAAATAAATCACTTCAATGTTCTTACCTATAGCACTTTGATCATAGCACTGTGTCTCTTAAGGTATGTTTGCTGAACAGCTACTACTTGACTCAGATGAGGACCTAACACTTGTTTCTATTTTTTAGCTCTTACTTTATCGGCAATGATATGTTGTGGTTTCTTTCTTTCGACCTAAATGTAAATGTAACATTCAGGAACAAAACACACCGGCATCTCCGTTTGAACGCTGTGAGAGGGTGATGACATGACGTCACATATGAGACATGTAGTTTTTCTCATTGTATTCTCTACAGCCTTAAACTGAACAATTGCACAATTTAAATCCACAAACAACATATTTCTAATTTGGGGCAAATAACGACTGGGACCAGCAAATAATTGTATTATCTGCATTGAGACCCATACGTTTTTTACAATCTCAGAGGTCCCATGGGAGTCTAGTGGAAGAGGCGGGACTTCGCCACTCTATTGTTACCGGCTGCTGTTCGCAGCTTCCATTCATCAGCTGAAAGTGAGTTGAGGGAGACGGGGTTACCCTCGCGGAGCGGCGGGGCTCACTTATATTTGTTTCGTTTTTTAAAACCCGCTGCAGCTAATCACAGCAAACAAGAGGAAACACACTCACACGGGGTTTGTACAGTTAGCTCCTGTGCCTGGGAGTCTAATTCGCTGCACAGAGATAATAGAAAAAGTGGAGCTACAGTACGCTCTCTTTCCTGCTCTTCCGCTCTTTATAATTTCCTCTTTGTTCACCCGCTTATCTCCACCTTCTTTCTCTCTCACCGTTCTCACCTCGGTTCTGAGGGATTCAATTCCCCTCCAGCTAGTAAACTGCACTGTAATTATACGAGCTGCTTTATTGAACAGGACGGGCATAATTCCCTTTATGTGTACGGAGACGGGCCTGCCGGTAAACCCATCCGGAGAAGCCCTGTCATCTCCTGCCGGCCCGGTGATCTCCTCCCACATCTGTCCATCTGTTTCTCCAAGTCCTCCCTTTTGTACCACTTGTCTTTCTTCTTTTCTGTCTGCAGGTCAGCCTGTCTGACTGGCTGGTCGTGATCCTTTGTATTTGTGTGAGTGATTTGCAGAACGAGATCCGGCCATGCATCGCCGCTCTGTATGTGAATGTCCGACACATACATGAAAACAAGTTCCACAAGCTTCTCTGATGAAGTGAAATCTGACAATCAATCTAAATTATTTCTGAGTCATGATGTCAGTTAGACACAAATGGAAAAAACAACATTATTTTTGTGACATTTTACTCTACAACTTTCTCATTAAATGTAAAAATATGATAATAATTTCCATATAACGCTGCAAGTGATTAAAGTGATATTAGATGTAACACCGGCTCCTACAGAATGCATCATTCTGGTTTGTTTGTAGCCTTAATGTTGTTCTGCTGGCAAGTTTCTTCTTCCAGCAAGTCTTTTGAAGTTAGTCAGCCCTAAAAGTGCTTAACCTACGTTCCTGACAGCTGGTATAATGTGTGTTGCTGCCGCGGAGGAAATAATCATCTGTCAAGAAGAGAACAATTACTGGTGTCACCTGCTGTTACGATGAGGAGCTTGAAAAGAAAATGGCTTCAACTGTGGTGACAGGTGAGTCTGTGACTGATACGAGGGAACGAGGGATCCACGGAAGTGTTTCATGTTCACTTTGGCAAGAGGGCAAGGACTATCTTATGAACTTGACTTCAAAAATGTTCCATAAAACAAAAATTGGGGGGAAAATTGGGGCTTCTCTTACAATCACGGTCGCCAAATTAACCTAATGGATATACAAACAAATAAAAACTTGTTTAATGTTACAATTTTAATCATGTATTCTTTTAAATAAAGTACTACTTCATTGGGCACACTGGGACACTCCTTCCTCTCAGCTCTCCCAACAGTCAGAGGTTAGGGTCATAGCAGAGAGCATCATGGGAGTGGCAGCTTGTTTCTGCTGTTCTGAAGGACACTCAAGGACACCAGAGAAGAACAGCTGCTTCCTAACAGAGTGGCTTAACTGGACCTCACTTAAGATCATCTTCCAAAATCCTCAGAGCCAGAGATCCTTTAGTGGCCGACTTAATGACTGTTTAAGGGGGAGTATGCAAAGGATCTGGCAACCAGCACCAACATGTAAAGCAATAATGACTATCGTCAGGCCGATCATTACAGTCATGCAGCAGGGAGGCAAAACAGGACTAATTGCTTCCCTCTAAAGTCCTTGGAGATTTCCTATGTACATCGATGATGGCTGGTGAGGGGTCAGAAGGGGGGGGGGGGGGGGAGGTTTTCAATAAGGTGATCAGCTTTCCCATGTTACTCAGCTCGCTCTCATTTACTCTCTCTTTGGTTTAATAGGACGGAAGGTGGTGGAGGGGAATCCTCAGCCATTCCATGTAATTGCTGCAGGTTTGGGAGAAAGGTCTTTGTAATTACTGTTGAGTCGAAGCCCTTTAGGCTGCAGGAGGATTGAGAGCAGAGGCTGGGAAATGTAGAAATGGAGGAAAGGATATAAATGAGGAGAATGGAAACTACAAATAAACCGAGCAAACATGGGGTTTGTCATTGAGGTAGAGTGGCCCTGATACACAAAATGGCTTATAATTACAAACGGTGTAATAATACTGTTGCTGAGGTAGATGCCATGATTAGTCCCCAGTTTTTACTCTAAACACTGTTGTAGCTTGAGCAGAAACAGGTACATGCATTTGAATATAGCTTTAATCTGACTAACTAGTCAATATGCTGCTATATATAGAAGAGGTATCTTCATTTCCATTAATGGACCAATATGAACTCAAATTGTATCAAAGTGAAGGGAAGGCCTTTCTGCAAGCACCCATATATATTATCATCCTATTACATGGAAATGAGTCAGCATTTTTTTTTTTAACTTTTTAACTTGTCTCAAAGTCCGTGAGTTGTTTTAATGCTTTTTTGGTTCGATGCCTGAAATGAGGTTTTTGGATGATACAAGTTTAAGATATCATATTAAATATCAGTAATCCAGAATGATAAATTTAATGATCAAAAAATGCGGTAGCTAACAAGTGGCTGAATGAAACAACGAAACATCATCACGCTAAACATAGTCTGCCCTGAGCTCTGCTGTAGGCAACATATCCTCTCAGTTTGCAGTTTGGGTTAAAGCTATGGGGCCCTAGTTTCGTAGACCAGGCGCAGTCAGCACTCAGCGCACCTGCGCCACGCCGACGGGGTGTGTCCGCCTGGACTTTGCAAGTTTTGTGCACCGCGCAGGCTCGCGCAGGCACACCTCCCGTCTCGCCAACCCGCGCAAGTGGGAAAGAGGGAGGAGAAGAAGGCGTAAGTGGGAGATGAGGAGGACACGAGGCGTGGACTGGGATTAATACAGCCGATTCAGATCTTCACCAATCAAATGAGCTCCTCTCCTCACCTTTAATGTGTTAGGGGAGGTTCAGTGCAAGTTCCGTCACTTGACAACCCGATGACAGAAGCAGCGCCGCCGCCCCCACCACGCGCATCACGCGCTGCGTGCGTATCATAATAATAACAATGCCGATATTATAAAAAACAGGAGAGAGAGAGGGAGATGTTTTGGTCCGAGAGGCTGAGTTTCCGTTACGCGTGCCATCCGCCTTTGATCTGACGTCAGATGTGACGGGACAATCTATATAGATAAAAATTCACGTGTTGATTCAATTAGTTGCATTAAATAGTGTTTGTTGTGATTATGTATTGCATTTAAATGTGCGTGGAACTGTGGAAACCTGCCTGTGAGGTCTCGGGGACGTCTGCGCACTGCGCGCCACACCCATCTTGGCGCAGGCGATCCACCAAACTGACCGTGCGCAAGGCTGCGCGGGTCGAAACTTGCATTACGCCGGCTCCGCCACCCTGCGCTGCGCCACGAAACTAGGGCCCATTGTCTACATTCTGAAAATCAGTTGAGCCTCTGAGACAGATTTGAAAAACCAACCAAACCCCTCCCCTCAGTGTTCCATGATTCGACGAGGCGGGAGTGGATGGAGGGTACGAGCCAATGGGAGCCTCCGGAGCAATGGTTCCCATTCGTCAATTTCTATGCAGGCCTACGGCTGATAGATTGAATGGATTTTTTTTATTCCAAATCGTAGACCATAGCTTTAATCTAACATAAGTTGAAGGGAAAATGTTCCAGTTTTTACGTGTCGATGGTAAAGAATCCACTGAAGAAATTAATTCCCAAATGCATGTTATATTTACCCAGAAATCATGCCAGCTATGACTACATGTACCAGGATGCATTGCATTACATCGATGCAGCATTTTCGCTACATCTTAAAAAAAAAAAGATAAACTCACAAAATATCAACGAAGAAAATATTATTTCACAGAAATTAAAAAATTCAACTGTACATATTGTGATTTCAGAGTTCTTGTTAAGGCTTACATGACTCATTAATTTTTTTCTTAAAACGCACGTCACTCAAACTGGACAGAAACAAAACAAAACTCACCAACACTGGCGGCTCTCCTCTCTCCTCCTTCTTCAGAGGCAGACCATTACATGAGAAAAGTACCTCTGTCCCAGTGAGGAGGGAAACTTCCTGCATAGTAACACTCTCTCTCTCTGGGTTGTCGTCGGGCGACAGCATCAATAACAACACCCGGGTTGACATTTATTACAGCAGAACGATTCCGTTTCTGTTGGCATCGGAAGGCAAATAGAGCAAGTATACCACCAGTCGGTGTTTGCTCTCAGCAGCTCAGATTCTGGAGGGTCCTCCTGTATCCTCCCTGCCGCTCTCTCTGGCTGAATACAGCTCAATATCCGAGGCAGCCAAAACACTGGAATCTACACTAGTAATAGAAAATATTTTATATTATTATTATTATTTTAATATTTAAGTATTTACATTTTCGCTTTTTGAACTCGAACCTCTAAAACCTGTATTCATATATGTGATCAACCAGGAGGCTTGAAAAAGTGAAGCCAATATTGGAGTGCCTGAAACTTGCATTCTCTCTCCTGGCCATCAGGGGGCGACTCCTCTGGTTTCAAAAAGAAGTCTTGTTGCATGGAAGTCTATGAGAAAATGACCCTACTTCTCCCTTGATTTATTCTTCTCACTTCCATCACTGATTGCAAAAATAGATGTCGACAGCCAAGACGTAGTCCACAAACCAAGAGGTGACGTCATTACGACTTCATCCACTTCTTATTAGTTTGTGTTTTTGTGGCCTTGGACAATCCTAGAAGGTGCAGCAGGCCCCGTCTAACCCACATCTATGAGAGTGAACTAAAAACCACAACAGAAATAAATAAAAGAATACAACAGTTAAAGGACTGATAAGATTCAAAGCGGCTGGTAATATACGTTTCCACAAAGAAACCTAGCATCCATTTGCCTTTGATAAGACCCTTGGCGGCTTATGATTCCAACCTTGGTGGATTATATTTCTGAACAGTTGGATAAGTCACACAGCACCAGCACACACATTAACTCACAATTACATGCTTTAAAGACTATTCTGACAAATAAACAGGTGCACATATTTTTTGTACATAAGGAACTTTCAGGGTCGGTTGTCAGGATCCATTCAGCATTATCAATGTATTTATTCATCCGACTGTGTCTGGCAGCGGGCAGGAGGACTCTGGCAGTGTTCTCCGAAAAGTACTTCTGCTTTTGGACCGATTACAATACCGCGGCAGAAAGCCTGTCTGGATGTATAAATTCAGACAAACATTGTGTGAGTCCACAAAGTCATTGTCAGTGGACACCCTCCAGGCTGTACATCATGTTGACATTACATATTACAGCACGGGCGCTGTAGCTTCAGGCTTCCAGAGAGCAGCTCCTTGACTGTCCAAGGCTGTAAGTTAAACCTGGGAGTATTCTTAAATCAGATGCCAATCCCCTTTAAATGAATTCCACTGAACAGAACGGGTCAGTGTGAAAATCAATTTGCACGGCAAGTTTTTAGTCTTACGTGTTCACTTCTGAACAAGCTCTCAAGCGATGAAAAAGTGAAGGTTATTTTCAGTTTGAAAACCCAGCGATTCTGCTGTGTGAGTAGTCGAGTACGAAGCAGCCCGGGCCGGATCAATCTCTCCCTCCGTGGAGGGAGAATATATTCACAGAGGTAAACGCTCCTCTTCTTCACCGCCCCGTCACTGTTTCCCCGAGTGACTCGCTGCACGCAACCAGCGGTCCCAGGGCTTCACTGAACTTCACACATGCTCAAATGTAAACTGTGATCCACACACACACACACGCTTCAACTCTATCTCACATCCTTCTCCGACATAAGCACTTCCCAGCTCCCTGACTGACATTAATCTAACATTTATACTTCCACTGAAAGCTGTTTATATCACAACATGGCCCTCAGGGTGTGTGTGTGTGTGTGTGTGTGTGTGTGTGTGTGTGTGTGTGTGTGTGTGTGTGTGTGAGCCGGTTAATATTTGAAACTGCTGTGTCTAACACTTTGAGTGTTCACTTTACCTTGACATGTAGTAGGCGGAGGAGTGCTCTACATGTACAAGTGACGCCCGGCTTATACTGCTGTGTAAAACCACTACTTTAATTTTATGTCACACAGCTTATTAAGCTCCAGGCTCTGGTCTTCACTTATGGTAAGAAGAGCAATCTGTAAGATATAAACATTTTTTTACTTCCACTACATGGAAATGAAGTGTCTGATTTTGAACTTACTTGTGTGAACGGTTTACATTTTCAGAAATTACTAATGAGTGGTGACGATATAGGAGTATAGCGCTGCTCGGGATAAAACACTCGATAAGTTGACTTCGGTGAATTTCCTTTTTCCGATATATCATCATGATCATCATTTGCCTGAATTCACTGATTTCCATTTTCTTAGTCCGTACATGTTTTGCATGGACTTTACTAAATGACCCACTTGAGGAGGCGTGCTGACAGTGGTTGGCGTCTGAAACTATAGACGACAGTGAAAACACAACACTCTCCCGCTGAGCTGGAAGGAAATGAGTGCACGTGAACACGGCGAGCAACATGAATAAACAAACGTGTTCATACTGCGTTTTGCTGTCGTTTATGGTGCTGAGCCATTTCTCACACACGAAGCCCGGCGGCGTGGAGGAGAGACAGACAGATAGCAGCGTGGAGGAGAGACAGACAGCGGCGTGGAGCAGCGACAGACAGATAGCAGCGTGGAGGAGAGACAGACAGCGGCGTGGAGGAGAGACAGACAGACAGCAGCGTGGAGGAGAGACAGACAAACAGCGGCGTGGAAGAAAGACAGACAGACAGCGTGGAGGAGAGACAGACAGCGTGGAGGAGAGACAGACAGACAGTAGCATGGAGGAGAGACAGACAGACAGCAGCGTGGAGGAGAGACAGACAGCGGCATGGAGGAGAGACGGACAGACAGCGTGGAGGAGAGACAGACAGACAGCGGCATGGAGGAGAGACAGACAGACAGCGGCGTGGAGGAGAGACAGACAGACAGCGGCATGGAGGAGAGACAGACAGACAGCAGCGTGGAGGAGAGACAGACAGACAGCAGCGTCTGAGACAGACAGCGGCATGGAGGAGAGACAGACAGACAGCGTGGAGGAGAGACAGACAGACAGACAGCGGCGTGGAGGAGAGACAGACAGACAGCAGCTTCTGAGACAGACAGCGGCATGGAGGAGAGACAGACAGACAGCAGCGTGGAGGAGAGACAGACAGACAGCAGCGTCTGAGACAGACAGCGGCATGGAGGAGAGACAGACAGACAGCGTGGAGGAGAGACAGACAGACAGACAGCGGCGTGGAGGAGAGACAGACAGACAGCAGCGTCTGAGACAGACAGCGGCATGGAGGAGAGACAGACAGACAGCGTGGAAGAGAGACAGACAGACAGACAGCGGCGTAGACAGGAGACAGACAGACAGCGTGGAGGCGAGACAGACAGACAGCAGAGAGTTGACGACGGTAAGACTAGTAAGAACACCTGTGTCTTTTGATAGACTCGACTCTGATGCGCATATTTACCTAATTTATGACTAAATATGTATCCGACAAATGGAAATAACAACTGCAGTCTAACGCGATGCAAAATTTAATGTGTTTGGGTTTTACATTGTATTTCTATGGAAACAGAACTGATCGGCGTGCTGGTTAAACCTCACCAGCGTTGACTTGACCTGATGAAGGAACTCTTCATCATATGTGTCCACTTATTATCAGGCGACCAAAGTTTAGACTGACGTGACTGATTTCTATATGAGGAAGACGTTTTGGTCGAAAGCTCCAGGAGAAACCTAGTAAGTGAGTCTTGAGTTCAGACTATTTTATCACAAATGTACAGACATTTATATTGCTATATATTTAGGCTTATGAGGTTAATCCTTTCATTAAAATATAACTACTGTACTGTATATGTTAAGCTATTAATACATAATGCATGCATATGTGTGTGTGTGTGTGTGTGCATTGACTAATGCAGAGATACTGTCATTGAGGGTACAAGGGCATTGCTAAAAGCCCTCTTTATGCAAATGAGGTGGAGATGACAGTGAGTATGTGTCACAGGCAGGACATATCTCATAATGATAACTTATCTCAGCCAGCAGATACGCGTGATATGGAATATGAGACACACACACACACACACACGGTGGATGTGCCCTCTCACACACATGCATGCACACAACTACACATGATCTCCCTCCGCCTCTGCCCCTCTCTGTTACATGGAGTGCTCATTAACAAATTTATTAATGGCCTCTTAATTATGTCTGCTTATCTTCTTCTAAAGCGCCGGCACTGCCCCCCAGACTCCCATCCCATCTACGCTCACACACAGCATGTACATATTTACATAAAGCCCTCCTCACACACTCCAGACACACAACTAATGTGTGTGTCTACTACAAACTGAAGTCTTCATCACAAACACACACACACACACACACACACACACACACACACACATTGAATTGCTGCCGTTTTTCAGACTAAATTATCTGATGAAGACCCCTGTGAGAGTCATGAATTGACTCCTTTCTTTCTCCTGCCTCATCCCCCCTTTGTTGAGAGAATTGAGCACTGCTGCTACTGTAGCTTCATCTTTCCCCCGCCTATCTCTTCCCTCCTTCTGCCCTCCATAACTCTTTGCCTGGTATTTGTTTTGTTTTTTTCAATTATCTTTCTCCCTCCATCTTTCCTTTCCTTCCTTCTCCCCTCTATCAGTCCATCTCCCTCCACTTACCTCCCTCCTTGCTGCCACCCGCCTATACCTCCTCTCCTCTTTATCCCTCCATCTCTCTATCACACCATCTCTCCCTCGCCATTTTAGAGCTGCTTTTAGTTCTTGCTTCCTCTTCCCTATCTCTCCATCTCTCTCTGGCTCTCCAGGATATATCTGTCGCTCCCTTCTTCCTTACCTCCCTTTCTTCTCTATCCACCTGACTCATCAGCTCCTGTATTATCTCTACTAGGCTTGTTTTAATCAAAATGCGTTAAATAGTTAAAGACATTTCCTTATACCTTTTTTTCCGGCCTAACCCTCCCATGAATATCCATTTTAAAAGTATTCAGTTCATTGCTCAGCCAAAAACTTTAACCAACTATACCTTTGTTGGTGCTGCATTAAAGTGTTCACATAGACATGTTAAAAAGTTTACATTTTGCTTTACTGGCATGGGACGATACACACATTTCATGTCACGATTATCCCAGTGAAAATAACTGAAAAATAAGCTTCTCTATACTGATGACAAGCTTTTTCAAGTCATATGTCATTATCCACCATAAAATCATTTTAAGGGAAATAATGCATTTGTTGCTTGCCTTTCTGTGGATTGTTTAACAGGGTATGCTTTTAGGTCTAAAATCCAAATAGAGTCCTGATATCACTGCTATTTAAAGTGGAAACCCTCCCAAACTCTCTGGTTGAACAAGGCTGACAAAAAGTCAATACCCTCCTCTCTCCACACTCGGAATAACAGACACCTGCAAAATACAGACACAGCAAGCTGGAACCAAAATAGACTTCCATCTGACCATTGAAATACCGTCCAATTCATCCTTTAACATGTGACGTCATTAAAAACACTACCGAACACAAGATGATTACATTTACAGATACTCATGTCTTTCTCTTCCCTGGACCTCCTGACTTCTATCTCTCTTCATCTCCGTCCTCTTGGTTACCTAGAGGTCAGACCTCAGTGTGTCCTTGTCTGCTCTAATCACACCATCTCCCAATTCACTGTTCATCCCACAGAGAGATGGGGGGAAGCTTCACTTCACTACACGCATTTACACACACTAAACACACCTCTTTTATAAGAACCTGTGCTTCAGTTTTCACACTTATTTTTCTGGTGATAACTAAGAAAAATAGCAAATATTTGTATAAATTCTGAAGGTGAATCTCTTTCTTTTTTTTAAAAAAAGAAGCCAATTTAAAGAAGTACTTCTGGGATCAATCTAGACAGCTGCATCAGTCTCATCCACACCAGGAGGAAACCTCCGGTTCTGAAAAGTAAGGCTAATGCTGAAGTACATCATTGTAAACACAAGGTTATTGTCTCAATCGCTCAAGTTTTCTTCAATACAGCTTGATGTTCATTCAGTGATTGACAGGTCACTACCATCACTACTGTGACCAAATGTGATCTCTTGTGTTCACTGCTTGCAAAAATTCCAAGATGGCAATGCCCAAAATGCATCTTCGGTACAACAGGGAAAACAAATTGTAATGCCGAAATTAAAGCGATGGTTCAGAGTAAAATACACCCTAGGTAATTTCCACCATGACATCCAGCCAAACACCCCCTCAGAAGCATTTTAGCAAAGGTCAGCATTGGTCAAGATAGCCGCTATCAGCCGAATGGCTTAGTACTGGCGCGATGGTACAGTGTGTATATCTCGTAAATTACCCCACTAATAATGCATGGAATGTTACCAAACTTCTGCAGTAGTACACATAGGGTCTGTACTCACAAAACCAGGCATTTGAAAGTTTGTAAGTACACCAGGAGTTTATTTAAAAGAACACTTGCCTGATAGCTTCTATCCTCGGCTGCTAACGCTAGCGCTGCGTAAACGCTACTTCCGTGTTTAACCAGTCGATGCCGTGACGCGAGTTTCACGAGAGAGTATGAAAAAGTGTCGCTGAATTTTTATAAATGCTTGTATTATCAGGTCAACACATTTTTATAAATACTTGTATTATAAGGTCAACAAGTGTTGACAAGTGTTGACCTGATAGGGTGGAGATCATTTTAGATGCGGGGGCAAATAATGAAAGCAATTGAAATGGATGGACACAAGCTATAGCTGAAATGGATCTCCTTCCCCTCTCTGCCAGTGGCGGGGTGCTAAGATGGCGTCTTGCCACAAAGTCTGTGTTGTCTGGAGTGAACGGCGGAGGCTTTGGCAGAGTTCATCCCAAGTTTAGTCCCCGGGGCCGGCAGCTCACAGGAGGCTCCGGAGCCGCAAATGTACAAGAGTCACACAAATCAAACACTTTACAGTATGAATCACTGATGGACCTGTCTAATTGCGATTCAGCTCTCTGAAGCCGGCTTGTTCTCTGTCACATCCAATTTCAGCTACAGAGTAGCTCTACATCACTGTCTTCATTATCGGCCCACTTCCATCTTCGAGCAGTGTCTGTGATCTGCCTATGGAATGCTGCTTCATTCAATATCAATAAAGAAATATGGCTTTGAATGAAATCCTCCAATAATAAATGAGGCAATGTATAGCCTATAACTAAATAACTACAATATATTAAGGAGCTAATATAAAAAGAAAGAATAAATAGGTTATTTTCAGGAGACTTTGTATTGCTTATTCCACATTCATTCGTTTGTTTGTTTATTTCAGAATACTTTTATTTCATAGTTTTATTTTGAAAATGTTTAATACAAGGGACTTTTATTTATACACACATTTATTTATTTAATTCCACAGCTCTTATTTCTATCTGTTGCACTCAAATGAACGGGGTGAGGTATTTCAAGCTCCTGTAACAAGACAAGCTGAATTATGAGCCTTGATTTAAGAGTGTGACATGAATTTGTGATGAAAGAGGAGAAGTCATAGCACCTGGTTAATAAGGATTTAAATCTTCTAATCTCCATCCATACATGTCCTGATATGGATGACAGGAAACATGGTTACATGGGTTAATACATCCATTTATATTTTATATATGGATGACTCATATCTGTAGAGTCATCATGGTTGACTGCATGGGTTTGTGACCTTTGTGAATGTCAGCACCCGACCACTGCTCTATCCCGTCACTTACCGCGTCAAAACGTCTAATAAGCGGCAATGGTTGGAAAATAATTATGATAAATATCTGTGAATGGCTGTCCTTTATGACCTAATGGCCTTTGGGGGCTTTCAACATTGAAACTTGCAAAGATTTCAAGCAGTGCTCCAACACTTCTCTCTTATGCCCATCAGCTGCCTCCTGCTGCTACCTTTCACATACCCAGCATGGACCCGTCAGCTTTGAATTTCACATCAATGAATGAAAATGATTTTAACTGATACCACACATTCCTTATGGTAAAGTAGAAATAAAGTTCAGATCCTCAAAGTTACTGTGAAGATGATCCTCAAGGTTACTACAAGGGACTTTTAAGGGGTCATGAAACCTAATATTGAAACCTCTATGTGACCTACATGAGCAAAAAAAGTCCATCAGTGAGAAGATCGGCCATTTCTATATCGTCGTTATTAGTCATTATCAAAAGAAGGATTTGAGGACACAATGTTTGAATTACTGTTAATTAATTGTATCTGGTCATTCTTTTGCTGGGAGATTGACTTGCAAGTATTTGTGGTCAATGTTTACCTTGTTTTGCTGTAGAGGTTTTTTTTTTTAAACCAAGACCCCAGAGTTGGAGTTAATGGATGGCTAAGAGAGTTTTCTATCTCTGTCTGTCTTTATCGTTCCCTCCCTCCCTCCCTCTCTGCTCAGTCTAATTGCATGATGGATAATTTAATGGCGGGGGTAATGCCCCAGTCTGAGAGCAACTTCTCCTCTCATCTGCACGCAAACTCTCTTAAGGAGATCACAGCAAACACTTCCAGAGTACACGCGCTGCACGAATGTGTGTGTCGCTGTGTGTGCAGGGGGGGGGGCACTCTGCTCGTCTCCAGCTCCACAGATTGATGGCACATTAAAGTGAAGGACGCGTCATGCACCTGTGCTTGTGTCCCACAGGGGAACGACACGCAGGTAGACAGGGTGCTGCAATCAGCAAGGTGCCCCACACACACATACACACACACACACACACACACGCACACACACACACTTGGGAATTCACAGTGCATCTGACTTGTATATTGTATATTTTGAAAGGGAGCAAACATATCCCAAATCCTTACACAAAGAACACATGTATCTGCTGTAGGTCCACAGTCAACATCTGCACACGTGCTTTTGAAAGCACACACCACGCCTGGAGGGGTTGATGCGTTATAGATCCATGTGCACCATGTCCTCTTTTATCATCTGGGTTTGTGAGCGTGTACAGTCAGCCGCAACAACTGCGTATGCGTAGTGCATGTATGTTTAGTGCACGTATGTTTAGTGCACGCCTGTCTGTGCGATTTGCCACGTTTCGCTTCAAAACGAAAACGGCAGCATTTGCATTTGTACAAAGCGGCCGTGTGCGTGTACATGTCTGTACAGTAACGCCATGAATTATCTCTATAGGGTGGAAACATTCGCCTCTGCTGTCTGTATATAGACGCGGGCGAGTTCTATTATTCAGTGTGATGTTATTCATGTAGTGACGCGCTGACAGCACTTTAAGTACAGTAAATGCAGAATGCACGTTGAAGTGCTCCGTG
This sequence comes from Eutrigla gurnardus, assembly GCF_963514095.1. Classification (NCBI taxonomy): domain Eukaryota; kingdom Metazoa; phylum Chordata; class Actinopteri; order Perciformes; family Triglidae; genus Eutrigla; species Eutrigla gurnardus. Next base: position 15,681,387 of record NC_139934.1, read on the forward strand.
TGCATATAGGAGGGAGGAGAGGTCAAGCGGAGGGAAGACAGGAAGCGGAGGAATGGTGGAGACGTGACGACAAAGACGAGAAGAAGAACTGAAAAAGTAAAAAAAAAAAAAAAAATCAATACGCATCAGGAAAAAGTCAAGTTAGAAATTCCACTAAATCCAAGGAAACTTGATCATGGGATATAAAGTACTTCAATACACTGATGATGGTTCCAGTTTGGGAGGAAGTTTAGCCATTTAGCACATAAAGTAGTGCATATAAAAGAAAAACAAGATGGAGATTTTAAAGGTTCACCCAAATAATAATAACAACAACAATAACAAAAACTATAATTATCTTGTGTATCTTGCCATGAAGATTGGGTTTTGTTTGGTTTTCAAATATTTTGACAATTAGTATTTCGGCTAAGATGTTTCTTAGTAATTGGAAAACAACCTTTTAGAGTATTAGTCAAGTTATTACTCTGACAGTTGTAGGTTTTTCATTTTTGCTAAGATTCTACAACTGACTAGTCATGCTCATTTCCTCTGTAAATCAAATGCATCAAGTTTATTTCAGTGATGCCTTAACACATGTGGCAGGTGTAGACTCATTAAATCTAAAAAAACATCCACTTTTACATCTACTACTTTACAAACTGTTACTGGAGACTCTGAAATTCATCAAATAACTGCTTCATGTTATCTTCTCCATCACCTCTACTTTGGAAGTAAAGATATAATATTAATTCAATGACGATTCAGAGTTCAGCTGTATGCTGATCTGTTGGTCCACAGCACCTATCTGTGAATACACCACCCTTGGGTGACACGGTCTATGTGATCAAAGTCAATCCAATCGCATTCAGATACAGCATGCACACGCTGTTTATTCTGTCCAAGTGTTTTATACGTGGCCATGAGAGGGAAACACATTCGCAGAGAAAGAGACACGTAGATTGAAATGACAATGGATTTATTGAGCTTTGTTTTAGACAATGTCACTTCAGTCAGGGACACTGTGCTCGATCTGAGAGAGAGATAACACTCTCCCCACATGACCACAACATGTGTGTGGGTGAGTTCAAGTCACCCTCTACCCTGCCAAACTACTACGCTTAAAATGCTTGAACCTTTGCACTAAAACCTGCTGAATCACTTCATGTTTTGTTAAGAAACACATTTTTCTATTGCATCACATATAAACCATATTTTTGGGTCATCATTTTTGGTGAAAAACAATGAAATAATCTTCCAATGAGATGATCATAAATCATAAGGTCCCAACTCCACGAATAATACATAAATACATAAAAATACATTTTTTTGTATACCAGGCTCTATTTTTCACTTGTCTACCATGATAACAAGTTACTCAGGATGATATTTAAGATTTTCCTGATAATGGAAATGTAATCAATCTGTGATAAAATCCTATATGGTCCCATCTTTATGTGTGTGTGCCACCGTGGATCACTCTGGGCCTTTGCGTACCTCTATATCTTGTTTGGGATCTGGCCAGAAGGCTTCCATGCTGTTTACCTACAGCTGTTTGTATGTGTGTGTGTGTGTCCCTAAACTGCCATCTCCATGTGACACACGTCAGCCCTTCACACAAACCACGCAGCAAATTGATTGCATACAAAAATGCTAATGCTGGCTTTACTGTCCTCAGCATGTTAATATTGCGATTTAACTACAGGCATTGATTAGAGGGACAGTGCACTGTTTCTATGGGCTTTTTTTGACATTGAGGAATGCAAGGTTGGGTCGGTGAGAGCTGTGGGGGGTTAGTTGGCGATATGCTGACTCGACGCTTACCGGTCATTTGTTACCTGGGCTCTTAAGACGGCGAATCCCAGCGGAGTGGAGATTGTCTGATGCGAAATAAGATGTTGAGCGCTGCTGTAGATAAATGCGAGCATATTTGCATGCATGCAGACATGCATCACTGTGAGCGTGTGTGCATCACAGCTGGAGGTCATTTGAAGAGCAAAAGTATCTGGATCTTAAACCCGTCTGTAGCACTGCGCTGCTTTCGTGACACCTTTGGCGTCCTCGGTGTCGAGCCGTGCCGGGAGAATTCTCATGGTGACACGTGAGAATGTCCAAGCTAGGGCACACTGCAGCCATTTATTCACCCAGCATGTCCTCACCAGCACTCACACACACACGCAGGCACATGGAAATATTCTATTTTGTCTGATAATGATGATTGATGCCCATCGAAGAAAAAAAACACTCCATGTCAAAACAAATGGTGGTCCGCTCCATAAATCAATTGGTTGGGCGGGGTGGCAATGAAAGCCACATTGATCATCGCACGGGGCCAAATGTTAGCATCTCCAAATCATTTATTCCGGGCACCATTTCCCAACATCTGGCCCGCTGGCAGAGACAGAGGGTGGAACCTGTTACAGAACAAAAGAGGCCCACGGCTGCACACTTTAAAGCACATGGCGGTGCGTCTCTTCGGTGATAGATGGAGGCCGGTTGGTTGTCTGTGGCTAATGAGCAAAAGTTGGTTGTAAAGGTGCGTTCACAACAAAAGCCAAGCAAATCACGCAAGTTTGACCGCAAGGATTTATTTGCATCACCCGGGCTCAACGCGCCAGAGAGGAGGCGGGGTTTACCGCCATAAAGACACCAACAATGTTTCATTAATCATGGATGAAATAACCACTATTGCTGCTTTGTTCTTGTTGTGAAGTCCCAGATACTTATTAACAGCGTCCTGTCTGAGTTCATGACATCACCCAGAGTTGCTTGTGAATTGAATTAAGCTGTATTCACTGTGAATAGCTACACATCATCTGGTTTACTACATCGGTATGAACCCAAAACAAACTACTTTGTTGTCATTTAATTGCATGTAACAGGTAAAAAGGTTGCCAAAGTATCGACATAATGACTACAATCTCAAGTCATGGTTTGTTAGGTTGTCAGCAAGACGACACGCAAACGACCTTTAAAATGCTTGATCAAAGGTAGGCTATGCTAACATTGTAGCTGCTTCGTAAACACTTAAAATAACATAGTATAGACATAAAAACAGCAGCGACTTTGTTGTTTATACCGAAGCGTCCTTTTCTGGGGGACCACAAACCACTACAACATGGTTCATCTCCATTTCTGATTCAGTGACTGGAGGAGAATCTCTCCAGGAAAAATTCCCTTCACTTTTGGTGCAAATGCACTTTAAGAGCCTGCAACATTCAAATATTAATGTAGTTCTTGTGAAGAGAAGATGATTTCCATTGCGACATTGACTAATACTGTCTCCAGTCATGTGATTAAATCTATACCGATGCTACAGAACGCCTGGCACTGTGCAGGGTTCATCATCGTCATGTTAGTAAGAACACAGTAAAAATATTGTAAAAGTGCTTTCATGAGCATCCTTTCAGAAACAGCGATGCAAGGAAGCAATTTTAAATGCCCACTGGCTTGTAGCAGGTTCCTTTACTGTGTTTTACTGCACGGCTGTTCATTTCTGCATCTTCACTGTACTGGAGCTGATTCTGCTTGGATTTTACTCCTTTTGTCAGGAGGCTTAATGTACAGTTACTGAATGATTCCTTCGCTAGCAAAAGTAAGTGGTGCTACATGTTCATGGACAGTTGGTGTCTGAATTGATGGAGGAGAGTGTGAGTGTTTGGGCGACATGAAAGCCACAACCAAGAGCCTTCAAGTACAAAATGTTAGTTTCAATGGATTTATTTTACTCATTTGTATTGAGGATGAATATTATATAGGTTTGACATCTGCTCTTTCATACCTTCCAGACATTTCATTGGGGTTATGTGCTATACTATAATATATGCTAGTAATGGAGGGCACCTTTAAAGGCAGCCCACCATAACACTGCACTGCTACACTCACAGCTATAGCATTACTGATAGTTGATTATTCCCTCCCTGTCTTTCTGTCTCCCAACCACACAGACACATCAGCGGGCTGGACAGAGCAGATGGTGGTGCCAGACTGGCAGTTGAATGAAATCATGCGACTATAAACCAGGGATGCCAATGGTTAACAAGGATGTTTTTGACCGGTTAGGCAAGTCGCCCCACAGGTTAATTTATGTCTATATAACCTGTCAAGCTGTTCAGATGGGATACATAGCGGCCTAGACAGCAGATACAGCAGACATATCAGAGAGAGGGCGTTCCTATTGGCTCTTCTACCGATGCAGATCTGCATGTGCATCACTTTTGATGGTGAAAGTGTGATTCAATGGCAGAAATACCTGCAGAAAAATGACCATACCAGCAACTGACCACTGCAGAGTAACCCAAAAGAAGGAAGACGGAGCTGTCAAAAGGTGTAGGATGACAGATGGAATCAAGAAATCTAAACTATTAGCAACATTTTCTCTCAATCACTGAAATACCTTGATGATATTCTAGCTAGTTAGAGCCTTGAATCATGAGTTATCATCATGTCAAAGTGTACAAAGTAATTCTCATAGAACTGCTGAGGTACAACGGCATCACGATGACTTTGATATTCTCAAATTCTGGGTCGTTTTTTTTTACTTCTCCAGAAAGCTGCCTTCCTCAAGTATCAATGTAAATTACTTCAGTTAACTAGGTTGACTGGAGATTAGATTGGATATTTGGACAGCAGCCATGTGGGAAGACATAACTGCCCAAACTGCTAGATGGCTGACCAAATTGTTGGACATGCTGGCAATTCTTCCGATCAGCAGATCATTGATCGTTCAGCAGCCCTTCTAACGATAATCAATCTGGCAGAAACTCAGCCTGAATCAGAACCCCTTAGGTTCTATCTGAACAGTTTCCACACATGTGTTCTAATGATACAGCTCGTCAGGCTATTAAGGAAAATATGAACTTCATCATAACATGTTATTCATACGATTAATACGTTGTGTTTTCCAAAACAAACCTGCAGCCTTGATAAAGCAACACAAAGCTGTATCCACCAAGAGGGAAGGAGAACAAGGACAAACAAACTCCAAATATATATGATTAAAGTTCCATTAGACGTGCTTGCTGCTGATGCACAGTAGAACCAGGGTTACGTAACACGGCAGCACCATCCCTCCAGTCTCTCTGCCATTGGAGCATCCGGTGTCTAACCCACCGGTCAAGACAACATGCTTCAACACAACGGGAAAGAGAGACAGGCATGCACTGAGGGAGAGACAGCTGTAAGAAAGCGGGATGTCCTTGAGAAGATAAGTGAGTGGTGTGGAGGGGGGGGAGGGAGGGGGACGGGGGCTTTCGAGGCTGTGGGAGAAAGGGAGGAGAAGAAAGCCGGTCAGAGGATGAATTGAGAGGAAGGAGGAGAAAAGCTGATAAAGAAGGAGGCGCAGACAGACGGACGCAGAGAGAGAGAGAGAAATATAGTCCTCAGCGGTGTAGCCTGTCTGTCTGACTGTCTGCCTGTCCGGCTGCGAGGCAGTAAATCGTCCCAGTTCAGTGTGTGCTCTCCAAACGCTGCCGCACATTATTGATAAATCAGTGTGTGTTAATGAGAGGAGCTGATGTGGCCTGATGAATCACGGCACAGCAATGAGCCTCACACACACACACAGACGCACACACACACACTGGCCGAGGTGTGTGTGCCGAACGCTGTCATTTGTAATTTGTCTCAAACGTGCACATATTTTTCTGTACACACACACACACACACACACACACACACAAACCAATTTGCAGTGGCTGGATGAACACTTGGCCCTGTGCTGCAGTAACAACTGCGAGTGTTATTCTATGCTGTTAACAGAAGAGAGGAGGGCTTCCACACTCGGAGGACAACATCAGCTATTTTGGATTTTTCCCTTTGATATCCAATCGGCGGCTTAACATCCTCATTAGATCATATCGGCCCCGGAACACACACACAAACACACGGACATGAAAATCCATAAATTATCTCTCTCCCACACACACACACACACACACACGTAAACACACTACTCAAACTATCATCAAGCCTCATCATTTGTTTGTGTTTGTGTTGATTCAGCGGTTTGTCTGACCGTGTGTAGGCGTTTATGTTTATACAAGTCGGGGTAATTATAGATATTTGTGTATATTTGCACTTGAAATTGTGTGTATCTAGCTTGCTTGTGTGTGTGTGTGTGTGTGTGTGTGTGTGTGTGTGTGTGTGTGTGTGTGTGTGTGTGTGTGTGCAGGGCAAGCTGACCTTGTTATAAGCTGAGTGGGCTGTAGTTCTGGGGCATCATTAGTATGGGTTAGGTGAGGGTTAGAAGGTGTGTGTGTAAGTGTGTGTGTGCACGTGTGTGTGTGTGTGTGTGGAGGTGAGGGGGTGACAGAGTGGGGAGACGAGGTAAGGAGTGTGTGTACGTAGGTCAGACCAGGACACAAACAGACGTCACTCCACACAACTTAGAAGCAGGTAGCACACACACACACACACACACACATAGTGTTGGATCTTTAGTACAACTCCTCTCCTCCAATAGCCTCAAATGGCCTTCAGTTCCTGAGCTCTGCTGGATGCTTATTTCAAGGTCATCCAAACACACCAAACACTGTTTGTTGTTGTTGTTGTTGTTGTTTTGAGGTGCCATTAGTGTATCTGTGAAGAGTAGAGGTGACAGGATTTCAGTTGTGTATTTTGAAAATCGATCAAAATGAGATTTCGATTGCCAAAGTCAAAAGCAGGATTGGTGCTCCTCCCTGTATGTTTTCTTTTCTCTGCACGTGTCCGAAGTAAAAGACAACCCTTATCTGACCTGCATCCAGCAGCTGCTCGTTTCTGAGTTATGTTAATAGAGAAACACGTCAGAAAAACTACAGTTTGGAGGCTGCAGAGACTGCAGCAACCGCTACATCCATCCCCAGCAAAGTAAACAGCGCTCAGCCTTTGGCCATTTCCACCGCGGTCATGCATCTCCACTTAAAATCCATCGTGTTCCTACATCGCTCTGTATCTTAAAGCAACAGGGACTTCATGGTGTTTCAGGTGCAGCTCATTATAGTAAACCCCTCATGCCATCGTGTGGATCTTCTTCTTTCTGTTTAACAGTTTGTTCCCGATCGACTGGTGGAATAAAGATTGGGGGTTATTATATTATATTGTTATTTAAATACGTTAATATATTATATTGAATAAATAATTTAAATTTGACCATATAGTGTGGTACATGAAACCATGTATCTATTAATGTGATCATCTGTCAATGGCATTGTATAGTGTGACCAAATAAGGACTAAAATGAGGTGAAACATGGATAATATATGAGTATTTCATCTTACAGTTAGTTATAATGTTTGCATTCAAATGTTAAGCATAATTCTAAAATGCAAGGATATTTCAACGTGAATCAGCATGTTTTCTTTTCCCATCAAGTACCGTTAAGCAAATATTTGACATAAATAAGTGATGTAAACTCCTGACACCCTCACTGTTTTACACCATTCATTATTCACTGGGCTTTCTGGAGGAGTGGAGGGTTTTAACAGTGACTTCTAGGATAATGTCAGGTTTTTTATACACTAGAAGCAAAAGCAGGATGCCAAAGTCAAGGTGGATTAGCATTAAAGCTTCTCCATTTTCAATGTGTCAACTTTTGCACCTTAAAATTGTACAAATGTATTCCTGTATCCCCCCACCCTTCTTTTTCCTCTTTTCTGAAAACGCACAGCTGGGTGGAAAAACCCCTCATCGTTATTTCTAATGAGGCTTGCAGATGAAGTCAGAACATGCAAATCTCACAGTATTCAGTGGAAATAAGTAGAAGCTACCGCTGATATTTAAAACATATACAAGTAGAGTTACTCCAAACAAGGACAGAGGCATTAGCAGCATTGGATGCATCATTATCATACTGAGTAACTGAGGGATCAAGTATTTATAAAGCTATTCATTAGTAAAACTGTAGAATAAGTGAACGATGCAATGGAAAAACCAAACCCTTGAAAATAACTCTACTCCGATAATGAACCTGTAGTGGATATTGTCAGGGAACGACCACAATGGAAAAACAATAAAGCCACAGACAGGATGTATTACAGCGTGTCTGATGTTACACCAGTGAC